>NW_028301594.1:20467500-20811666 GCF_987345545.1 Pholcus phalangioides | reverse complement strand
CGTCTATTTTGATTATGATATTATCTAATATTTCTTTGAAAAAATATTTCAGAATGTTAAAAATAGTGGTACTTAGTTAATATAATACTAAAAATTACATACTTAATCAGCAATAAAAGGAAATGCAAATATACAGTGTGATTCTATAATTCCAAAGCCGCATTGTACTAGCGAACCGTTGATCCTAGAGGCAAACTTCCTATTAGAAAAATTATCCAAATAACGTGTAGAACTTAGATGCGTCACTCATGTTGGAAGGGGTTGTGTAAAAAATTAACATTCATAAGAACACCCTGTATTCAAGAACCCAATTAGAAAGTTGTTGCTCTGTCTCTCCTTAGGCCAAAAAAAAAGTTTCCAAGCGTAATATTCGCTGATTGAATTAAAAAAAATCTGAGAAAAGTTGTGAAAGAACGGAATAAATTAACGGACAACGCTTCATTCCTTGCTGCTGTTTATTCTGTTCTTTCCCAAATTTTCTAGTATTTTTGAATTCAAATATCTCAGCAAATATTGCGGTTGAAAAGTGAATTTTTTTGTCGGTCTCAGGGCAAGAACTACTTACTTGAGTTTTTTTGGGCACACGGAGACTGCATAAAAAGTTAACAATTTTATTTTAATAACTATACAAGCCCTTGCAACATGAGCGACGTATCTGAGATCTACACGTTATTTGGATATTTTTTTCTAATTTGAAGTATGCCTTTAGGATTTACTTAGTATGCTCGTCCCTAAAAATATGACATTAATTACACGAGAGGATATTTATTTACAATATAGTTGCAAGTTCTAAAAAACTGAAGAAAAGTTTCAATTTCACAAATTTTCTCTGTTGTTTTCGGCAAAATTTATTCATTTTAATCATCAATTGAAAACCACTTTGAACAGCATTAACTGTTGATAGTGCAATTGAAAATGAAATGATGTACATCGGCAAACACGTCGAAAGTTGACTAATTCTATTTCATACAAATGAAAAAGATTGGGGGGGGGGGAGGGGGTTGGTGCACAAATAAAACAACAAAATTTTTCAATTTTTTTACTTTTCAAACTTCCTAAATTGTTCTGCGTCTCACTGCTTTCGAGTTGTTGTTCCACTTGCAGAAGAAGTATTTTTAAAATATTTTAATATAAATTGT
The DNA here is from genome assembly GCF_987345545.1 of Pholcus phalangioides. Taxonomy (NCBI): domain Eukaryota; kingdom Metazoa; phylum Arthropoda; class Arachnida; order Araneae; family Pholcidae; genus Pholcus; species Pholcus phalangioides. Next base: position 20,810,527 of record NW_028301594.1, on the reverse strand, counting down.
TGGCAAGCATTCTACATGCTAATGTTTTGCATTAAAATGTTGTTTCTTAATGTTTTTTGTCAGATAGAAAACATTTTTTTGGGACACTACTTGTTCTCAATGTCTTGAAACTTTGTGTGCTTCTCAGCACTGAGGTGTAAATTTTGGTGATTTTTGAAAAAAATTGCACGTTGTTGAACGCAAAATTAGAAGAAAAAAAAACAATCATTATAATCCGAAAATCTCTCCGTTTAATTTTGTAAATAGTATGAACTTGAGAAAAAAAATTGAGGGTCTATAGCCGATAAGAAATTTTCAAATAATCCTTAAAGGTAGGTTATTTTTCACATAGAGAAGGATGGAAAGCCAAGAGATCGTGCTCCAATTTCTTTAATTAAGAAGAGATGAGATATCAACATTTCTCTCAATGAAAGACCATAATAGTAACAAGTTGATATACACAAGTGCACATAATGTGACACGTATCTTTACTATAAGCGCACCGAATTGCTTTACAGAAATTCCTGAAAATGATCTTCCAGAAATATGAAAGTTTTCCAGTTGCCACATAAGAAACTATCTTTTTTTTTCCCCTTCACACGTTCAAAAAGAATGATAACTGTATGCTGTGATTATAAATATATTTTCTTAATAATGACATATGTATGCAGTGCCGTATGCATGTCGAGGATAGATTAACAGTTAACACCTTGGCTTTTCACGTAGAAGGAAAAGGAATGCAAATTTACAAAAAAAGAAAATTTTTTTAATGTTTTTATGATCAGGTATGAAACGGTATTTAGAGTTTCTTCTTCAACCTCAGTCATATGATAGAGAAACTAACCAGTTGCTTCAAGATATGCGGCCTTGTAATGCCTAAAAGATCAAACCCATTCAATGACCTATATTCGAACCCTCTTTCAAGGCCAATTAATCTTATTTAAAGAGGTATTGCTTCATTGTTATTGCTCTAGTTTAAATCACTAATATTGTCACCATTTCTACAGATGATAATTGAAATACATAAAACTTACAGACGATGCAGATAGTACTCAACTTTTAATGTCAACTATTTAACCATTAGGAAATGGCAGCTTTAGAAGTCTAGTTGATTACTGTCTGTATTTAGAGCAACTATCTTTAACACACTTGGGCATGCTACGATACATTTTTTTTCTCTACTGCTATAATTATTCCACTACAAGTAGCAGTTACTTCATTGTTTGGTTCCACGACTGCCACTGGTATAACGACAAAGCCCACTTAGTTCTATCGCAGACCGAAGTCTTAGGACGGTCCCATCCCGCACAGCAACAAATTGTTTTAAGACGCCTAGGCTATGCGTCGCTCTATATACTCATAGATAGATAAAGTCAATTTTTTTTTTTCGTGCTAGCCTTTATTCGATGACATGATGAAATGAAGAAAAATTCATATATATTAGGTCATATCATACACTAAAAATCATCTGCGTAATTTTGATTTATAATTAAAGAATTTTATCAACATTTAATTGATAATTTTATCAACAAGCAGTTTTCTACCTTTTATTGACGTCACTAAAGTTTGTTGATAATTAAATATTTCGTAAAATGACGCTGAAAAAAAAAATTGAATATAGAATGACTGGATAAACTTTTATACATTTCTGAGGAGTCATCTGTGTGAAAGGGCCTACCTTACTATACGGTCAACTTCTTCTTGTACGAAATTCTTTTCGCATTCAACCAGTTCACCTCTATGTGGGAATCTCTATTCAACCTCTTCTAAGGACCAATTTTTTTTTTCAGCGAAATGTAAGGTGACACTTCTTATTATAGATTTTTATGCAGTTTTGAAAGTCAATCGTGAAAGCATTCGTAATTAATTCAACATGCAACGACGCTCTAGAAGTCATTTGATCTATTAAAATCTAAATGCCGTTATCTATCATGAAAGTATTGGTGATTACATTCAAATATTATTAAATGGTGTTTTTTTTTTGGTGCTGTCGGATGGTTAGTTACGCAAGTGCTCGTGGTTCCCCCTTTTAAAAATGAAATCAATCAGCCACACTTTTCCAAAAAAAATCCCCGTAACGACCATAGTTCATGCATCTGACTCAAAAAATATTTATCACATTGACAGAATAATAATGTACAGGGTGCATAGGGAAGTCCTTTTTCATGGAATAACGCGAGTTATTTCAGGATATTATTTCGCGATACTCCGTTTATTTAACTAGTATAACTATAAACAAATATCCTAGAAGAGCATACTTTCGATTCAAAGAAGTATTCAAATAATGCGTAGACACACGTCACTCATATTGCAAGATATTGTATAGTTATTAAAATAAAAAAAATTGGTGACTTTGTCCTAAAATGACAAATTAGAAAGTTGTCGCTCTGCCTTTCCTGAGCCCCCCCCCCCCCCCCAAAAAAAAAATCCATGTTTTCAATTGAAATATTTAGATATTTGAATTCAGAAATATCTCTCTCTCTATCTCTGAAAATCAAGGAGAGAGAGAGAGAGAGCAGCATAAACCAACAAGCTCACTATATGTTTCATATACTGTTCTTTCCTTCACTTTCAGAAATTTTTGAATTCAAATATCTAAATGAGTATTGCATTTATTAACATACAAAAAAAACCCCCAATTTTTTTGAGGGGATGGGATCAGGAGAGACACGGCAACAACTTTTTATAGGGCTTTTTCAAGGGCAGGACAACCAAATAAAAAGTTAATCTTTATCTTTTAATAACCGCATAACCCATTGCAATATAAATTACGTATATTTGAAGTTTATACGCTATTTGGATATTTTTTCTAATTAGACGTATGCTTCTAAGATTAACGGCGGTTCACGAGTTATTCTTTGCACCATGCACAATCATATCTGCAGGAATTTAAAACTAGATGCGATAGCAAGTGCTTAAAGAAATAGATAGATACCCAGTTTGATATTTTCTTCGAAATCTCTAACACAACGTAATATCAAATGCTGAAAAACAGCGTGAAAGAGAGAAATGTCTGTATTTAATTTTACCTGCAAAATATGATCCCATGTGTAACAATTTTTATTTTGGTTAATATTTTGCCAAGAATGAGGTGACAGACGCAGTGCGCTATTAAAATTCCTGGCGGATGGCCCTAGAATATTTGCAGCTCTAGAAGTATGAGGAGTTGATGGGGTGTGTGTGTAAAGCGTGTGTTACCTGCTGGTATATTTTGATATTTCTCGAGATTGATCGCACTCGGGATCCGCTCTTGGCATTTCTTCGGCGTGGAATCTGTTCCAGCCTCAGCGTAACTTATTGAAAGAACTCTATCCACCGTTACTTATGAGGGCGGCTATTTTTGGTATATATTCAGACATTTTCACTGTTCTGACACACTAATTAAAGCTCTCGAGATCCCCCTCCCTCCTTCAAGCATTCATTTGGACTGATATCCTGATAATAACACAGCATGGAATGCTGATTTCTCGAATGCACGATTAATTCATATCATGCTACCAAGAGAGTGTAAAAGTTCCCCGATTCGATAATTAATCGAATGATAAGTTACTTGAAGCGTAAATAGTAAATTACCAAGTGAAGATTAATAATAGCTGGGATTTATACGGAACATTAATTATTTCGGTTATTTCTATTTCAATACAATATTAATTATAAATAACAAAAAGAATTGCTCATGTGAATAAACCTTTTAGTACAGTAAATAGTTTATGTGGAGTTATTAGGCATTAGCTTTCCTTTAAACACTTAAATGCATTGCTTTGAATATTTGCAAAAGATCCTTTAAGAGCGTTCAGTACCACAGACAGTTTGGAGATGAAAATTCAGAATCGACTTTGCACATAAGCCGAGGTCATTTTTTTTCTCATTTTATATGTTGAATTTTGCTGGTAGATGTCCGAATTTAAGGACAACAACTCTTTGTTTGTTGCGGAGCATGTGTGTCTGTGATTTCGCTAATTTTTTAAAATGATTAGTTTGTATTTTTTTTATGTTGAAAATTTCTACCGAATTTTTTTCTTTACTATATTTTGAATCGCAAGGAATGTGGCTATATATTCAGAATGTAATTTATTTTAATGGGTGATTTTTCAGGCTCTATACTTTCACTTTAAAGCCCTGTATAAACAGTAAAATAATATATAATAATAATAATAACAATAACGTGATCATCACGTATTCCCAAGAGATCTTTACATTCTGCCCAGGGAATTTGTTAGTGTGTTAGTAGACATACATGCCCGAACCGGGATTAGAGATAGATTTTTTTAAATGATTTTTCAGGTTTTCTATGCGTGTCAGTAATTATGAAAAAGAAATTATCAGTTCGAAAATAAAAATCATGCATTTAAGGGTTAAGAAAATGATGAAGGTACATCTTCACCATTTAGATATAGGCTTACGATAAGGCTTACGATAGCTTCGTATCCGGCCTATCGTCTGAGGTGTAACTGAAGTCTTAACTTCTGAATTTTTCTCTTTTAAATGGATTTTTTTTGTCCAACGTGCAAAAAATTTGTTTCGAAATTACACTAAAGTCAAGTAATTCTTCTCCCATTGTAAAAATTAACCTCGAAAGTTCTCACGATTCACACGGGAAAATTTAATTAACTATTTAAAAATGTAATTCCAAATTTTCAATATAAATGAAAACTTTAATTTAATCACTCTTGCAACTGTTCACTTTAAAATAAAGGAGCTGTGTTTATTATAGTCTATCTTTCACAGTTGAAACTTTGGTTACTTGTATTCAAAGAATATTATTGAATACGACCCGCATGTGAAATAAATCTAGTTGTTCAAATCTTTGTGATTGTGATTCCATTACCACTTTGAATTTGTAACCTCTGATATTCAAATGGTAATAAAAATATTAATTAAGCAGAAATTATTGAAACACATTTCACTAGTGAATAAATCAGAACGAAAAGAAAGTTACACTATTTACAATAAAATTCATACCAGAACAGACATACAAATAGAAGTCGTTTTTCGAGGCATAAGTAATTTTGATGTGCTGTATTTACACACTGGACAGAATTTTCTCGGAGAATTTCAAAGACTGTAGCGCCCTAATTACGAATGATATTCCAAAGAAATTCTCTCTAACCCGTCCTTAAATCAGTAATTAACTCATGTATTTTTTTTGCAAAAAAATCCATTCATTAGATCACCCCCCCCCCCCCCTCCGCAGAAATTTTTTTTAAAATCCTAGAAAGTTAAGTAACAATTATCCCATTATAATAAATCCTCTAAAAGTTCTCACGAATCACAGAAAAATTTGATTAATTTCAGATAATTTTCACTGACCATATTTTCAAACTTAAACTGAATCGTTTTTGGGAAGCATTCAAATATATTACAAAAAAATCAATTGGTGAAAGGGTTATATTTAAAAAAATTACCTGGAGTATATTTTCAAGGTGATTTCAAACACAGAATGTGACTTTCTCCGTATGACTAACTTTTCTTATGAACTAATTCATTTTGACTTACCCTTATAACAGTTCTTAAAGTTTAAGATTCATTCCAGTTTTCTTCTTTGTTTTAGAAATTAATTTTTTTCCACTTAAAAGAGCTTATTCCGAACATTCAAATAGAATACAGTGGGCCTCTTGTTACTTCATACTTTGCTGTAATGCTTGCTCATTTGGGTACTTTTAATGAATCGGTCTTAAAAAATTTGACGAACATTAGAAATTAGAAGGTTGTCGTAATAGTGAAGATATTTATGACAAATATTTAACTTAAATAAAAAAATATCAATATTAAAAATTACTAAATTATATTTTTTAATACCGAAGAGCAAATCTGGAAAAATGAACATAAAAGTTATGATAAAAAATAGAATTGAAAATAAATAAAATTTCTACTAATTAGAATATTATAGTTGTATTTCTGAACTATGGGAAAAATGTTTTAGGTCGAAGTTTTAGCTTTACCCTCTATGGTTCACCCCCTCCCCCAAAATCGCGTTGAATGTTTTTTACGAAAATGAATGTAAATTGTATATTTGTATTCTTAGTATATTTTAATTGAATAAGTATATCAGGACTGCGATTTAATCAATTTGAGTGGATTTTTAATTGGCTGAAATGGTTAATTATGGGTGAAATATACAGTTTATACATTGATTCTAATGATCTATAAATGGATAAAATCTTGAAACAAAAGACACCAATTTGGTGTGCTTTTGTAAATCTTTGAATACGTAAATCTTAGCGGCTGTATTGAAATGACACCAAAAGATGTGCTTTCTAAAATTCTACCAAAAAATGAAGAAAATAAATTAGTATAATAGATTTTTTTTTTACCTTGTATTGGCCATGCAAATTTAAATATACACTGGATTATAGAGAATTAACGTCTTACCCACCGTAATGATTTTCTGAGCAAATTTCCAAAATCCGTCACACCCTAATTATCAATGATATTCTAATAAAATTCTCCTTTACATCCACCCTCAAACACATAATTAACTTAAAATTTATACAAAAATCCATTATATTTTCTGTTCCCCCGCTTCAAAATATTTTTTAAAATCCCTTTGAAGTCTACAAGTGAAATAAACTCTCTGAAGCTCTTATTCGAAACAAAACTGATTTAATTTTATTTCCCACTGAAAAAAAATTTAAAATTTAAATCGAATCGTTTCTCGGAAAATATTTAAAAATCAAGAATAATTAAAACGATCATCAAAAGTTTACCTGGACGACAGTTTGGAGAAAACTTCAACATAGAACGCGTCTTCAAAAGCCACAGAGCAAATACGACTCTATCGTGCGACACACACAAGCGTAATAATAGTTTTGCAACTCTTTGGACCCGATAGGATAAGAGGGTAACTATAGGGTTATACAGACCGAAGTTTCTCCCCACGTTTTCCGGCCGCTGCAACAACCCTTCCACGTGTATAACCCCTAAAAGTTCGTTCACCTACTAACGTCGTCACCCCATGGTTGTCCCATTGGCATAAAAGGGAACCATTTTTCCTCCCATATATAAAACAACCCCTTCCATTCCCTATATAGAAAGAACCCTCTCGTACTGTGTGTGTGTGTCTCATTCTCTTTGTTGCTCAGTCGAAAGAGTTGGGCTCGGATCCCTCTCTCGTCTCTCTCTTTTTTTTCACCCGGTAGGCAGCTGGTGAAGGTGGAAGAGAAGAGTCACGGCAACTCTTCTCAGAGAGTACACGTATATATTGGGGGAAATATTGGAAAGGTTCCGCATGTTCCCTGAAAAAATATTAAAAAAAAAGGTAGTGTTATACGGGTTACTATTATATGAAGGTCATAAAGGAGAAACGGTATGTAGGTCAAATGTAGGGTTTGGCAGGAAACGCGTGCACAAAGGCTTGCAGAGTTCTAACCACTAGTTCTCGTAAGGCTTACGTTAACCCTAATGACATTCTCAATGCTTTATAGGAGATAAATCCCGAAATAAAAGTGGGGGAAAAACATTAAATCCCTACTTAGAATAAATTTAATCGTAATTAGAATTATAATTCTACGCAATCATCGGATATTAACTAGAGCCAGGGTCGTACTTAAGAGCATCATAGTTACCTGGGCCAACTGATTTTTTCTAAGGCTGTATCAGGAAAATTCTCGAAAATTTCAACTAGATCTCATTTTTGTGAAGCCCCATCTTGAGGCCCCGGGTTATGCCCAGATGGTCCCATGCGTTAAGACGGCACTGCCTAGAGCAGATATAGCATACTAGCATACTACGATTATTATCTAGCATATTACCTAAAACTTTAAAATTTTATCTATTTAAAATTTTTTTTAAATCTCTCTATTATGAAATCAATCCCTCCCACTTTTTCCACTAACTGTGTTAGTAAGAAATTTTAATAACAATGACTCAGTAACAAAATAAAATGAAATAAATAGATATATATATAACATTCTATCGTTTAACTAATCAAATTTCTCAAATTTTAGTAAAATATTATAGAGTGAAAAATTTATTTAATCTGATATCAAATTGACAATTATAGCAACACGAGCACGGGTGCACAACCACTGCCTTTGGCATGCCAGGGGGTTACATCTGGCCCAGGCCAAATGAGAACCACAAAAGGGCCTACATCCTACCCGTGAAAGGTGTTTTGGTAGAAAAGTATCAATGCACACAACACAACATAATTATCCCTAGGCTGACCACATTTCGTTCATGAAAATACGTAAAATCGGGATACATACGGGACTTGAACCATTATAGCCAAAAAAAATTGGCAAAGGTAAGTCAAGTTGCTAATCATGACCAAAAATTTGTCAGTCGACCTATTATGACCAAAAAATATGCTCTGTCGTAATTCATGTTGCAAATTCATTTATTTCATAGCAATAATTTAAAAATAACAACTGTAAGTACCGTATTTTAATGCTTATAAGGAACCACTTTTTTTTGCAAAAAATTGTGTCCCAGAAATAGGGGGGGGGGGAGTTATCTCTTCCAGACCCAAGTATTTTGGACTTCGCATTTTTGATACTGAAAAAATAAATTAAAAATAAATGTCAAAAAATCTTAATTTTTTTCAATTTTTTATTAATTTTTTTTGTGAAAAAAACAATTCATTTCGTTCAATTTTTTTTCAGCCAAGACGAGATGCAGGGTACATTCATCTTCATATAAAATTCTTTTCCAGAATTCTGTTGCTAAATTTTATGTAATAAATCACACTTGTCCCGACGGCGCTTTCTCCTGGAATCCATCTTAAAAAAAACCCCGAAAGTTTTACTTTAAGTGCTGCCCTCTGATGCAAGCCCCCAAAGTTCACATTCACCGTATTTCTACTAGAGAAACTTCTACACTCCTACAAATCAGGGCTCAGCTTCCTGAGGTGGAAAGAAAAAATTCTACGGTAGGAAAAAGCAACAAGCACATTTGTGGCACCGGGGTCTGAAAGGGTTATGCATGAATAGTATTACATGTAGACATTTGCAAATTATTTAATTCCTGGAAACTCAAATCTTCATAACTTGCAAGCCACGAGAGGATTAATTGATGTAGCTTACTATGGTGAGGAATTTAGTGGCTCCTTAGGATGAACAAAAAATTTTCTTTAAATAAATCTTAAGGTAAATCTATCTCAGTTTGGGGTAGTGATTATGAGACTAATATTAACATGGTCAGAAATTTTTTGCAAAAAGTAATTAATAGTGTATATCTAAAAATTATGCATTATACAGGACTGCAGATTCATTGACTCAATGCTCATAAATTTTAACCCTATAAAATGATATTATTCATTCAAAAAGACGCTGTATGGTTCCAAATAAAACTAACAGTGGGACAAACAAGACGAACAGGAATCCAATACGAAGTGATAAAACCAAATTAGACCATTATACAGAAACAGTTTTTATATATTGCACCTAAAAAGTATAATAATCTACAGTAAATAATAAAATAAAATCCGAAAAATGTATTAAAAATTTTAAATGATTACTAATTAATGACATTAATCAAGGCAAACTCCTGAGAAATTAAATAGAATGCAATGTGTCTTTTTTAATTTGCTTTGTTTTAAGTACCTTATACTTTTGACCGTATTTATGTTTATATGATCTAAAAAAGTTTAAATTTCAAATGAGCATGAAAAATTTTACGATTACAAATTAATGTCATCAATTTCTCAATGATCAAAAGCAGTGAATATTAATTCTTACGTATCAAAGTCAAGTTATGGGAGCTGTTTTACCTGGTGGGTCTGTTTCATTAATGAACCCTGGACAGATCGTACGATCCCTTGGGTTAATATCGGAATGTAACGTATTTGTGTATTTGTGTTTGTGTTACTACAGGACACAATTACACAAAATTTCAATTTCAAAATATTTTTTATGCATATTTGAATATTTTCCAACTAGTTAAGCCAAAAAAAAAAAATCTAGGCACACGTTAAAATACGGTACATATTTTTGTGCAAATGCAAAAATTCAAACTATAAAAAGAAATGAAAAAAATTCAGTAAGATTTTTTGCACAAAAAAAATCCATTCGAATGAGAACAAGACGACGAAAAAAACAAGGGACATGTTCTGAAAGGAATTTTCCGTGACAGATATTGTTTTTGCCAAACACGAAAATAAATCACCCGCAAGTACAGATGTTGGAATCTGAGAGTCTCTCTCTTACATTGAAAGAAATTCAAAGGAACTGGAAATCAAACATTTCTAGTTTGGGAAGAGTGTGAAAAAAAAAAAAAATTTTTTTTAGAAGTTGCATATTTTGTTCCACAAAAATAATAATGAAAAGAAAAAAATTCACACCAGAAACATTCCGTGTGACAACATTCTTGTTGCTTTCTTCTTCACATTATGCTTAGCACCTGATTAAAGTCGAAATATGGCTCGACATGTCATTCACTACTAATGTTGTTATCTTCTTATTTCATTTTTTCCTCTCTCTCTCTCTCTTTTGTGGTGGAAACTTGTGAATTAGATGAAACAAGATGTGTTGAGACAGACATTTTTCTTTCCTCTACAACTTCTTATAACTCCCTCTGTTTTTTTTCTTCTCCTTTCTTCTTATTCTCGACATCATGTTCCGGACTCCTTCAAATATGAAAGACGGGTCTTGACAACCTGTCGCTGTCGATTTTTCGACTTCGGTGTCGAGATAACGACCTTTATTTCTTCACGTGACTTCTTTCTTCACAAGAACCCTCTATCTCTTGTTTCTTTGTAGCAATTTTTGTGACTTTATAGCGAATATTTGGCAACGTGTGCTGGTAGTTTCAAGGGATTTACTTTCAGCATTTTTTTCCTCCCATTCTTTTTGAATTTTATTTTTGTATTTTTCGGTCGGTAGAGGCTATTAAAATAAAACACGGAAGCAGTAGGGTGGGGGAGAGAAAAGGAGCAACAAAATTAACAGGAAGAGGTAAAAAAAAGAGACCCCTAAACTTGTGAAAAGAGTTGATTTCTGGGTAATAAAATATTCAAGAGAGAAAATAAATTGTTGAGCTTTACTCATTTACAGTGTAAAGTAATGGTTCATTCCGATGCAATTAATTGAATTAAGTAATTAAATTTGTGCTATGAAAATTTCGTTGTCAATATTCTTTTATTTAGTTTTTTTCTTTTAACAACAACATTTTTTATTAATGAGATATACTTGGTGCAGAGATGAAAAATAAATTACCAAGGAACCATATAGTCCGTATTGGTCAATTTCCGAGAAGGAATGTGTACGAGGGGCATGTACAGTTAATTTACAATTGATCATGATCGTCTTAACGTATAGGCAATAAATAAATAGAGTAAATAAAAAATAAGATCCCAAATAATAAATACTTCTAACCCAAATAATAAATACTTCTAACCCAAATAAAACTGAATGTCATACATTAAAACTTGGGCAAATTAATATATACAGGATTGTAAAATTTACATTATTAAATAATAATTGGTTGATAAAAAAACCGAAACGGAAATGCAGCTAGATATAAAAATGTATACAGCCACAAAAATATTGAATTATTTCCATGGAGTTAAAAATGCAATTAATGTTACAAATTCCACGAAAGACATTCTGTGAATTATAAAAAGCCTAAATTATGCAGATATAATACAGTGAGATTCACATTCGCGGTTTAAAATAAAGAAAATACTGAATTCTATTAAAATAAAATGTATTCTTTCACTGTTTCCGCCTGAATATTTTTCAGATAAGGTTGACGACGTACTATTTAATAACCAACTAAAATACCACAGTAACCAACGCTGTTGCATTGTAACAACTTCAAGTTATATGTGTCATCTAGACTTGATGGAAGGATTGGAAAATCCCTACAGGTCACAAAGTGTATGTTTATTTATTTATTTATTTCATTGTATTTTGTCTACATTGTATTTTTTGTATTTTGACGTTCACTGTGTTTTATGTACTTTTGTTGGATTGTGTGTGTATGTATTTGAATTTTATTTTTAAAAAAAAAGCATAACATGAATACAAATACAAGGCCACAACAGGCAAGATGTCCAACGAGGTGGCTGAGAAAAGTAAGTAGGAAGGGGAGATTTTTCATTCAGGAATTCAATTTTTACTTGAAGAAAAATGAAATGTGATCAAGAAAAAAATTAAAAAGCTAATGAAAGCTGACAATTAACTAATCTACTATTAAAAATGCTGTTACTTTAAATAATTTTGTTTTCAAAAAAATTTATATATAAGGTTAAAATAACTTCCATAAAACATGTAACACGTATTCTAAAACAAAATTTTCAGTTTAAAAATAACTTGAAAAACGGTAAAAGACTGTATGTATACTACGATGTATATATGGAGTACTATAAACATTTACTCAAAATATTTTCATTACCATAGTTCTTTTATACATGTTATAATATTATAAATCATCACATGCATATGAGAGAGAGAGATTCAATCACTTTTTTATATTCCCAACTCTTATATGTGATTTTTTTAACAATATTATGATTTTATAAAACTGAATTTTATAATTTTTCCACACATTCTGCAACGAATAATACTTGCATTTCAGCATGATATCTGTGCATTGAAATCGGTAATATATTTCATGATGAAAAAATGAAGTACAATTTAATAAAAGTTTATTTTATTACATAAAACTTACCAAAATATTTAAAGAACTAAGTTATCCAATATTTATATATCTGTATATTTTTTGACTTAATTTAAAATTCTGATCAGTTTAAAATCATATTGAACTATAAAAAAATCTGGACGCAGGACCTGATTTCCTTGTAATTTATTTTGTGGATTTAATTTTCCTTAATATTATATACAATTTTGTAGAACAAAATAATAGACAAAAAGTGATATTTAATTCAAATATGTTTATTTTTATTTTGTATACGCAAAGAAACCTCTCTATAACGATACTCTGCGGTCCAGGAAAAAATATCGTTGTAGAGGGATTGCGGTTTTATCGAGAAGCAACATCATCATCAAATTTATGCCGTTGTTGTCATTTTTTCTAAATCAGCATTGTGAGTATTACTAGAAAATGCGTTTTTATGTATTTATTCGTCGCAAAAAGTATTGTAATTGATTAGTTGATTAATGAAATTGAGTTAAATGCAATGTTCTCGTAAATTTGCTAACAGCATTGCACTCTATTGTCATGCACAGAAAATAGCAATACCAATTATGTACTTGGTGCTTTCGGTGATCTCATAGTGCAAAATATCGATGTACTGAGATGGATGGAAGAACAAAAACAAGTGATGAATTTTAAATCAAATTCAAAACAATTTTGAGCAAATTATTTGAAAGCATGGATGTAGTGGTATTTGAGAAATCTCAAAAGATTTCGTTATAGAGGGATATATCGTAGTAAAAAATACAGTTCTATCACGAGGAGGTTAACATCAGACTACAGGCAATTCCAAAGAAGATTTGTAAAAAATATCGTTGTAGAGAATTTATCTTTATATCAAATATCGTTGTAGCGAGGTTTCGCTGTATTATTTTATATATCATTATTTTATGCATATATAGTCAGCATTCGTTAGAAAGATCTCGCGTTACACCATTTCAATACAACGAACGGCAGGATATATATTGTAGGATATATATACTTCTAACCCAATAATAAATACTTCTAACCCAAATAAAACTGAATGTCATACATTAAAACTTGGGCAAATTAATATATACAGGATTGTAAAATTTACATTATTAAATAATAATTGGTTGATAAAAAAACCGAAACGGAAATGCAGCTAGATATAAAAATGTATACAGCCACAAAAATATTGAATTATTTCCATGGAGTTAAAAATGCAATTAATGTTACAAATTCCACGAAAGACATTCTGTGAATTATAAAAAGCCTAAATTATGCAGATATAATACAGTGAGATTCACATTCGCGGTTTAAAATAAAGAAAATACTGAATTCTATTAAAATAAAATGTATTCTTTCACTGTTTCCGCCTGAATATTTTTCAGATAAGGTTGACGACGTACTATTTAATAACCAACTAAAATACCACAGTAACCAACGCTGTTGCATTGTAACAACTTCAAGTTATATGTGTCATCTAGACTTGATGGAAGGATTGGAAAATCCCTACAGGTCACAAAGTGTATGTTTATTTATTTATTTATTTCATTGTATTTTGTCTACATTGTATTTTTTGTATTTTGACGTTCACTGTGTTTTATGTACTTTTGTTGGATTGTGTGTGTATGTATTTGAATTTTATTTTTAAAAAAAAAGCATAACATGAATACAAATACAAGGCCACAACAGGCAAGATGTCCAACGAGGTGGCTGAGAAAAGTAAGTAGGAAGGGGAGATTTTTCATTCAGGAATTCAATTTTTACTTGAAGAAAAATGAAATGTGATCAAGAAAAAAATTAAAAAGCTAATGAAAGCTGACAATTAACTAATCTACTATTAAAAATGCTGTTACTTTAAATAATTTTGTTTTCAAAAAAATTTATATATAAGGTTAAAATAACTTCCATAAAACATGTAACACGTATTCTAAAACAAAATTTTCAGTTTAAAAATAACTTGAAAAACGGTAAAAGACTGTATGTATACTACGATGTATATATGGAGTACTATAAACATTTACTCAAAATATTTTCATTACCATAGTTCTTTTATACATGTTATAATATTATAAATCATCACATGCATATGAGAGAGAGAGATTCAATCACTTTTTTATATTCCCAACTCTTATATGTGATTTTTTTAACAATATTATGATTTTATAAAACTGAATTTTATAATTTTTCCACACATTCTGCAACGAATAATACTTGCATTTCAGCATGATATCTGTGCATTGAAATCGGTAATATATTTCATGATGAAAAAATGAAGTACAATTTAATAAAAGTTTATTTTATTACATAAAACTTACCAAAATATTTAAAGAACTAAGTTATCCAATATTTATATATCTGTATATTTTTTGACTTAATTTAAAATTCTGATCAGTTTAAAATCATATTGAACTATAAAAAAATCTGGACGCAGGACCTGATTTCCTTGTAATTTATTTTGTGGATTTAATTTTCCTTAATATTATATACAATTTTGTAGAACAAAATAATAGACAAAAAGTGATATTTAATTCAAATATGTTTATTTTTATTTTGTATACGCAAAGAAACCTCTCTATAACGATACTCTGCGGTCCAGGAAAAAATATCGTTGTAGAGGGATTGCGGTTTTATCGAGAAGCAACATCATCATCAAATTTATGCCGTTGTTGTCATTTTTTCTAAATCAGCATTGTGAGTATTACTAGAAAATGCGTTTTTATGTATTTATTCGTCGCAAAAAGTATTGTAATTGATTAGTTGATTAATGAAATTGAGTTAAATGCAATGTTCTCGTAAATTTGCTAACAGCATTGCACTCTATTGTCATGCACAGAAAATAGCAATACCAATTATGTACTTGGTGCTTTCGGTGATCTCATAGTGCAAAATATCGATGTACTGAGATGGATGGAAGAACAAAAACAAGTGATGAATTTTAAATCAAATTCAAAACAATTTTGAGCAAATTATTTGAAAGCATGGATGTAGTGGTATTTGAAAAATCTCAAAAGATTTCGTTATAGAGGGATATATCGTAGTAAAAAATACAGTTCTATCACGAGGAGGTTAACATCAGACTACAGGCAATTCCAAAGAAGATTTGTAAAAAATATCGTTGTAGAGAATTTATCTTTATATCAAATATCGTTGTAGCGAGGTTTCGCTGTATTATTTTATATATCATTATTTTATGCATATATAGTCAGCATTCGTTAGAAAGATCTCGCGTTACACCATTTCAATACAACGAACGGCAGGATATATAAGTCTCAAATGTAATTTTTTTTTCCATATAACGAGTATCCTCTTCGTTTTCCTTACGATGTAACCTCCCCCGCCCGTTATATCTGGGAAGGGGCGATATGACGTCTATTTCTGATGGAACGATGGGGGTTGTTATAACGAACGTCGAATGTATTTTATATTTCCCTCAATTTTCATAGAAGGTGAGGTAAGAGTCATTTGAAAATAATACTCAAACACCAAAAAACTAATATTTTTCATGCATCGATGAGAAAAAAATATTTTTTCTCGAATCTGAAATTTGCCCCCCCCCCCCCAATTCATTTCATCACGCTCATTACGAGATCATTTAACGGATGACATCAATATGAAAATTCCTTTACACATGCGAAAGAAAGAAAAAAGAAAACAAATTTTTAATCTCTTCAATAAGTCGGAAAATTTGGCACGTGGCCAAATCATTCCGGATTTTTACATATTATTATTATTATTGTTATTATTATTTCTTTTTTGTTAATAAAGTACATTACATTTTTGTTATAATGAAAATAAAAATTTCAGCATAACTTAATTAAGATTAGATTAAGCTCTCGTGGTGCGTAAAACGAATTAAACTCATTCCGATGTAATTCTATTTTTTTTGCGTTAAAGCTTTTTAATTTAAATGATTTTTCTAAGAGATTAAAAACGAGACGTGGAAAGAAATTTATAATGGTGCCGGCTCATCATCGTCAACCAATTCATTGGGCAATATTTCTCATATTTTTAATTAAGTTTTATTCTAATACCTAGGTAAAGGTTATGAAGAGTTTTTAATATTAATACTGTTTCATTCATATCTTTTTTTCTTGTTTAATTTATGTTATATATACACGTACATCTGGGAAAAGCAATTTTATTCTTGATTCTGAGTTCAAATTACTCTTTTCATTATCACCGTTTTTCATAATCTTTAGTTTACTTTTTTTATTGAAATGTCCGTGACAATGTTTTAAGGAAGTGGTTAAAAAATTTGTAAATAGTTTTTGTATGCATGCATATTTATTCTTATGGACTTGCTATTCTGTTATACAAATTTGTATAGATATATATACATATTTAATAAAATTCTGGATGCACCCATCTTTCGGGAACGCTTTGATATCTCCTTGAGATGGGAAGCGGGATGTGTCCGGTCCTTCAATGTTCAATGCATGTTTATATTTTAGTTTCAAGTCAAAATACAAATATGTTCACTACATTTGTATCATACTTTCAATAGATTTTGCATGATATGAATTACTTATTTTTTGAAAATTAATCAACAATTCAGCTAATCAATTAATGAAATATAGGAAAAACTGATGTGGAAAAATTCAGTTTAATTGATAGTTAAATGTAAATTAAATTGCTATTAATTATTAGTTAGCTATTATTTCAGTTTGCGTATAAGTCAATAGATAATGAAAGCACATGTTTCGGTTTTACATAGCTGAGTTGACTGTAAATAATTAAAAGTCAGTATATTTTGTTATATATATTAGTTAAAAATTAAAAGTTTCTATCTAAATTATTAGTTAAGTTTTATTGTGTGTGTGTGTGTATCTTCCTTTTATACCTACCTATTAGCAAGTAATTTTACTAACAGATCAGAAAATTTCAAACGGCAAATTATGAACAGTACACAGTACTAGGTGACTGCTTTCCTTCGGGATACTTGCTGTTTAAAAAGGTTATTTTGGATAAAACACATGTGGTTTTGGTTTTAAATACGGTATAAAATTAAGAAAATAAATGTTACTTCATGAATATTTTGGTAAAAAAAATATATTGTCAATTTTCAGTATTTGTGATAGTTATGTTAAAAGTTTAAGAATAAATACTATGGAAACTTTGTGAGATATGGTTGTATACGTTGAAAAAATACAAAATTTTCGTTAAAAATACTTATATTCTAAATTCAAAATCATGCAAATAAATACGTTCCGACGTGTAGTGAAAAAACAAACATCTCCAGAAACGCTATTCAAAAAGATTTCATTATAAAACTTCTAGTTATCGTAGAGACAAAAATAAAACAGTTTTGGATTTTAGAATAACTGCACTTTTTCAAATGAACAAGCAAAACAAAATTTAAAAATTTTGAAGAAATTCGACATCTGAAGGTAGGCAGTCACCTTATAACTTTAATACAAAATTATTTCAAAGGACCCCGAGAAATTGATCCCCAAAACAGATGCTGCTGCTCCATATATTAATTGACTCTTTAATCAATTCCAATACACTGGGAGAAAAATTCCGTATTTATTATATAGGTGCACTGATATATTTGATCCTTCTCGGACTGGCAGCATGAAAGCATGAATGCTATTCATCCCGTGAATTTAATTTGTTTTAAATTGTTTTCGTACAAATCCTGATGTGAAATGTCGGAACGGAAACTGCTTTCACATTAGTTTCATGAAACAAAATGCCATTTCTCAAAGTTTTTTCTTTCTTAAACAAAGCTTCTGGCAGGAGAAAAACACGTAAAAAAGAGTGAAAATAGCTTTTAAGGAATTTCATGCTTCAGCAGATTTTAAGGACTTTTAGAGTTTAGAAGAGGAAATTTGCGTATTTTGCACCAGCAAGCTTCCCCCCTTCTATCTCAGTGAAACCTTTTCTTATATTAACTTCCTTATTGTGTTTAACATGTGTTTTCTTATTATAATCAAAATAGCTCTGTATATTAGATTTAATTTTGAAATTTATTGAAAATTATATTTCTGGTAGAGGACATGACATGATGAGGGTTATTATATTTATGGAATTATTATGAAATTATGAAGTTATATTTCTGGTAGAGGACATGACAAGGTGGTAGACATGAGAGAGAAAGAGAGAGAAAATAGAGAATTAATAATTGCTACTTTTATTTCAAAAACAACCAAATACATATTTGAAGAATTCACAATTCCAAATTTCAGACAAATTTTTAAAATCTAATTTTTATGAAAACATTAAAATTCACAACAAATATAAAAACAAGAAACTTTCAAAAGCATACATAATTGTTGAAAAATTATCATGATTTCAATAAGTAAATTTCACTTGATTTGACGCATAAAAATAATATATATAGGCCTATACTACAGTTTTTCTTTTTGTTGATAAACTTTAGAAAATAAATTATTTATTATATTAAATCAGAATAGCTGTATTTAAATGAACTAATTAGTGACAGAAGAACTGATCAAATCAATATACCCACGTTTGATTTTTATCACTGCGTACTTTTACAACGTTCCAAAAGCCTATAAAAAAGAAACATTCTTAAGCATACTGAAATTTATCAGGAAATCTGTCAGAAAAAATATTCAAATTATTGTATCATTAATCATCGATATTCACACAGTTAAAATTTATTGAAAATATCAAAGCCAAATGATAAATTTCTTTAAAGAAACGTTATTTTGTATTGCACTTGAATTGCATCGAAATTTTATTTGAAAAAAAATATCGAGGAGAGAAACTCATTAATACCTATAATTAGAAATAAATTGAAAATACTATAGTAAGTTCGAGAATATCAAGATATTTCTTGAACGCGTACAAGAGATAAATGATCTAGTAATTTGATTACTGTAATCTCAAGAACGTCTTTAAAAAAAACCCCCGAGGGAGCAAATTATTCATAATAAAACATCCAAATATGCAAATTTAATGACTGATCAACTCATTTAGTAAGAAAAGCACTAATTCATTTTAAAACTCGAAAAAAAAAATTCAAATGATAAGCCATTGTAAAGAGATGGGCAAAAAAAAAAATAATTAAATAAATAAAATAACAATTTAAATACCTTTAAAGTCTTGAACCCAAGCATTTTTTTTTGCTAATAACAAATATGATAACGTGCATTAAAATACGGTTTTTATAGCAGATCATCAGCGTTGTTGTATGTGAAAATCGCATTTAATGCCTGGAGCAAATATAAGTTTCCTTTTGAAAATGTTCTTAAGAGAAAAAGTACTGTAAGTTTGCGTATATATATGCGTACCCTCAAGTCAAAAACAAAGTTTTATTTCATTTTTTTTTAAAGTAAATTTTCACGAAATTTCCAACGGACAACCCTTAAAACGACGCTGAAATTTTTTGTAAGGCCTGGAAAAAGGGTGAAAAAAAAATGGTTATTAAAAAATTACTTCGGGGCAATTTTTCCCCACCGTAAAGGGAATAAAAGTGATTTTTCCCCCATCAGAGTCTTTTAACACCTCCTCGTTTTATGATAGTCAAGATTTTATGTAAAAAGAAAGAAGTCACCTTTTCCTTTATTATCGCTCATGAGCTTTGTGTCCATTTACGATATAAAGTCTTTAAGAATGAGAAGAAAAGATAAGAAAAAAAATATATATATAAATTATAAATAGTTTTTATCGCCGTGTTTTAATGATATTCCAAGTGCATGGAGTTCATATACAGCGAATGAGTATGTATCATAGCGATAGAAGCGATTTTTTTTCTTCTTTTTTTGGAAATATTCTTTTGTGCAGTTTTTCGAGGAAGCTCACGAGAAAACTATTCGGGGAACTTTTTTAGCGGGAGTCTTAGTTTCGTAATGAATATTAACATGAAATAAAATTTTTGTTACATGGTCTTAGGAATAAATATTGGTGTGTGGATGAATTCGTATGTGAAAGTCTTTTATAACGACAGTTCACATTCAGAGGGAAGATTGTCGTTGAGATGGACTTCTCGTTCTAAACGAGTTAAAGTTGGCGGTGAAAGCCCGAATTTTTTCGCGATTTCACGTTTTGTTTCAATATTTTTCACATTTGAACGAAATCTGAAGTCTCGTTTCGATTGCTTAATTTTTCCTTTTTCTTTCTTCAGCAAAAAAAAAAAAAAAGTGTTAAAAAATGAAGACTATCTCACTCATGCAATTTCGGTGTAAAAATGCCGCAAGATCTGGCAGCGAAAACCACCTTACGACAAAGAGACTAATTAAGACCTGTTTGTCCTGTGCCCAGTTTTGGAAGATTTCAAAAAAGGAGAGAAGGTCCAACCGACACTCCTGCAGATGAAATTTTGTGTTTCTTCAACTCTTGTATAGATAACTAGACGATGAGATACAACATGGACTCCTCTCATCTGTTTGGAGGTACTGACATGCCCCGTTTATAAACACCTATGAGTAGGGTGAAGAGAAAGAAAAAGTGTCACTTTTTTCCCGGTAAATTTTATGTATAATGCTTAAAGTAAGGAGAAAAGAAAACATGTTGTCAGCCTATTGAGAGATGTTCACGAAACAGAACTTTGATTGTTACCATCACCAGAAGAAAAGCCCCTGACATGATTGAGCTTTAACTGAAATAATCATGATGCTAATCATTGAATCAGAGGGCTTCATCTGAGTTGTCAGTGGTTTGAATGGTCGGTGGTCAGTGGTTTTAATCCTCAATAGTTTAAGTGAGCACTATGACCCCTACAAGGGTAGGGCTGGCAGGGCTCTAGCACGGGGCTCAGGACAAACCTCTTTTGTTTTTACATTAGAAATTCACAATAAAGGAGGCCCCACCAAAGATATCAGTGTTTAGAGGGGAACCTAGGTACTTGATGATGGGGGGGGGGGGGGGAATGATGAGCACCGAGATGCTCGTAGTAAAAAGGAAAAATGTTATTCTTACATGAATTGTGCCCTTTAATTTTTTTTTATAAATGGGGGGCCTTTTATATTGCCTTTTATTTCACATGCACAGATCTGTGTCTTTGCTCGCAGAATTTTGATATCTGTGCGAAAGGATAAAATAACATGCTACTTTATAAAATATGTGGAATTTTTGTCTACGCAGCAAAAAAACTCTGTAAATGAACACATTCTCAGACACTAAACGTCCATATTTTGTAAACTTACTAATAAAAAAGGTGCTTTTTTAAGCACTTTTGTCTACAACCAATAAACGAACAAAAATAAAATTTCATCAGCAAAAAATATTTCTTCTAGAAAATATTGAAAACAATTATACAGTTCAATATTACATGTGAGAAAGACATTAATGAAGTAGAACCTCTTCTGCCACCTATCAAATAAAACTGTTACAATTCTTTGATTGAAATCAGCAACTGGATTCTGAATAATGTGCTGCATGAAAAATGTAATATGATATGATATTAGTCAATGTTTTATAAGCCAGAAAATTAGTTAATTATCAAGTTTGCTCTGAACTTTTAACAATTATTATTTGTATGTGGTAAATTAACATTAGTATTCTCGCAAACCGTAACCGTCCTTAGCTGTTATATTATTTTTGATTTTGATCACAGGTGACATAGTTGCAGTTTGCAGGTTATACAAACGTTTTTTTACCACACACAAATAACAACTTAAAATTTCAAGGCAAACTTAATAATTTAACTAAGATTATTGCTTTAAGAATATCAATTGATATCATATTATGTTGGTTTTTAATGTGGTACATTATAAAAAATCTGGTACATTTTTAATTGAAAAAAATTGTAACAGTTTTAATGGATAGGTGGCAGAAGGGGTTCTAGTTCACATTGATATTTCTCATAGGTAATACAGGGTGATTCTAAATTCATGGTGGGGGGGGGGGACTAAGAGGTGATATAAGACAACTAAACAAGCATTTTTAATCACAGAATGTGCGGTTGAATCGCAATGGCAAAGACGGTAGAGGGTGTTTCTAGAGATGCACAACAACACTTCACCAAAAACAATATATTTTTCCGGCGGATTTTCTGCGATATGTGGCATCAACCATTCAAGAGTGCATATGCACCTTCGGATTGGATTGGAGTTTGTTTTTTATTGGTGCAAGGACCAACAAGGTCATGCTGCGTCAAACAATTACTAAACGGTATAATGACTTGTGGTAGAATTTGCATGACCAGGTTGCACCATGAGAAGGCCTACCTCATTACGATTGCACCTCATAGCCTGCACCCTGGTCACGAGCATTTTCGTACGCAAGATCAACTTGTAGAGGTGCACATTGGGTTTGGGGAGTACAAGGAATTTCTCTCAGAGAAATTTTGAGCCACTAAGCTTCAAAAAGCACTTTGAATTAACAGAAATTGATAAAGATAACATACAGTATAAAGTAATTTTTTTCCCATATTTTAATTTTTTACTGAAATATTTCGAAACATTTTTAATTTTTCATGGTCTTGGGGGGACGGGGGACGGGCCCATCTATGTTCTCTCCTGCGTGAGCCTCTGGTCACAAACATGTGAACTCAAGAATGTCACTTCGCTAGAAAATTTCGCAGCAACGTATGAATTAGAAGGTAAGAAAAACTTATTTTTTTCTATGCTACGCAAAATAACACGTAGAAAATAATATAACAACATAATCACGATTTTAAAAACTATGAAATAAGGAGAGTGGTTTTTGGATGTTCAATAAATAATTTTTGTTTCTTTGGATTCAGAATAAATATTAATTTATTGATTTTCATGTTTTCTCATAAAAGTGCGCAAAAGCTCATTTGTGATACTTGGTTGAGAAAGAATTTTCTTCAAATTATTTTTATTAAATTTTGTATAGAATTTGAATGAGTTTTATGATATATATATCTGATAAAGAGCTCAATTAAAATTTTCAACACATCTCTATTATTTTTTGTAGCAAGCAAAACACTGTCTGAGCTTCAAATATGAAAAAATAAAAATTTATATCAGGGATTATATTCGCATATTTTATTCGTCTTGTAGAAGTGGAGCATAACCAGGAATAGGTAGGCGTATTAGATGCCCAAGGAGCGAAATTCACCCTTTGCTCATCCAAAATCAGGGTGAAAACAAAAATTTCTTGGGTGGCTAAAATGCCTCTGTTTCTACTGTAGAAACAAAGGCGCAAATTTCTTGCGGGTCAAAGGGGCCCAGAATCCGAATCAAATGACTTTCATAAATTCTGGATTTCCATTTAGATGCTGGGAAAAATGTCTTTCAATTATTTTTTCTTATTTTTAACTAATCAATTCTAAATTTTTATTAGTTCTCAGATTGTTTCTTTCATTACGCCCTAATTTTTATCAGTTTTGGAATTGTTTTTTTCCCATTAATTGAAATTTTCTTAGAGATCCTGAATTTCATTAAAATTGTTTTCAATTTTCGCGTTTATTTATATTTAATAGTTTGCTTAATTTTTTTTTTCTGGGTATCCGAGATCTTTGAATCCTCTCCTGGCCCAATTCCGCTGTTCTGGTAAGAGCGGCTCTGGTACAACTTCAGGGGGTACTACTGTAGGTGTGGAGCAAGTTTTCTCAAGACGGGTCAAGAAAATTTCTTCTAACCAAAAGAAGCCTTCTCGATCACATTACAACCTTTTAAAAACCAGGTACAATTTTCATTAGATGATCGTTGTGATTCCCGTCATGCAAAAGGAAAGAAAAAAAAAGTCGTATAATGTCGCACATGACAAAAAACCAGTTTCAGAAACATCTTTCCTTAGCAAAAAAAAAAAAAAAAAAATATGAGAGAGATCCTATCGATGTAATTAAGGTTGGGTGGGGAAAACGACTCTCTCACACACACACACATGCACATCATCATCATGTCTCTGACTATTTTTGGCAACGAAACATGACGAAGAAGTTGGGAGAGAGAGAGAGAGAGAGAGAGAGAAGGAGGAGGAAAGGAGAATAAATTCCTCCGAAAATTATCAGTCGGAAAATATTGGGCCTGGGTTGGTTTTTGCCAATCTGAGCCCAGAGGATGGCTCCGCGCTGGACATATATTACAAACTATCTCCCAACTCTCCCTCCAACATCAATGAGTATCATTCCGAAAAACTTTTTTTACTCCTCTCGCTCTCTCTCTCACCCTAATATCTGGACGATATTTCAACGATGGGCACCTCATAATTATCGTTGTAATTTATGGCGTGTCTAATTTCAGGTACCAGTAGATATGGAAGGGCTGCGGTATAAAAATCAGACATTAGTCTTCAAAATATAAAAAAAGGAATAAGAAATTAATGACTTTTAAAGACTCGTTAGACTCTCAATTTGGCCGGTCATTTGTAGGGACCGGTTACCCTGGATCTAATCCTTTGATTTCCCGTGTCTTCGAGATTCTTTAGGGCGCTGTATCTTAGTGTCATTGGCTGGAGGAGATGGATGTACGACCAGTTTTTAATATCACCGCTTACCCGATGCTAAGATAAATGGATCCAGGATGGGTGTGGTGTATATATTTGTGATTTTTCAAAGGTATGCGTTTTTGGACCGGTCTGTTCTGTCCTTTTTGAAATTTATTCTCTTCGGTCCCGATAGAGGGCCTCATTCTTTTTTTTTTTTGGTATCCTTGGGACCGCTCCGAAGCAGCAGCAGCTATTACGATCGACCGATATTAATAGTCTTTTTCTTTCGACTGACTTGTTATTATTATTATCGTTTCAGAGAGTATAATGGCGGTTTGGGTTTTGCGTGTTCCTTTTTGCACCGGCGATGAGTTATCAGTTCGAAACAACGCACCATGTAGGCCGATAATAACCCATTCTGAGTGAAGCGAAGGGAACGAATTTGAGTAGGATGCGTTTCTTGGAAACATCTTAAATAAGTTGTTATAGATAAGATGGTTGTGCATTAAATTAAATGCTTGTTTTTCTTCTCTGTTCTTAGTAGGAAAATTGCTCTGTGAGCAGAAGCCCGGGCCTAACCTTCTTTAGATGGATTGTAAGTTCAGAATTCATCTTAGTTTCATCACGATAGCTTTCCGTGATGAGATCAAAACATACCATTTATGAATCCAATCGGAAAGCGTAATTGACCTGTTGTAAATTTTTAATGATATTTGAATGTTTAAAGCCAGGTTGGTTATAATTACACCGGGAGGAGGGGGGGGGGGGTGATTAAGTTGGTACTGGTTGCCGAATTCAGCACTACAGAGGGATACCAAAATGCGTGCTAATTCGATTTCGATTTTTAAAATCTTGACTAATTCAGTATTTTGATTCTTTCTGTGTCTTTCGCATTCATCAGTAAAGTCAAGAAGTAACGTATTCTACCAATACCACGCATGAAAATTTTACTCAAATCTGAAAAAAGAAGGGCCTCAATGATTCACCCCCGGGTTACTGACCTTTACCGAACATATTCGGGTCGAGAGTGAATGGTACTGACAGACACATGTGAATAAGCTATAATAATGTGAAACATTCAACATCCAACATCACGACCAAATGAACTGGGCGTTATTATACAGTATATTGTTCAGAAAAAATAAAGTTGTATGTATTCATATGCTTATAGAGCAACGATTGTGAATTTTTTTTTATATTTCTACTGAAGAAACGTCGATGCTTCATGGTTGATTTATAATAAAAAAGTGAAAATAGTAAGGTTTTAAAAATTTTTAATATTACATAGGAGAAAAAACGAGGATATTATTGATAACTATAATATGAATGAAATAGACAACTTTTTGTATAGGGTATTGATTTTCAATTTATTCACGAGTACTGTCAATTATTCAAGATGATTTCATTCATTCACACACACGCGCGCGCGCGCACGCACGCACGCACGCATAATAAAAAATAAAACAACCAAGTCAAATTATTAAAAAAATGTTTTTTAAATAAAATTTGAAGGAGCTCACATCTCGGAGACAGTTACGGACAAGGCCGCAACTGGGGGGGGGAGCAGACAGGTCTGATACCCCGGGTGCCAGGGTGCAAATTTCACCCTTTCATTTCTCCTTCAACATTAAAAGGGGGCGGTAAAATGCGTGCTCGCCCCGGCTGACCAAGCATCTGGTTGCGGCTCTGGCTACGGGTATCACTGATTTATCACGAATAGAGCCCGGATTATATGCTAATACATATGCACATATGCATCTACATGTTTTAGCCCCAGCATTAATGCATGTAAGTGCCTAGAATCAAAGAACTTTCAGAATAAATGAATATTTTTGAAGGTTTAATTTAAATTATTTAATAATTTTTCAATCGATTTCTCAAATTTTATGTATTAGTGAAGTTATTAATAACATAGGCTTAAGGAACCTCCCAGTAGTTAGCAATAAGTCTTCTTCGGAAATTATGTAGCGTATTAACTTCATTTTCTTGAGTAAAAATGAAATTGAAAGCTTTACTGTGTGTGTGTGTGTGTGTGTGTGAAATATTTTACAAAATTATCTACCAATTTTGCAATCATAAAAAAAAAATTGTAAAAAAAATCTGTACTCGGGGAAAAAAACCATGCTGTCTTATATAATATTAATTATATTAGTCATCCATGAATCACTCACTTATCGAATTCATCAATTTCATCAATATATAATAACAAAACTTTCACGGAAAAAGTAAAAAGATCTTGATAATTATAAAATGTATTTAATACCATCACATTATTCATAGAAACGAGAGATTTCGCAAATGACATGTGAATCAAAATTAGTCTACAAAAAAAAAAAATCTTTTTGAAAGCTTTTATAATTTTGTTATAACTGATTCTGAATATCACTGAAAATATATTTTCAGTGCTGATTCCGAAAATTCAATACATTTTTTTCCATCACGTAAGGTTTTTCTTTTTCAAGAAACGCCTTTAATATTCTAGTTTAAATAACTCAAATCAAAATATTTTGGAATTTGGAATTTTTATTTTCGATTTATCACCTCTGCCATTATAACGATAGGCCCTAAAATCACTGAATTATCTCTGGCAATGATTTACTATTTTTGAGGAGCTTATTTTCAACGCAACATTTCACCTTTTGCTAAATTTACTGTACAAAACTACTATTATATATTTTTTTTATTTATTTTATACCTTACATTTTACTATTACTATAACATACATTATTTGCTTTACAAAAGTAGAAAATAGCCCAACAGGTAGCAGCATATAGGAATGATAGAAGAACATTTAAATACCATGTTTCTTGATTGACACTCAAGGGAGTTATCTGCATTTGAATTTTTGAGAATGTTCCATTTTGGAAGGAAATGAATGAAAATGTTACCTTTTTTTTGATTAAAATTTGAGCTGGTCAAGTCTGATAAAATTGGACATTTCTACGCCACCTGTTGATTCTATAAGGTTTTACCTAGCCCAGGAAGGCACCCCCTTACTTCTCTTTCGTGATTAACATAAAAAACACGATCATTCTACTGTGGAACCTCCCATAACGGACACTCCCGTTAGCGGACACCTATCCTAAGAGACATTTTTTGTGAATTACGACAAGGGGACTCGGTGAATTTTACTTTCCATTAATGGATACTTCTTGTTAGAGGACAAAATTTTGGGTCCCATGGGTGATCGTTATAGGGAGGTTCTACCAAAAAATACCGAAGTGAATGAACGCGATGGGTATGTTCCTTTTTAGTAGAAACGACTAAAATTGTAATTTTTACCAAAAATATTTCCATTGGAGTAAACCTTGTTTCATAATCTGATAGACCTAATCCTAAAGATCCAGAAACCGTTGAAAAGTGAATTTCGAAAAAAAGAAAGAAAAAGAAAACGTTTTGCCCTTTGAAAAGGATAAGCTCCTCATTTGCTTATAGTGCTCAGTTTCAATGTGATTTGTATGCTGCTGATGTATTAAAATTGAAATTTAACTTTCACTTCATTTCAAAAAAGTAGAGCTCACTTAACAAAACCAATACTAGATTTGGAATCGGCACCCAAAAATCCCCATAAAATTTACAGGAATCACCGTTGGAAATGATTCACTATATTTGTTTATAACGCGCAGTTTCAATGTGGTTTATTGTATTGCTACCTTATGCATTACTATTGAAATTAAATTTTAATTTTATCTCCAAAACCATACGTGATGTCATTTTTTAATTATTTTTCCAGTAATTGGCATCCAAAAACTACAAAAAACACTAATTATATTCATCGCAGATCTGTGTTATCCAAATCATTCGGGGGGAAATCGAATTAATTAGGTTGAATATAAAACTCAAATGTAAAATTGCTAAAATTCGAGTTATCCAAACATTCGAATTAACCAAGTTCGCCTGTATTTTATGAAGTCGCAGCGGTAGTGATATGGGGTTAAATCCAACAGTAGAAGGTGAAAAATTATAATAACTCTGTGTTATTATCTGAATATCTTTGGGAAAATGCTCTCAATGAAGGGAAAGACCAACAAAAGTTTCCTTGATAAGGAATCATATGGTGGATTATGACCGAATTTGTACATGTGCGTGTGTATAAGTGGTGCTAGGTTTCTTTCGGCAAATGGAAACTGAATCACAAGTGAAGAGAAGTTATAAAAAAAAAAAACGGAAAAAGAAAATTAGAGAGGGTATTAGTGCACATGTCATGGTTAGAGTTGAAAGAGATTTTGTTTTTTAGAGCTCATCAATCATGTCAAGAAAAACATTAAAAAAAAAGGAAAGCAATGTGTAGTAGTTATCATGCTACAAGTGGAGATCGAATTACTCCTCTGGGGGGAAAAATACCACTTCTGAATACATATTAACTAATTTGTACTCGTCAGTATTCAGACTATATCTGACAAATAGCGAGTTTAGAATAAAGAAATAACAATGAGAAGAAGAGATCAATGGAGATTATTAAAGCTGTAATTAAGGAGGGAATTGAATATAGTTATTTTTAACATAATGATTACAATTATCCTGGTACGTGATTAAGTTCACGGATTTTTGTACAGTAGCACGATGCATTCATTTATTCAGGGTTCGGTTAAGGTTATACGGGTATGGAATTGCATTTTGCAGCAAATGCATCACTATCGTTGTCAGTGAATTATTCAGGAGCTTGAATCCAGAATATGCTTGTCAAATTGAGAACAGGTCGGTATCTTGGAATTTTTTGCTAAGCATGTATGGTTCTGTGTACGTAACGCATCATAATTATCGATTCAAGACTGCGCTTCATTGCGCTGCCAATATACAATTTCCTATGACTTTTCGATTCATTTTTGAGTAAATTTAATGAAAAAATAATTAAATCACTAATGAACTTGATAAATTATTTGAGCCAGTGAGTTTAAAAATGGTGAAGAAATATTCAGAAACTAGAAAAATATATAGAAGAAAATGAAAATTTGGGTTGTATATGAATGCGGTAAATAGTATTTATAAAAGTAAAGTTTTTTTTATAAAAAATGAGCATGCAACCTGCAGTGATTATGCATAATAGCACATTTTATTTATTTTTGTATTTATCATAACATTGGAGAATTTTTGAAAGTGGAAAATTCGGTTAAAAGAAAAACAAGATAATGTACAAATTTCTGATGAAATTTTTTTGATTCCGTCAGGATTAGGAAACGATGCTATAAATATATTATAACTGTATGGAGCGGTAAATAAAATAACAAATTCTAGTGATACGTACGTACATATACTTCATATATACATACGTACATATAATTCATATATACATACGTACAGATGGCGAAGTAAATGGCGGATCGCGTGTGAAGTTGGTATCTTTAAAATGATGTGCGAAAATATAATTTACTGTTCACTTACTTTATGATCAAGAAAAAAAGAAACAAATTTACTTATCGAATTCTTCAAGTACAGCACGGAAATTTGGTATCATTATTCGTTATTACTGTTATATTTCAAATTGAATGTTCTCCGAAATTTACAGGTAGGAATGTTACGATTATGAAAGTAATTAATCAGCTCCCCCACTTTTAAGCTAATTTTCGAAATTAGAAAGCTAATTTTCTCACAATTATTTTATGACTTCCAAAGTTCTTTTTGAACATAATTAAGTTACGCTTGAATATGATAAACCATTATTTTACCCTTCAGATTAAGTACGTTTACTTAATAGATTCAGTGGCAACAATTAATTATACAGGCTGTCTCAAATTGTCTGTACAGCAGATATCTGCAACCATCCGCTGACAACCATCAACAGTCAAAAACAGTCAAACATCAAATAACGTGCAGTTACTGAAAATATCAAAATTTGTTTGAGGGGTCGTATAAATAAAAAGCAATAAAGAAATTAACTTTTTATACAGTTTTCGTGTGCTAAAAGTTACAACTATTTAAATATAGATAATGCTATGAGAAGTCATTTGTAAAAAAATTCATATTTTTAAACGCAATATTTATCGAGATATTGCATATGTGAAATCACTATGTTTGTGCAACCTATCACTGTGTTGGCAATTTTTCATTGGCTCAAAAGTTGTCATATTTAGGGACTGCACACAAATATAATGAACTCAATCTTTTCATTTTTAGATTCAAAACAAATAGCAATTACATTTTGACGATAATTTTGAAAATTACAAAATTTTTAATATTTTGAATTAAACTTATCAACTAAGCATTGTTGGAAATGGGGAAGGGGGAAATGGACATTTCATAGAAAAGGTGGGATGACCAAAATTACGAGAATATCTCGTAAAATACGGGCCATGTGGTCACTCTTTATATGCAAGTTTATATATACGTTTCTTTCCCTGTATATCATGACTGAAACGGTTGTGCAAATGTGCACTCCAGATGTATCACAGTGCTGCAAGGAATTATATTCCTTATATGTCATTTAAAGTTGGTAAGAATTTCACGCGAGAATTTTCAGAAAAACATTGAATGTGTTATGCTAATTTTGTACTATTTTTGTGAATTTAAATAGCTTTTAGCACTAAACCAATCTGGGAATGTAATTTTCGGCAGGTACATGCATTATACATGAAAAATTCAGCTGTGATTCTCTTAATTATTTTGCAAATTACGGAACATAAAATGTTAAAAAAAATACAAATCATCTGTTAAAATTTCAGGTGAATAAAACTTTTGTATTACAATATGCAAATGCAACTATTGCATCCATTTAAATAACAAAAAATAAAATAATATCAATGGCAGATAGTCTACTACCTCCTAGTTCCCCTTCGAAGTCAGAATAGGAATATTCCGCCTAGGAAATGTATGGTTGGCCGAAACAGAAAAAGAAATATTTTCCTTATGAGAATATGCCAGGTAATTTATATCCAACAATGATAATATGCAAATTGCTGATAGCATTTTCTTTGATTCCGTCAGCATTAGGAGCAGTAGCATTATTTATTGTGATTTCGCACGCAATATCCAGGGAAATAAAAGTAAAAAAACCACGTACATTACATCAATGGTGGGTTTCGCGTGAGCTTGGCGGTCGTGATATATATTACCATTTAAATTATTGTTTTATGGGCAAAGTTGATTACATATATTGCAACCCATAACCTGGAGCTTATGTTATTACTGAAAACTTTTTCTGTTCTCATAAGGTAAAAGAAAAACAGAATGGTAATAATATTAATAACAAATAAATAAAAGTAAAAAAAAACTAGTTCTCTTTCTGGCAATGGTAATGTTGTTCATGATCATTTATATACAGATACATTCATTTTTATTTCACCGTTTTTTCATCGATGAATATTTCTGTTGCCAAGACTGGAATTCGATTTTTGGGGATGATATGGGGAAAAGAAACGATTCTCTGTATGAAAGAATCAATTCTTCAAAAGAAATTGGATTTCTCTCTTATTATTATTCTTTTCTTTTTATTTAAATATCTCTGATTGTTTCAGGTTTTTATTATATTGATAAGTGATCGTGTGAATTCGGTAAGTATCATCATGCATTTTCTTAAAAATTCATTTATCAAAAATATTTAGTGATTTATTCTCAAAAATTTTTGATAAAAATAACGGATATTTATTACTGATGTAACCATATGATCAATAATTATTTGATAGCACGAATAGTTACAGCACATAAATATTTTAGATTTATTTATTGTCTGATTATTGTTTCTTTAGTTTTTTTTTTATTTTACAATTATTGTATTTTCTTCATCCATTCCATGCCTCATTTTTCATTTGTTTCTGAAAATTTTTCAGCTAATAACCTGAACGCACCTGACATCTAATTTACCAAATTGAACATGTTATTAGATTTACGATAACAATAGATAATAAAGAGGCAATATGATATCTATTTATTTACTTTTGTGTGTAGGCTACTTGAGAATTTAAGAAATCAAATTAAAAAGTATTAAAATAAGCTAAAGAAAAAATGTTAAATCCGACAACAAATTTAATGTCTATGGCATATTTTTTTTATTATCAGGATTTTTTTTTTTGCATACTAAAAATATTATTTAAATATTTTATAACTTGGGTCATGACTTAACCCTACATAGTCCCGTGTACATTTGAATATAAATGGCAAATACATGGTTAAAAAAATTGGCTAAAATTTTTATACAGTCCCCTTGTCCTCCACTTTTCAATTAGAAGATTATTGCCGGAGACCAACAGAAAAAATTTTATGTTTCTAAGCACAAGATTCATTGAGATATTTGAATTAAAAAAGAAAAACAGAGAAAAGTTATAAAAGAACGGCAAAAACAAGCGAACAAAGCTCCGTTTCCTTATTTATGCTGTCCTTTCCCAACTTTCCTCTGCTTTGAATTCGAATAACTCAGCAGTCTTGTACTTAGAAATGGAATTTTTTCTGTGCGCCTCAAGAGATACAGGGAATGGCCTCCGCCACAAGGGCGGGGCTGACAGGGCTCTAACTCTGGGGCCCCGGGACAATTCCAATAATTTTTTGCTTTTCACGATATGAATTAACTATAGAAGGGCCCATAAAGAAACGGGGGGGGGGCGGGACTTTTCACGGGGGGTCCGCAGAAGATTCCAACCTGGATGCACTGCTCCAGGATGTGGTAACCCGTGATACAAAGCAACGACTTTGCAATTAGAAATTAGAGGACAAGGAAAGCGTATGAAAAAAAAATTATATTTTGCATTTTGTGGCACACTGTATTTTCACTCTAAAAACTGATACAGGATAGTTTTTTAACTCCTTTTGTGAGCATTTTTTAAATTCAAACCATACCTCTACCACGGACGGTTGATGAGATAAAGACCACATTAGCACTTGGGGGACACCCCTGTATACATATGTATATAATATCTGTGATGAAAATGATGGAAAAATAATTGCTGCCGCTGATTGAAGTGAATATACTGTATTAGTACAATAATCAGGCACAATATTAAAAAAAAAAATGTTATTGATTTCGTCGGAAATAGTAACAATTTTGAGACAAAAATTATAATAAAGGACCGAAAAACAAAAATCGAGTTTTTTTTTCTTTTTCTTTTTCAAATTAATAACAGGAGAGAGAGAGAGAAAGATTTGAAATCAAATTTAACCGTTGCCTAATACAGGGGTTGTTAACCTGTGATCTACGGACCCTTGGGATGAAATCCTTGGATCATAGAGATGAAGATCTCATAGGTTCGTGAGCCCAGACAAAAAAAACAATAGAGTTATTGTCTTCACATCATTACATACTTTTAAGAATATTTGTTGTCAAGAGGTCTTATAAAATATTTTTTGACGTTTGGTAAATTTCACATCTGCAAACCAAATCTCCAAAAACCAATTTTTATATAAGCACAGTTCAGACTTCTATTTCTTAAATGGGGCTTTTTCGAGTTTTCTGTATTAAGAATGGGCATTTCAGTACGTAGAAACAAAAATTGGACATGTGTCCATTAATCGAAACGATGACCCTCTACACCAGGCATCTTCAACCTGTTGCTCACGAGCACCACAGTACTCCCCTGAAGCACCCAGAGTGCTCGACGCTTGTGTCGGATCTTGTGCTCGCGAGCATTTTGCCAACATTCCAATTTAATAAATTGTATTCAAGGTTTAAAGTCATCCTGATTTCATTCATACGTAGGGTCATACGTGTCGTAAGGGTGCTCTTTCTTTGATGATGGGTACAGGCAGTGGTCGCGACTAGGAAAAGGTTGAAGACCTCTGCTCTACACTAAGCTATTGCTGAGTTAGGAGGCTGTCTATTGCTCAGTCCCGTTCAGTACAAGGAGAACGTATTGCTCTACGGTTAGGAAATATCTGTCATCTGTAGCTTAACCTATTGATGCCGGTTGGTAAAAAAATTTGCCATTCGGCATTTTAATTGTTTTCTTTGCTAATAAATTGTGGGACTGATAGTGATAGGAGTGGTTCCACTCAGTGTTTTTTCTCTTTCTAAGAATCAAAGTCGTCTTTAATGGGTTAATGGTAGAGCACTCGCCTGGACGCATTATTCTATCCTATACACAGGATTTTAACATGGGATTACCTCATTGACCAAGATCACTATTACGTCACTAAAAGACGATGCGGGGCTAAAGAGACAAAGGGTTTAGACAATGCTTTAGTATACAGTAATGTCACGGTAAATGTGATAAATCGGCTATTATGCATAATCGCCTTCGTAAGTTTTACCGACGATTATGCATAATACCCAAGAATCGTTGGCAAATTTGATTAAGTACTAAAAAAATTAATTTTTCTGGTGATTATACATGATATCCAAGCTTACCTGGCTAATTCAATAAATGCTTGAAATTTATCGCTTGTACCGGTGATTATGCATAATACTCTAGATGATGAATTTGATAAATATGAGAAAAAAATCCGAAGTGAGTCTAGTATGTTTGACCTACTCCGATTTAAAAAGAGCGTCACAATCCCTGAAGTAGATTATTCATAATCACCGGTAAAAGCGATAAATTTCAAGTATTTTTGAATTAGTCAGGTACGCTTTGATATTATTTATAATCACCAGTACAAATGAACATATTTTTTTTAGTATTTAATCAAATTTACCAACGATTCTTGGGTATTAAGCATAATCGTCGATAACAGTGATAAATTTATCAAACTTATGGAGATGATTGGCGATTATACATAGTAGCCGATTTTTCACATTTACCGCAGTATATACTGTGTACTAAAACATTTTGAACTCCTTGCTCTTTAGCCCGCCTCGTCTTTCAGTGACGTAATAGTGGTCTTTTCCAATGAGCGTAACCCAATGTTAAAATTCTATGTATAGGATGGAATATCGTCGCCCGGACAGTGAGAAGTTGGTGGTTTGATTCTCCTACATAGGAATGCGGCTTATCAGTCCGAAATCATGTCCCTTTTGTATCGAATCATTCGTACTTCGTATGTGTGCATTTATCTAATTTGAAATAAGAAATTTAGGAATCCTTTTTTCAAGAACTTTTAAAGGTTTTTTTTTGTCTTGTTGGGTGAATATAAATTTAAAATAATTTCTGTGATATATACACAGGAATAATAAATTTTAATTCATATGCATTCATTTCATTGCCACAAGGACCGCAAGAAGTTGAGAAGCCCTAGTCTGATAAACAAACCATTATTTAAAATAAAAGCAAAATCGTATACTCTAAAGCAGTGTTTCTCAACCTTTTTGAACCCAAGGACCAGTAAAATGCTTGAAACAAATTGGTGGACCACTTGTGTCCCGTATTACGGGACAATCATGTAATTTGGGTTGTACCAATTATTTTATATATATTTGTCCCATTTTTCCTGTTTATTTGAATTTGAAATATTAACTAAAGTAGTGGGAACGCGTCATTTTCACAATAGTATATAAATTATATTATGACAATTATTGAAAAAAAATATAAATATGCATCTCACATATTTGCCAAGTTGAACGTTTTTTTCCCCAATTTTAATAATAATTGGTGACTGTGATTTTTTCCGGCACGGTTTTTGGTGCCAATTTCGTATGTTCCGTATTTTACTCCATTTAAGAGATTCAAGTTACTGTATTATTCTCAATGCTTATTTTTCTCAATTTTTTTGTGCACTACATTTTTAACTTTGATTTGTAACAGTCGTTTATGTTCCCCACACTTCAGCAATTTCAGCGATTTGCTTTTGAGGTAATGAATTGCATTTTCGGCAAATTTTAGAGATATCCCTGATTTAAGATTGCTTTTTCCTACTATTTGAGATTACATACATCATTATTACTACATGCTATTTAGTTACATGTTTATACGTTATTACATGTAACGTATGAAGGTATAATAACTCCATATAGTGATTATTAATAAGCCTATCAACACGGAAATGGTTGAATAATTTTTCCTTTAGTTAGAATTAAATTATCAAGTCTGCCTGCTGACCACCTACACCATCGCCGTGGACCATAGGTTCAGAAACGTAGCTCTAAAGCAATGTTTCCTCAACCTTTCTGAAAACAAGACCCAGTAAAATGTCTGAAACGATTTGACGCACCACTTTTGTCCCGTATAACGGGACATTCCTGTAATTTTGGTTCTATCGGTTATTTTATGTATATTTGTCTCGTTTTTTCAACGATAGTTATTTTAATTTGTAATATTTGCTAAAGTCGTGAATACACAGCGTTTTTGTAGCATAAATTATATTGTATTGCAAAAACTAACATATTTATAAAATTTAACATTTTGTCAGCAAGTTCTTTTTTTGGAATTTTAATTACGATTGGTGATTAGTGGTGCCTACAACTGACCAAACAACTGACAGTGTTTTTGATGACAATTTACGATATCCCTTATTTTACGGGTTATCATTTAGGATTCCAGTTTTTACTGTATTTTTCCTCAAAGAAATACGGTCATCAGATCATTTGAATATTACTCTCTCGGAAATACATTTTTGTTCAATGCGATTTCCGCAGCTCTTTATTTCCACACTCTTGAGAAATTTTAGCAGTAATTACCAAATTAAATTTAAACTAATAAATTGCAATTTTTGGCAAAATTTAGCGATATCTCGTACAAATACAAATACAAATACAACGCCACAACAGGCAAACTGCCCAACGAGGTGGCTGACTTAAGAACATCATGGATCCCCGAGCCCCTACCTACTACTGCTACACCACACATGCACCCCCCCCCCCCGCGGAACCCCCCAACGAATCGGTACATGCGGGAATGTGCGTGTACGTGTAGTGCAACCTGACGTGAAGTTTGTTTCTGTGTAATGCTTGTTATGTGTAGTGCTGTCATCTGCCCCCAGTTTTACTAACTATGAGTGAAGTGTTATGGTTGAATGATTTATCGTTGTAAGACTGTTGCTCTCTGTGGCGAGACTTTTTAACGGGGAGATCGGCTCGCATTTGCGCCTTGAAGTTGGGAACCACAGAAAACCAACTTCAGCCGACCACCACTGTGGGGTTCGAACCCGGATCCTCGCATCACGAGTCCGGCACTATAACCACTCGACCACCACAGCGGCGTATTCAAGATTGCAATTTCCTGCATTCTCCTCGATGATGTATGGTGAATATGGAGGTATAATTTTATTTGAACTCATATGGACATTACGAATATCAATTAAAACGGGTGAATATTTTTATCATATCTACCTGCGGACCACCTATGCCATCGTCGCAGACCACATCTGGTCCGCGGACCATAGGTTGAGAAACGCTGCTATAAAGAGGAATTATAATGTCATTATTGAACAACACACTTATCTTTTTCCCCCCTCTAGTGTGTACCAAGGAGTTATTCAGCTTATTCTGTCTCAAAAGCTTGATACACTTGAAATAGGCCTCTTTATTGATATAGCCTTTCACTTTTCTTGAACGACAATCTGTATATCCGGTCCTTGTCAGGGCCATTTCAACGGCTTTTCTGACTAGAAAAACGGCCGTGCAATAAAGCGCTTACTTAATCCACGCACCCACGACTTCCTTGTCATCAACTTAAACCAAAAATAAGAAATATGAACGACACTCAAGCTTCTTATAATCAGTAAGAAAAGAAGACGAGAATCTTGAGCCTATGCTTAAAGAAACAAGCGCATCATTGTTTCGAGCACATCAAGCTGAAATGCAATTTTTTTTTCGAGCTCCTACTTCGTTTTTTTCTTGTATTTATTAACTCGCAAACCAGCACACATTACACATGTATTTAAGTATACTACTGTTTTTTTAAAAGGGCTTTATGTTACTCTAGACATTGTTGTATTATCAACCTACAGAAGTGTCTTTGTTTTTGTTCATAATAATTGGTGTGTTCGGGGGGATTAGATCCTGTGTGTGGAAAAAAATAAGACTGTTTCGAAAAGGGTTAAGTTTCTTAGAATAGCTTTGACCTTGCGCTTGTATAAATCTAACGTGTAATTGAAGAAGACAGTCGTGCCAAGGTCATTCCAACGAACACGCTAGGGCAATGGCGTAACCTGAATATATTAGATCCGTGTATTATATATATGCAATTTTTTTTTTTTTTTTTGCAATTGCACTTGAACACTGAGGGTCTGGAGAATCATTTTTCTGTATGTCCGCATGCTAATGCAGTAAAGTAAAATAAAAGATGATCATTGATTAATGTTTTCCCCACGTGAAATTTCACGTTACATAAAGAACGTTCTTGTTCTTTCGCTTAAAGGTACTTAGTTTGAGATTGCTAATTTCTCTCCAATAAGAAAAAGTTTTACACTAAACCCCATTCGTTGTTGATTACTCGATTTTATAACGGTTTTATAATAACTTATCCATAAACATTTAGTTTGAAAAAAAAAAAAAAAACCATAAACACTCAAAAGGAAAGTGTCATTACTTCCCTTGGTTTTTTTTTGAAATAGTATACGAATAAGAAATGCGCCCTTTCAACTTTTCATAAGAAAATGAATATAGTAGACTTAACTACCCGGCCCAATGTGGTAGAACGGCAGGCAGGATAACAAAATAGTCGGATAGGCCGGAGTTCTATAGACGCCCACTCTCTACCTACTCACCCATACCATCAAAAACACCCTTTCTTTTACGCCAATAACAGCTCTTATTCATATTTTCTGACTTAGTAGAAGCCAATACTTCATAAATGTTTGCTATGT
Source organism: Pholcus phalangioides (assembly GCF_987345545.1). Lineage (NCBI taxonomy): Eukaryota > Metazoa > Arthropoda > Arachnida > Araneae > Pholcidae > Pholcus > Pholcus phalangioides. The sequence goes on along the minus strand of NW_028301594.1, from coordinate 20,771,074 downwards.
GCTGTACGTTTTAAAAATTATTACAAAAAAATGTGAAAAGATGATAATGTAATTCATTAATGCGTTATGTAATACGTTAAATGTTATTACATATAAAAATATTTGTATTTTACTAAGCTGGATAATACGGGGACCGGATAGTCGAGAGTCTACTGCAGGCCAACCTACTGTGGCCAACCTTTTGTTCTGACCTCCCCATCCAGGAATCCATGGACGTATAATGCAATGTATGCCCTTTATGCAGACATTCCTGAATCCTGTACGTATGAGACATCCAGTAACTGTGACCTCCAAAGACGAGAGACCCATTGAATGAAAATTAATTATTATAATTATACAAATACAAAATACAAATACAAATACAACGCCACAACAGGCAAATTGCCCAACGAGGTGGCTGACTTAAGAACATCATGGATCCCCGAGCCCCTACCTACTACTGCTACACCACACATGCACCCCCCCCCCGCGGAACCCCCCCCCCCACCGACGAATCGGTACATGCGGTAATGTGCGTGTACGTGTAGTGCAACCTGACGTAAAGTTTGTTTCTGTGTAATGCTTGTTATGTGTAGTGCTGCCATCTGCCCCCAGTTTTACTAACTATGAGTGAAGTGTTATGGTTGAATGATTTACCGTTGTAGGACTGTTGCTCTCTGTGGCGAGACTTTTTAACGGGGAGATCGGCTCGCATTTGCGCCTTGAAGTTGGGAACCACAGAAAACCAACTTCAGCCGACCACCACTGTGGGGTTCGAACCCGGATCCTCGCATCACGAGTCCGGCACTATAACCACTCGACCACCACAGCGGCCTGTGTGTATTATAAATACCTTCCCCGTACTAAATATAAGTTGGTGGTAGCCTACAAGGCTATCATTAATAAGAAAAAAATTGTTTCGATATATTGGAGAGAATTTGTTCGATTAAGAAATGAAATAGACTTTCTTTAATTTTTGAAAAACCTTTGCGTGACACTTGCGGTACCCGTACCGCGGCTTGGCCACGTCTGGTCTGTTGCGTTACAGCCACTTCCCAACTTCCAAATGCTCGATTCAAGTACTTTTCGAGTTATATATCGAAATATTTGGTGCGCTTGGCATATACATTGACGTTGGATTTGACAATCCCAATATGAACCGCAGTAAAAATAATAATAATAATAATAATAAATAAATAAAAAATAATAATAATACTCAACCTTGGTAACATAACCCTTTATAAACTTGTCACTTTATAAAACAAAAGATTTTTATCTCAACCTTTTTTTTTTCAACTTATGCTGAACATTCCGTTTTGAACGGGACCACCCGATTCTGATCAACATTTTCTAATTGGCGCTAAATTGGCATGATCTCGACTTACGAACGATACTAGATGCTATGGAATGATTCTATTCGTAAGACGGAGGGGATGGCTTTATATAAATTACTTGCATGAGTTTTTATTATGTAGGCCTACGTTATTTCTTGCGTAGTTTTTTTTTCAGTGAATTCCATATGTAAGTTTCAAGTGACTAAGTCGATGTCTGAAAGGATTATTCCCACTCTGAAGTATAATATTCCCCTCCTCCCTTATGTAACAATAACGCATGAATTTTGTGTCATAATTACCAATAGGAAAGGCAAATAAACGTTGCATCGCTGTGTCTGAGCTAAAAATAAGAAAAACCCCCCACGAAAGTGAAAGCAAAAGTGCTGAGAAATACATCGCCGTATACGATTTGTCCGATGTTGCATGCCGTTGAAGCCAGAAGTGAGTCTCATTGACATTATTCTTTATGGAGATATCGTTATATCCGATGTATCACAAATACGACAGTAGGGGCATGGGTGCCCGAGTGGCATGGTGGTAAGAAGCTCGTCTACCCTCGTAAAGGTTGTTGTCAGGGTCCCGGGTTCGAATCCAAGGGAGGATATAGATAAGATATTTTCCCTAACGAACTCGAGGCGATCACCGATAGACATCGCCTTCACTTCCAACCCATCTCACTAATGGCAGTAAATTGCAATATAGCGATATGGCCAGAGTTGGTGTTTCGTGAAGTAGTGGTATGGGTTTTATGTATACCCCACACAAAACATATGTAAATGACATGTATCTCTTATTTTAAAATATTAATTTCCTTTTAAAACATAAAGAATGTAGATTTTTTCTTTTGTGCCCACTCTACAAACAAACAGTACAAGGAAATCCACAACTATATCACAAAGCATCCCCACAAAAAATATGTTTCAGTCTCACAAAAACACACACATATCAACATGTTAAGACTTGAACATTGATTCAATGTTGCAGATTTTATTACTCCAAGAAAAATAACTGTCCGATCAACCAGCAATACATAAGATGGATTTTCTGTATTGATGAAAATAGCTCAGTAATGATGTATAAAATTTGGAAAAAATATAATCTGTTTAAAAAAAAAAATGAAATGAATAAAAAAAAGGAACTACATAAACTCTCTATAGCTGCTAGAACTATTAAAAATTCAATTTCTAAAGAAACACTAATATATTTCTAATAAAGTTTCGTTGTTTCTCTTTTGTTTTCAATTTCGTGTAATAAAAGTATTTAAAGAAATCATTGATACATATGATAATCATGCTATTAGTTGTTGTTGTTTTTATTTGATCAACTTGTAAATTTAATGTATATTTAGAAAATTTTAGTTTCAATACCGATTGTTTGCCAACGCTGAAAATAACTGGACAGATCATTTAGATTTATTGGCCATTATCATAGATATTTGCATTTATTTAATCCCCTCCACCCTACTGTGTCTTTCCCCGTTCATGTTTTGTCTTCCTCCGTTTTGTATGTTTGTGACAATAAAATCATTATTGTTATCGTCAATTTGTCTTTAATTTGTTCACGTTAACTTTGTCTTTAACACGTTGTCACGCGTTTCTCACACTAACTCGTCACCACGTTAATTTGTTCTCTATACTAATATCTGTGCAGTGATACCTCAGCTAAGGAAGATAATATACGTTCCAGAATCACGTTCGTTATCCAAAACGCGATTTTCATAGGTCTCTATGGGGAATCGTTTAATTCGTTCCAGAAATGGCCCAAAATTTGAAGATAAGTTTCACGAAACACTGAGAAGCATTGCAAAAATTACGAATACTGACTGAAAGTTGAGGTAAACAACTTTACAACTGGATGAAAGAGGATTTATAGGAAGATGAGATACTAAACATATATTTTATTTTACACTATGTACACTATGCAACCGAGTTCGTAAGCCATTGTGAAAAAAAAAGTGTGCGAGAGATATGTGTGTGTGATATATAGTTAGCTCATTTCTTTTAACACACACGTAAATGAAAAAGAAAAGTTCTTAGAATGTGCAAACTGTTCAGTTTGGCATTAAAGAGTCTCAGCGTATGCAGTGAAAAAAATTGTCAACGGATCGGAGGAAAATGTTGTCTATATATACAACATTTACACCCCTCTTAACGGACACTGTCTCAGATGCGGTCACCCCTCTTTTACTGCCAAATATAAATTTTTCCTTGTATAATAAAATGTATTCATTTCAGACCCCTGATTACATCCCTCATACGATTATTTTTGTCGCTCCGGTGTCCGCAAAAGAAAGGTTTTATTGTACAAACAGAGGTCGACGTAAACGATATTCTACTTTAAAAGTTTGTCAGAGTTATGCAAATCTCTGAAATGGTCCTGAAACTATTCAGCAACATGGTTATAAGGGTTGATAAACATTGCATTTTTCAACATGTTTATCCCTTCACACACAATGACTTGTCCCTTCTTTACTGTTCCGAGTGCAGAGAAAACCTGGACAGCTCCGGGCATTATTATATACACAACAATCAGTTGTATAAATTTTTGTGGTTCAAGATCCCTTCACCTTAACTCAATTTAATCAGCTGTCGATCTTTAATCAAAGTGAAAGCCTATGAAATGCAAATAATGTTGAAAAAAAGAAAAGAAAAAGAAAGCAGAAAATTCGTGTGAGAAAATTTCCCCCCAAAATTCCTAGTGAAAGTTACTCCAGGGCAGAGAGAAAAAGAGAGAGAGTATTTTTCAAGTATCTTCTAGGTGGGGGTAATGAAGACTTCTCTCTTAAAAATTTGCTCAACATTGTTTGTTAGATGAAGAGTGGTAAAGGAGTGAACGAGGAGTGAGAGAGTGAGGTTTAGCCTATATCTGGCTAATGTTGTTACCCATTTCGCTAAGTGGATCCCCACGACTGCGAAAAACACTCTAAAAACGGCTGTTTGGCGCAATTAATGAACCTCATCGACGACTCGAAGGCGAGCTTTTAATATGCTAATGGCGATGGGTTTTGCTTAGATTTGGCTCTCGTCTAATGATGGTGATTGCGCCAACCTGCCACGTTTGATTAGCTATCAGTAGCCATCTCTTTTTACTCTCACGCCGAGCCGAGCGAGGTTCGCTATTTTTATTTTTATTATTGCTATTATTATTATTATTTTGCTCTGCAAGGAAACTCACGAAATTTCTTAGACAGTTTTATGAAAGTTCTTGTTTCCTGATCCTTTTATTAATGAACTAAGAGGAGCATCAGCATCATCGATAGCATCTTGGAAGAAAATATTTTATTTTCTTTCATTTCTGATTGATAACATATTATGGTTGAAGGGAGAGGCAATAATTTTTTTATTTCGTTTATATAAGTATTTGCTAAACATGGCAGCTATTATTTCTCATTAAGTGATGTTAACTTGTTTGAATACGTCACTATATGTTAATGGTCTTTCATTTTTTTTTTAAATTTTAACTGATTTTTTTTATTGAGGTTTCACGCTTTCTTACCTGAAAGGTTAATGTTATTTGATTTATTAAGAAAAGTATTTCCTGACGTTTGGCAAATTTCAAGTTTTTTTTAATTTTAAAACACAGTCTAGATATTTTATTTCTAAAATGGTGTTTCTTGAGTTTCCGGTAAGAAGAATGGATGTATGAATACCTAGAATTTTAAAAAAATTGGACGTGTGTGTTAATGCAATTTGAGATAAAAATTTAGGAAGAGAACTTAAAAGTACTTTCAAGGTTCTTTCTTATCTTATTGGGAGAATATAAATTGTTTTTTTTGGATATGCATGTGCACATGAATAAGAAATTTCAATTCATATGCATATTTGTCTAATTAGATTCAAAAATTTGGTTTATTTGTGAATAGTAAACATCGTATTTTATTTTCTTTCTCTCTCTCTCTCTCTGCGGCAAGACTAGTTTATTGACATATTTCTTTCTATATACCGGATGATTCTAATAGAAGTATCTGTATTCAGAGCTCTCTGTGTGTAGAAAAAACAAGTGATGGAAACAACATCAACTTTGGGTAGAATGCGGGGAACTTTGGGTAGTTAGACCAAGGAAAAAGGATTGTTTCCTGAAAAAAATTTAGTTCCAAAAAATACCGAAAGAGGCAATTATGACTTTGTGAAAAGTAATCATTAACGAAGTGATGTGTGAAAACTATAATGAAACTATATTCATCAGCAGCAAACATTTTTTTCATTCCTGTAAAACAACTTTGTCTGTAGAGCACGCAAAGTCAACGACACCTACATTTTCCAATATATATATGTATATATTAGTATTGCTACTCAACTATTCTTTGCAGATTTTTCTTTGCAAGAGAACGAACAATAATTGACGTAAATTATAGCACTGCACGCAATATTTTTATATGTGCAGTGCCGTATTTGCCCATATCAGTAATTTTTGAACTACTCTTTAATGCCAAAATCATTTTTCCATGTTCTGAAATGAGGTTTCTTTTTCTGCTCTGTTTACCTTTCCAGCGGTTCCTGAAGATACTTTGATCAGAATCACCATGTACATGTTCAAGCTCCCTTTCTATCATTCTCAACAAAGTGAGAATAGCACTTATCTAATAGAAAATATGATTTTTGAATCTCTTACAGTTGACGCAGTCACAAGATTAGATTCAAGCATTAGGTAAACAGTTTTAGTGAAGGAAAATCATGATTTGTTTAATAATTAATTAAAATATCATATTTAAAATGAAAAATTTCCATTTAACAAATCATTCAATATAGTTTTACATTTCATTTTCTGTAAAGCTATGTGATGTCAAAATGAGAAAAAAATAATTAATAACGTCTTTTTTCTCGAAAAAGGGATTCAAGATAATAGTCATAGAAAAAACACTTATAATACGGATATTAAACGCATATATGTTTTAACATCGATCACATCCCCCCTCACATACTCCTATCATCAATCATTACAACGCAAACGTTACCAAGAGAATTGGAGTAATGAGCTGTGAAAAGAGCAGGAACATATTTTTTCTGATAAAATTTCAAGGATTTTTAAATGGTACTTTTCGAGATTTTTACATCAATCCGTTTTAGTAACAAATTATTTGTGTGTGATTTTCACAGCAACTATTTCACCTGCACCGTTTTAAATGATTCAATGAATGAGATAGTAATAGAAAAATACAAAGAATTTTGAATCGTATTATAATCCTTAAAAGAAAAACGTGTTTTCCGATAGAAATCATACTAAATCTATCATATCTCGGTAGAAAATATTTATTTTTTTGGCCGTGTTCGTAGACGAGAAACGTTTTTGTGAACCATTGAGGTACAAACAATGATAAATTTCAAAGCTATATTCTAGCGCTGTTATTTCAACATTTTAAGATTAATTAGCCATTATTTTACCATATTAGAACTAAACTCGTTGGTCTAAGTCGAAAAAAAGAACCGAGCTCTTTCTTTTGCTCTTTGGAGGCAAAATAAATTGAAATCGAATGGAATAGTATGATTAGGCATCTGCGATTTTCGTTTCAAAATATGAAATACAGATGACAGCTTTACTAGAGCATGGAATGTATATAACTCTAACAACATAAATGTGTTAGGGCCACCGATACACTTTCGGCATGTACCAGTTCGTTAGGAATTCCAGTGCGGAATGTTCACGAGGTGCTTGTAAGATTAAGTAGTAGTCGCAGTAGAGTAGAATTTACTAATAGGATTTACTTACATTAAGACGTAAGAAAAATATTTGTTTATGCATTATTTTCTTGCATTTGACGTGTAAGTAATTATGCTGATTAAAATTGCTTGTTTCGCCGAATCAACAACTGTTTTCAGCAGCAATTTGAAATTTCTTGCTCTAAAAACAAATCATGCTTATTCGAAGAACTATAAGTGAAGAAACAATATTAAATACGCCAATAAAAATTTTGTGGCCACAAATGGTAATTCAATAGTGTATTACGTAAGCTACTGAGATTCTTAGAATACATATCCATACTCAATTATCGAATTCAGAACCGTCTTTAGAGCATCATGAACACGAGGGCCAAGAAATTGTTCTGACGTCGTACCTGGTGGTAAATTCTCGCAAAATTCAACCAGTTCTTATTTCGGTGAGCTCATCCCCCTTCTCTTGAGGCACCCGGACCGTGCCCAAGTGGGCGCATGTTTAAGACAGCACTGATCGAATGGTTCCACTTCAGTACCTGTGGCCAGAGTTAGTTGGAATAGTTCTAATTATTCGATTAAGGATATAAAAATTAGGGATTAAACCATACTTTCGTTTTTTGTCTACTCCATATACGTGTAATGGCAATAGTTCGACTTCGGAAGTGGTTCGATGCAGTATTTGATTAATCATTTCCATTGGATCAATTTCACATTTCCGAGAAAAGGATTCCTAGTATTTATTCGAGAAGGATATTCACACATAACTACATTCAAATCGATGAAATATGCATGTGTGTACGAGTATACATAATTTTCAGATATCAAAATTCGATTCCGATCACACAAATATTTCTGGATAGATTCTAGATGAGACGTGCATGCGGCCGATGTATGCGTGTGTGAGTACGATATTACTGTTCAATTTATGACCGAGCGTTAAGATCTTCGAAGCATCAGCTGTAATCTCGCCATCTACGCCGTATTTTCGCCGATGAAAAATTACAAATCTGCCAAGATGCGATATGGAAATAAGACCAAGCTCCTCTAGAAATAGGATTCTTTTTTTTCCTCGTCCCCTGAAAATGACACCGTCTCATCTTCATACACATACCACCGCCCAACTAATATAACCGACAACGAGATTTCTTCTTCTCTGGAAATAGAAAATTGCTGATAAATGTTGGATAAACGGAATCATGTGCGTCGAATAGAACAATTTCTCTTTCGGAGACGAAGCAGAGAGTAGGAAAAAAAAAACCAAAAAATCAAAATGTCTCTTGGAATTTTTTGGTATCAACTTACTCTTCTTCTTTTTTTCTTCATAGTCATCTACATGCTCCAGGATCCAACCCAATCGACTCCGCATACCAGGAGAAGTACTATACTCGTCATCTGTATATACCCATCTCCCCCACTGCTCGAGTTCACATCTTCCCTGGATGAAAATGATAGCCCCCCCCCCCCTCCTTCCCGGATTCTCCTCTTCCAGGACCACGACACCAGCTATTCCTGACGTCCCCAATGCCAAAGATTGATATCCCAGTCGGTCTCCAAGGCGCCTACGAAGTTTAAAATTTCAAGAAAACGATCTCCTATGGTAAAAAGGGATGGGAGGAAAAAAAGGGACGACATATCTCTTTTTGGAGCGAGAGAGAGAGAGAGAGAGCAAGACTTGGACATTATACATCGGAATATAAGAAAGATCAAGGAGATGCAGGACAGAACGAATAAGTACGTAGAAGATATATATATATGGGAAAAAAGATCGGTATAGGAGAAATATCTTGGGAACCTTTGCTGTATTTGTAATTTGTTTCCTCCTATAGCTCTCCTTCCAAGCCATCCTCCTACTTCTTCAAGACATCACGCTGTCTTACGTCATTCCTGGTGAGGAGGGCAACAGGCCAATAGCGAGCCTTCAATGGCATATAAGGTAGGGGGTAGAGCCCCGGCCTCTATTGATCCGTGGTTGTTCTTGCTGTTCCATTTCTCTTTGTCTTGAATCCTCTCTCTCTCTCTCCTCTATCTTTTCTCTATTTTTTTGCTCGTTTTCTTATTTTCTTCCATCTTTTGCTCTTTCTTATATCTTTTTTTCTTTTTCTCTTTTGCTTCTTCTCCTAACCTCTCATACTTGGAACGGCTTGAAAGATCCGTTCGCCCTGAATTCCTGTTTGCTTATTCAAATGGCTTTGCTTCGAACTTTTCGGAAATGGTAGGCGTAGGAGGAAATAAAGATGGGAGAAGGCACAGAAAGAGGGAGGGAGAAAGAGAGAGAGAGAGAGAAGCATAGATATATGTAGAAATAGAGAAAGAGAGAGAGAGAAGCCTAGGAGGAAGATGGCAATGCTGTGGCATGTGTCTTTCATTTGGAATCTAGTCTGGATAAGAAAGAATTTCATTCTTTCACATCTATTCCTTATATATATATATATATTTTTTTTTTTTCCGTATATTATTATTATTTTTTCCTTAGCCCCTTTTTTTCCATTTCTTACTGCTTTTTCTTGCTCCTCATCATCTTCTTCTCCTCCTTGCTGTCATGCATTTCACGTTTGTGGTATGAAAAGAATCCATCTCTCCGAATTGAAATTCATTCAAACTCACGTCAGTCCCGGGGAAACTGCGCACCGCGCGTATATGTATACACACGCATACATACGAATATATAAATATATAATTTTTTTTAAATATTTGTATTTTTTTTATAGAAATGATGGATAGTTGTTGTTGTGTACAGGGAATGAGGGAGCACCAGGTTTTATTACAGAATATAAACAAGTTTGCCTGAAGAGAAGAAAGAAGAGAACTAAAAAAAAAGAAAGAATGTTATCAGCGGTGCAAAGGATTCTTTTGTTGTGTGTATTAATATAACTTTCGTCGACGAAAATAAAGCGAGAAAAAAAAAATATCGTTGTGTATCATATGCAAATTTTTGCATTGATTTGATGGAGTACATTCTCTAAATAAGACGAGGATAAAATTAATAGCACCTAAATATATTCCGTATCTTCCTCTGATCCGTTCATTTTTATTTCTACTTTGTTTTTTACAATGGCATGCTTGATTATAAATAACATTACTATGAGATGCCATAAAAGGAATTCATATTCTTTTTTGTGCTGAAGTGTTTTTATTTGATGCTGTAAAGTCAACAGTAAAGAAGAATTTTTCGATATAAAATAAATATTCTCTGAAAAACTCTCAGGATATATCTCTTGATTGTTGAGATAATTTAAAATAATCGTAATACGAATGTCAAGTCGTATCGTAGATTTTCATCTTCAAGCTGAGTGGAGAGTACGAAATATTTTTACTCATTTGATTATAATTTTTTTTTTTCATAAGAGTTTTACCTTTCATCTTGATATTTTCCATTAATCGAAATCTCATCGGATACTATGCAGATTTTATTTTGAGAGATATCTCCACTCATGTTATTTATTCGTTTCGATATTTAAAAATGATAGATGCGATACTAGTTTCAGTTTTTGACGTCAGCTAAATATTAGTATATTCACATTACCAGAAAAAGATAATCTTTTGAGATTAGTTTAATAACAATGCTTACAAGCATCAAAGATTTGCACATTAATTTATGCATAAAATTTGCAAGCCAAAATTTACTGGGTCACTAATAATGACCCTTACCAGGGTCATTATTAGGATTTTTTCGGGGGGGGGGAGGACATGAACCTGCCACCCCATCACTGTGAAATTCGATGATTTTATAAATGTATTTTTGTTCCTACTTAAAATTTGTCATTTTACTGATCCCATGGCACGTTAATGAAACTCCAAATGACCGTGACAGCCGGTTGAGAACCATTGTTTTAACTAGTATGTTGTGTATCACTAGCAATTTTTTGCATTGGTTTGATGGAATACATTCCCTAAGAGAGAATGGAATGGAATTAATAGAACCTAAATAAAGAGAATGGAATTAATGGAAATAAACGGGAGAATAGAATTAATGGAAATAAAAGCAAAAATGGAATTAATGGAAATAAACGCGAGAATGGAATTAATGGAAATAAACGCGAGAATGGAATTAATGGAAATAAACGCGAGAATGGAATGGAAATAAACGCGAGAATGGAATGGAAATAAACGCGAGAATGGAATGGAAATAAACGCGAGAATGGAATTGATAGAACCTAAATATATTCTGATTTTCCTCTGATCCGTTCATTTTTTATTTCCGCTTTGTTTTCTTTAAATGGTATGCTTGATTAAAAATAACATTGCCGCAGTACTTTTATTCAATGCTGTAAAATCAACAGTCAAGAAGAATTTCGATAGAAAATAAGCATTTCGAAAAACTCAGGATATAAATATCTCTTGATTGTTGAGATAATTTAGAATAATCGTAACACGAATGTCAAGTCGTTTTGTAAATTTCCATCTTCAAGCTGAGTGGAGAGTACGGAAGAGTTTTACTCATTTGATTATAATTTTTTTTTTAGACGAGATTTTCTTTCTACTTTTCACCTTGATATTTTCCATTAATCGAAATCTCTTCAGTGACTGCAGATTTTATCTTGAGAGATATCCTCAGCCCTGTTATTTATTTATTTTAATATTTGAAAAAAATGCGATATTAGTTCAGTTCTCGGAGCTGGTTATCTATTATCATTTTCAAATTATCAAAAATTGAAATATCTTTTGAAGCCATGCAGATAATGTTTACACGTATTGAAACTCTACATAATAATTTATGAATCAGATTTGCACAGAAAAATTTACTATATTAGAAATCAAATATAAAGTAAAATAAAATATAAATTTTACCTTTCATCTCGATATTTTCCATTAATCGAAATCTCATCGGAGACTAGACATATTTATTTGGAGAGATATCCACTCAGGTTATTTATTCATTTCAATATTTGAAAATGATAGATGTGATATCAATTTCAGTTTTTGAAATTAGTAAATATTATATTATATTCAAATTACCAAAAGAATATAATCTTTTTTGAGATTGGCTAAATTATATTGCTTAGGGAACATAGGGAATATACATTAAAATTTTAGATGAATTTTTGGGTCATTTTTTGCCGATTCAAGGAAACTTAATGTCAGTCAAAATATCAGTGACACTCAGTTGAGAACCAATGTCTCAATTACTATTTCAAGTGTTGTTTTATTCTTAAGGTATTCAACTGTCTTTCTTAGCAACTTTCTACAAAATGATACTGAAATGCACTTGATGAAATGCACTTTCTATCAAAATATTTTTTTTATAGAAAATGTCTCAAATTGGGGAATATAGTAATAAACTTTGAACTACCAGTGTGATTTTCTAAGAAAAAGTCATTGTTATGTCAAACCTTAAGCAAAATTCATGTAATATTCGAAATACGATTGAAAAAAAATTCTGAGAATTAATTTTTTTGTTATTTTTACAGTGCATTCAGCTAGTGATGATGTCTTTTATGAACTAAAATTCAAAGGCTTGTATGGCATGCTTATAAGTTACGCCAAAACTGCTGATGTACGCGTGAATTTTTTTGAAATTCCATTTAACATTATAAAACACTGTTTAACATGTGTAACATTAACACTGTATAACATTATAAAACACTGTAATTAGACAAATACATGTGTATGGACTTTAGATTTCGGTTTATAACGCTAACATTATGTGACAAAATATTATTTTAAAATTTTGTAATGATAAAATCTATTGATTTTATCATTACAGATCATCATTAACATTACATCAGAAATCATGTTCTAAACTCAAGTTAAATGTCAAAAATACCATTTTTCGTAAAACACTTTTAAAGTTTTTATTCGCAGATTAGGCCTACTACCGAAACTTTGAAGTGGATTATTGAACTTGAGTTCTAAGCGTCATATAAACAAAACAAGGCCTGTTTTTGGAATCACAAGAAATGAAGCTTTTATAAAGAATGAAAAAAAATCAATATTTTCTCTCTTTCTTTCAAAATTACGTTTGGAACGTAGTTGACTACCTTCAGATATCTTGTGACGTAGAATCGAGTCATACCATTTAGGAATCACTAGTTAACTAATTTTATTTGAAAATTGTTCATCTCATTATATCTTTGTTTTACCGTCAATTGCGACTTCCATATGTCACAATTGAATAAATTCAATACAAATTAGAATAAATTCACGGTTGTATCGAATTTTGATAAGAAAAGTTTTGAAATTTTGATATTTTTTGCCATGGATTATGTTGTATAAAATTCACTAATTAATTACGAAAATAAAAGAAAATACTTCCATATTTGAGATGAAATCAATCACATGTGGAATTTTGGTTTTTTCTGCTATTACAGTATAACTAGTATTTTATTGGCAGGATACCACAATTTTACCGTACATGCCATCTTTTTAAATCAAATCGAATGCTCACCATAAGTATTCACAAATATCAGTTGTTGAAATTGAAATCGTGACTGAAGTAAAATTTTGTTTGCAGTGGTAGACAATATGAATCGACAAGAAAAAAAAGAGACCATAGTCTCTTTAGCTGGATTCACTGAGAAAAAAAAAAGTATAAGAATTCTCCCGCATATTTTCTATTGAGGCAAACGAACTGTTTCCCATCCTCGGCTTGAAATGTTATTCCGGTCCTTCCGGTTCCTGTTTCTTTCATTTCCGGTTTGTGCAAAAAAACTTCCTTGTACGTTTGTTTGAGATTGAACTTTATTTATTATCCGAATTATTTTCATAGGTTTCACTTTTCCATCACGAGTGTTTTATTCAATCTTAAATGCATTTGTTTTTACTTTTTTTACATTTTAAAAAAGCAATTTTTTCACTTTTAGTATTATTGATCTGATGAAAATAATTTATAAAATACTAATTACGCATTTAATTTATATATTAAAGTATTTTTTCGAATGTATTTAAGTAAATTTTTTTATGATAACCGCGTTCCCGTGGATTTACATTTTTCTTATTCATTTGGAGAAATTGAAATCACTTTAACAATCGGTTATTTTAGGTTAGTCAATGATTTCCAAAACCACTTCCAATACCGTCCTCCCAAATGGTACTCGATAGAAGAGGAGCTGATGCTTCCAAGAATACGAAAAACTACTGTTCATAGTGGAGACAATAAATTTTGGTGTTGTCTCCCATCGAAAACTTTCATGTGATCAGTTTTCGTTGAATCGACTTGTATTTCTTCGTTTCGAAAAATTTGATCGAAATATTGATTCAAATATGTTTAAATATACATGGTCACTTATCGAAAATGGTATGTATAGGTTCTTACATAATTTAAGGCATCATTCGGTTTCATTCATCAAATTCAACAAATCGAATTAAATTTACTAATAAAACAAAAACAAACCAATACTAAAGTCAATAACAGGAAAACTATGAATTTCCTACTGTTTCAGCACACTGTACGTGTACGTGACATACAGGGTCAGAACTAGAGGGGGCGAAGAGGGGATGACAAACCACTCCAGGAGACAATCGTAAAGGCGGTGGCATAAAATCTTTAATAAAAAATGAAAACAAAAATTTACTTCAAGATATAAAAAAAGACTGGGGAAGAAAATTAGGAAATTTTTCATTTGATGGTAGGGAGGGGGACAGCAAAATCAAGTTTTTCCCTGCAGAGAAAAATCCTAGCGTAACTAAGATTGCCCGTCAGAGCAAAAATATAACCTTTATCAAGCACACCATTGATCCAATTTAGGTTGGTTACCGAATCTTAACTAGTAGTTGTTCAGTGGAAAAATTACGAAGTCAGACACTGGTCAGAAGGAGGTTGAATGCGTTCATTCAACTCTGAAGAAACAAACATTCGGATTGCTTGCTTGGGAAATCGAGTTGTGTATTTGATTGATCTTACCGAATTTTATGGAGATTCAAAATGAATCTAAGCGATTAAACTCCAAAGGTGATGCAGTCAGAGTGGTGTGGGGTATATTTTTTGTATTTTTTTATAATTAACGTAATATATTTGTAAAAGTCTTAATAAAATAGCTTCGAAGAAAAACTGTTCCTAATTGAATGATTTTCAGGGTTCGCTTTGAATATATTAAACATATTTCCGCGGTCTTAAGTGCTTTACTTTATACAGTCGAATCCCGTTATAACGAACTCCAAGAGACCCAAGAAATCACTTCGTAATAACGGGATTTCGTAATAACCCGACTTCGTAAAAACTCCCAACTTCGTAATAACGGGAATTTCGTTATAAAGGAATTCCAGGTTTTTGCATTGTTCCAATGTAAACTTATCTGACGGATTAGAAAAGTGTTCGTCAAAACGAGATTTTTTTTTACTATAACGGTGTTCGTTAAAACGGGATTCGACTGTATTTCGGTTATCATGCACTTTTGTATTAATGAAAAAAAATCAAGTTGGTAAAGATTAAATACATGTCAAAATAATTTTTCTCCTTTTGAAACTCTCGTGCTCTTTTCATGCTAAAATTACTGGAATTTTCCTCCTTGAAACTATAGACTTTCCTTATTTACATTATTCCTCATTACGTTAAATTGTAATGACACAATCCGTATAATTTACCGTGCCCTCATTAAATATTAATTTGAAGGGAAATATTGAGAGAGAGAGATGTATTCATTCAAATAAAATAATTCAAGAAATTTTGACTTCAAATAATAAGTTATGATCTCAAAACAAAAATAATTATGTGAATGATGAAATTGTTTTCTGTCACTTATAATTTTGAATAATGTTTTGATTGCCTTAGCAATCTCTCATCAGACGATTTTCTAATGATATAGGATAATTTCAGTTATTTTCCTAAAATAAAATATATTACTATCTTATTTTATTGCTTTCAAATGCACCTCCAAAAAAAACGTACTTCGCTACTTGTAATGCAACGACTGAGTTTTTTTTTTAAATCCTAGTTACTTTCATTCTGAAATATTTGATTGGTTTAAATGCTATTAGTGTGTGTGTACGAATTTTACGGAAATATCCGATTGAAATTCATTGAAACAAATCGTGCAAGTTTGGTATTACCTTTGCCAAACTATACCTCTAATCTGATAGTTCTCAAAGTTGTGTGAGCCATGGCTCCCTCGTCCAGTTGATGGTTCGTTCGCGGCTCCCCAGGAATAGTTAAATAGATATTTTCCAACTTGTAAAACTATTACTTCAAAGCAGAAAAATTGAAATCATGTCTAAAGATAACAATTTTATTATATAATTTTAGAAAACTGAACTACCATAAAAATATATTTTCGGTGATTGTAATTAAAGTTCCCGTGTGTACTCTGAGTAGTTTTTCCCAAAACTGCTTATCCGAATGCATCCAAATTATTTTTCTAGACAAATACATATGATAGACATTAGATTTTCGTTCATAACGTTAATGATGTATAGATAGGATATCTGAATGAGACCATGGGAGAGAGATTTATGAAATTAAAAAAAAAATAGTTGAATTTTTCACCACTAGGTGGAAAAGTGACCTTTTTTTTTATTAAATTTTCCTTGTTCTCATGGACTACATAGCGTATATATCAAGTTTCAATGGAATACGTCCCCCAGAACGGACGCTAGAGCAGTGTCAGTATACTGAAACTACCCGGACCTATATAACTCCCATTCTGGTAGACGTATTCCATTGAAACTTGATATATACGCTACATGGATCGTAAAAAAAAAAAAAAAAATAAATAAATGGAATAAAAAAACGTTACTTTTTCACCTGGTGGTCGAAAACTTAACTATTTGTTTTTATTTCATAAATGTCTCTCATTACGATGTCCTGAAAATTTGCGAATAAGCAGTTTTTGATGAAAAACTACTCAGAGGACGGGGACTTTCAAAAATTATCGGAAAGGCACAAGTTATATTAAGTTCTCAACGATGTCCTTGATATTTACGAGGTAATGAAATTAGCCCCTTAATCTTCTTAAAACCAGTTATATTTGCTAGGTTTAAAAACAAAAAAAGGAAAAATTAATTCAACGGCAATTTTGAATATATGGTGTATTGAAAACAAATATTTTCTCCGGTCTCCTTAATAATCCGAATATATTCATACCATTTCAAAAATATTTAAAAAAATTTTGATGAATGAGAAGTCAATTAGAAATGAAATTATACTTCTGGAAAATAAATTAATCATTATTTCTCTGAGGAAACTTTTTTCATGTAAGCTTATTATTGATGAGAATAATATGGTAAAAGAGAGGTACTGAATAGCTTGTATTTTTTTTTTATCAGGAATATTTCCTTTCCACAAGGAAACCCCTTCTCGACCTTGGCATTGGCCCAGTTCTGTCTCTAAATGTAGGCCGGTTCCCGGCCCAGTTCCACGATTAACCTTCACTTCACCTGTCCCTCACTCCTTCCTTTTAGACATCACTTTCTTTACGTTCGTTCTCAGCTAAGGAAATAAAGGCTCAAGCCCCCTTCTTAGAGATGATGGAGGGTTCGAACCCAGGAAGTCGGTGTATATATTGGCTTACCCTTTCTCATAAAATACCGTTTCCTGGGGGCACCTCTTTTAGATAGGGGTACTCTATCTCTCTCTTTTTTTAGTGCTTTCAGATTTACCGAAGATTTCATTGATGTTTTCAAAACTCTAGGTTATTGTACAATCAATCTCGGTCATAGCCACATCGGCGATTCCGCAAAATTTTGTCGTTATAACCGAGGTGTCGTTACAACCAAGGTTTGCCTTTTCGAGACCTTTTAAAGGGTTTTGGTGCACGATCTTGGCTTCACATACTTTCCTATGGGAGAAATACCCTACTTATAAGAAACATTTTAAAATGTTCTATTCACACTTTTAAGGTCCTCAATTTTTTTTCCTCAAATTTGTGGATATTTTTACGTAATTTAACAAGAGCTTTTAGGATTTTAGTTGCTGGTTATTCAATTTTAACTTCAAAAACATGTAACTTTTCAAAAAATCACAAAAAATTATCCATATTTTGAACCATAAAATTTTTTCAAATCATTTTGAAGAGAAATCCTCTCACACCGGAGTGGCATGGAGGTAAGATGGTCTTCTACCACCATGAAAGTTACCATCACGGTCTCAGGTTCCAACTCAGGGGAGAATATAAATAAGATATTTACAACCGTAATTTTTTTTTATGGGCATTGCATTATATTTTATCATGTATACGTAGTCTCTAGTTTTTATAATTGAATTTTTAATTGGGTTGCTGTATTTTAGGAAATATATGGCATCCATATTTATTGTGGGCATCTTTTTCTCAGCCACCTCGTTGGGCTTTTTATTTGTTGTGGCCTTTCATTTGTATTTGTATTAAAGCATGTAACACCTAAGTGCTGAGACACACAGATTTCCAGCCATTTCAAATAAGTGGTGTCTGAAAAAATGTTTCTTATCTTATCTGACAAATTGTATAGTTTTACGAAAAGAGTATTTCTCTCCAACAGTTTATATTGAAATGTTTTTAAAAATGCTTCAATACAAGTAGGACAAAAACTCGAACGCGGTTCGACGCGAAAAATTTTACACTATTCAAAAATTAAAAAAAATAAATAAATGTTTCTTGTCCTCCAAGTCTCTTCCCTCCAAGTATAAAGAATATAATCATATGCAATCAAATAGTGTGCATAAAATATTTGTTTTATAAAGATTAGGGTGACCATATATGGTCAGAAAAAAATATACAAGAAATCAGGATCATAAATACGAGACATCGCCACTTCTTACTAAAAAGATTGCCAATTGTCAGCGAAAACGCCAATCCATTCCTTACAAATAACTCTTGGCGAGAAATGCAATTCTACAACAAGTCTGCAGTGATTCGAAATGTATTTCACGGGAAAAAGAAGGCAAATACGCGAGATTGATATTCTTATTTATAGTCATAACTGTCATAATATAATTTATAAATTATGCAAATTATGTTCATCTCCGATTTTCGTAAGTGAATTGAAGTAAGCTTCGTTGAAAATACGGTAATGGTAATGGTAACGATTTTATAAAACACTTTTATGTATAAGAAAAAAGTCGGGTGGGAAAAAAATTATGAAATGGTCCGCATACGTGTCATATAATTGTTTTAATTACGATAAATAATACGAAATAACAGTAAAAAGTATATCGTTATATACGAGGTTGTCGCGTTTTCATTAACGTTATGAGCAATGCTCATTAACATTGTTCTTTGCGGTAATCAGTCCGTATCGTCTTATATTGTCGTTATAGCCGAAGTGTCGTTACAAGTGAGGTCGTTGTAACCGAGTGCAACTGTATTTGCATAAGTACTTCTTTCATCGATTTGCTCATCTCGTTTGGTCCCGTATGTAACACGCATCGCAAGAAAACAAAAAAATTTTTATAAATAAATATGAAGAAAAATTGCATGCGGCAATTTGTGCAGTCTCGGCCTTGGGGAACCGGAAAAACATTTTTCGTTCTCGATATTAATGTTCTGCGAAAAAGGTATAGACATATTTATTTCTGGTAAAAGGAAGCAGTTTTTTTCTCAAGGGAATATCGCTTCCAAATATTCGGAAATGTTTTAGAGTCAACATTTTTATAAAAGAGCCACTTTCAGATAAAATACCAATCGTAAAAAAATTTGCTTAAAAATTTTACTTCAACTTTAACAGAAAAAAAAGGGTATTTATAATATTTATTTGAAATTGGATATAAAATGCGTTTTAATGATAACATGAATAATAACGAATTACATTTAAAATGTGTGTGTACAATAACATTTTTACTTACAGTTTTATTAATCTATTTTCCAAATCTTCTAACAATTAATATATTTTTTTAATTAACCGAATAAGATGAGATAAATATTTTTGATTTTGTCATCAGATAGTTTTATTTTAAATGAAAAATCTCTAACTGTGAACAGGTATTAAAGTACTATGCGATGATACTCAATTTTTGGATATCGATTTATTTTTGGAAATATGTTAGTTAGATATTTATAAAATTTTACTAAATTGAAGCAAAATATTGGTATAATATTGTATCAAAAATTTTAAAACAAAAGTATTCAGGTCCAAAAATGGTGTTTTTTTAGAGAAAAATCTAAAAAATTTAAAACTGATGGAAGAGGAAGAACACAAATTTTATGATTAATTTATTTACTATACTAGTAGGTAAAATTAAAGGAAAAGTTATAAAAATGAATACAGTAAATTATATCTAGCATAAGAAGAATAATTTTGTCCTCTTCACACCTGAGCCTACAGCAAAGCATATTAACAGGTTCTGTAGTGAGGCAATAGATACAGGCTTATTTTCAATCTTGAACCAAAAAACAGTAAATGTTTTTTTTGATTTCTCCTGTTATTTTTCCTGTTTCATAATCATCCTTATGAAGCATTTAAGATAAAAACACGAGACAGATCATTAAGATGATATCACTGACATAATGTTCGAATAATTTTCAAAACTTCTATCACTTAACCATCTAGGCACCACATAAACATTAATTAGGGGAATTTTTAACGAATTGGTGCCTGCCGGAAAGCATTGCATATATATATGTATGGTATTAACGTATTTATGATGTGTGCCAGAATTAAGTATGTTTTTAAAACTGCTCATTGTCGAGTAATCGGTAAAATGAAGGAAAAACAGTTTTTGTTTATTTAACTTTATTTTGTCGTAATTTCTCAGCTCTAATAAAAAAATTAAATGAAAATATAAACGAAAAATAAACAAGTCATGTGTATGAATTTATCATTAAATTTTTTAAAATAAATAAAAACAAAAACCAACATACAAAATGATGCTATTAAATTAAAAGTTATGTGGAGTACATTATTTGCTGTTCCATCAAAAAAATTAGATTGACATGTTGCTACCAAAGAAGTATCATGCTACCAAACACGCACAGTTAACACAACATAACTATTATTGTGATATATTATGGTAGCATTTCTTGCAGCAGAAACAAAAAATATACATAAACTACCCCTCGCCTCAAGATATATCTAATTATTCCATTTATTTTCATGAATATAAAGTGGACTTTCATATTCATGTTGTAATACCTTTTATTTTCGAATTGTCTTTAAATTTCTTTGTTAACTTCTATTTAATGAGCATGTGTAGTTGTTGACAAAACATGAAAAGATAAGTTTATAATTTCAAGGTTGTTATGATATACTGTAGAAGTTATTGTTTCAGTTATTTAAAAAATGTGAAGGAATTTTAGAACTTTTGATTAAAAAAATTACCATTCTCTTGAACTCATTCGAAATAATAAAGCATAGATTTATCAATTAGCAAGCTTAAGTGAACGATAAACTTCTGTTCAATAACACACATTTGTTAAAATCATAAAATAAATAACACGATAATATCATATATTATCGTTACATTATGATATAAATCATGCACTATCATGAAGATTGTGAAGTGATGAAAGATTTACCAGAAATGAATTCATATAAAAAATTTGAATATTTCATGAATACACAAAACTATAATTCAGGAAAAAGCTCAATCCAAAACTTGAACTGATAGTCACTATTTTGCATAACTTAAAAAGTTTATCAATAGTCTGCAATCCTCATGGAATAATAATAGTAATGATGATACATACAATGAAGTATTATCATGATCAAACTAAAACATATTTACATGTTGATAAAATTATTTTTATAGCACCAAAAATTGAGGTTTAGAAACATTTCTTTATCAGGAAAATATTATAGTCATAAGAAAAAAACAACAAAGTTTCATCAGTGGCACTTATAACTGATATTAGCAATTACCACATAGTAGTTATAATTTACTTTACACAAATTTATAAAAAATGTTTTTTTTCATCCAAATCTTACCCTCTATTTCGGAATGGAATGTTTACACTTTTGTATTTAAGTAATTTCCTTATAGATTTGTTACAAACATTTAAACTCGATAATTATAATTATGCTATTATGTAAATCCGCTTTCGGAATTTCACAGTTCAATATTTACAGATCCATGATTGAATCAATTTTTTTTACTTGTTTACACATTATCTACTATAACCATGGTTATATTACTATGTTAGAAAAGTGAATCAACCTGAATTATTAAACGTAGCACTAAAAAACGATTTTGTACTGATGAACTAGCAAGATATTCTTTGGAAATTAGAGATTTTATTAAATTATTTTTAATGCTTCCTAAATAAGTTTTGAATTGGGAAATTTAACTGTAAAGGAAAAACAAAAATTTCAAAGTATTTAAAAAAAGAAAACAATGTAGAAGTATAGGTTAAAACGTAAATTAAAATTTTATTAAATATTTTATTCCATGACGTGTTTGTTTCTGCGCATTACTTAATTCTCAAAAAATATTTTTAAAAATTCCAAATAATATTGATTCTGATAAAACTTTCTAAAAATTTGATAACAAAAACTAATCAACCTGATAAATTAAACGTAATAATAAAACGAAAAATATTTTATTCTGATGAACTTTCAAAAATATTCTTTGGACATTAAGTTATTAAATTATTTGTAATGTTTCTAAATTAAATTTAAGTATTTATATAATTAAGTTTATCTATTAAGTTTGAATATTTTTTACGTTTCTTAAATAAGTTTTGAATATGGGAATTTACTGTAAAGGGAAAACCTGGAAAATTTTAAAGAAACAAAGAAACAAATAAAAAAGATAACTAGATGCTAAATATAGTACAAAATGTAAATTAATTTTTTTTCGGAAAAATTTATTTTATTACGCGTACATTTTTTGTTTACTAATTATCAAAAAAATTTTAATTTCAAAATAATTAATTCAGGATGAAACTATGTAGTTCAATAACAAATGTTTAAAATGCTTTGAACCTAAACGTCAACCAAAGAAAATATTTATTAAATAATTTATCATTAATTAAAAATCAAAGTTGTAGATAGTTATCAGTATTTTTCTACCTCTGAAGTCATAATTAAAATGGCGTCATTACGGTGGAAGGAAAATCAATATTCAAGATCCATAAGATTTCATTACGATGGTGGGTGCTCATAAATTTCTCGGTAAAATTATAATTTTCTTGTGAAAATTTTAAAATAATTTGTTTATTCAAAATTGCAAAATGAAATTCGAAAATAAGAAGATGAACATATGCATTAGATAATGACGTATTAATGCTTATCAATGTCAGGAATTCTAAGAAATTTGAAAATATTAAAAATTGATAAAATATTTATGATAAATATATTTTAAGATTAATAAAAGAAGCACTTACCGGTAATTTCAAGTTTCAGAGAAGCCACAGTCGTCATCATATCAAAAAAAACGACATAAAGTTAGCGATCACAGGACCACGTGACCAGCATTCCGGAGTAACGCGAATCGTCAAAACATAAACAAACCTGAACAGAAAAAAAACTTCAGGATTTTCCTTCCGATTTAGTCTAAGAAAATAAAAAAAATGTTTCGGTGAAATAGACCGGGGTTTAAATATTTTTCTTAGAGACCACAGACACACGAGATCAGAAGGACGCCATTATTGAGGAAAAACAACTCCAGGAGCTTCTTCTTCCCCGAACGCCAGCGACGTTAATTACGGTATTTTAATTAGAACGAATGAGGAACTAAGGGAGGGAGGAGGGGGCGGGCCGGGGAGGGGGAAGAAGGGGGATGAAAAGCTTAGACGGTGGCTGTGCGTGCCGTGAGTGGGTGGCGGTAGACCGGAGTTGCGCAGTAGCTCCGAAAACCGTCAAATGGACACCTCTCTCTCTCTCTCTCAACAAAAAAATCGACAAGGAATTTAATTTTTTTTAAATTTGATATAATTTTTTAATAAATAAAAAAATTGAAATTTTAGCGATAAATTTAAACATTTTTGTCCTGAGAGAGAGAGAGATAGAAATCCGTCCATTTTGAGTGAAGTTCCGTATTCATATATGTTTAAAGGGTGTCTGTGTATGTTACTAATGTTATAAGGGGGATCGGGAACGGGAGGAAGTGGTAAGTACCCCGACCAATGATTTTTACGAAAACGAATAACGGGAGATAATGGCTCCCCAAAGCGCATGCGCGTCGAACAAAATCCTTTAAAAAATTTATTTTTTGGAAGGGACCAGGTGAGGATTTTCTCAGTGGTGTTAAGATCCCCTTTTAAAAATTCCCCCCTAACTTACGTTTTTCCGCTACCGTATCATTCGGAAAACACTCAACACATCTCGATGTATATTTATTTACTTTTATCGACAGGTCTTTTGACGTGATGTGAAATTATTCCGGTAGAAAGATTTAAATCTCAGTGATGATTGTTTATATTTTAAAATTCAATAAAGGGCACTGTAATAAATAAAATGCTTTAGCCTTAGTGGTTGAAATTTATTCCGCAAAAGAGAAATAAATTTTATAACTAGTTATGCTAATTTACCCGAAAAAGGCAAAATATTGAGATATTTAGGCGTCATACTATACAGGTACATAAACCAAATGAAACTCGTTTTCAAAATAATTTCCTGTATTTAGCTCCAAATATTTAATTTACTTCCACAATTTATAACTGAACAATTTACATGCATATCTTTTTTTAGAAATTTGAGGTCTTCGTTGTCAACTCAAGAAATTTCAACTATCTGCTCGATATTGTAATGTAATTGATATTATTCATAAAACTGTATCATAATATGTTTCTTTTATCTAACATACGACGCTATATAAATGCCAATTTTTTTTTTTTAATTTATCAACTTCATTTCTATTGCCACGTTTTTCTTTGTATTATAATGTAATAATATGTGTGTAAATTTCTTTTACTTTTTTTTCCATTATTATTTGTTCTGGCATACATAATCGATTCTTATTTTTCGGGATTCACAAGCTAGCTCAGCCCCAAAATGTTTTGTGTCTGTGTTTTAATTGAGTGAATAAAATTATCTTACCTTATCTTATGATAGCCTCATTAAAATTAAAAAAAAAATTTTTCTTAATTAGAATTCTTACTTTGTAGGGGTCATCAAATTTGCTTCAATTTCTGAACTCCTGCAATTAAAAAATAAAAAATTACATCTTCATATTTGCTGAAAGCCATAACTTTAATTGTGGATATGTTGGCATGTGAAAAAAACACGAGGTTTTACTTTATCATAGTCTCTATTTTTACAATAATTTATAATTTGAAAAAAAAGAGCAAAATATACTTTTCTGGTCGGGTTGCTTTGAATCAACTTCCACATCACTTTAATAATAGAACAGTTACATGAAACACTCATTGTTTTTACAATCTATTAATTTTAATTGATTCCGTGCCATCAGAGGAAAACTTTTCTGTTTGAGAAAATCACTCGAAACATATATGCTAAACAGCATTTATAGTTTCTAATGCTATAAAAAGCACATTACACTACTTAATGTGTTTTCTTCTTGAAATTATTCAGAGTTCCTGCTTGTAGATGACAAGTAAAAAAATTGGAAAATTCGAAAAAAAGAATATTCATGAGTAAGAGTGTTTAATATGACGAAAGAAAGTCACAAAGTTTTCTCACATTTCTTTTCATCATATAGCTCAGGAGCAGGGGCATAACACTTACGCTTGTTCAATCTTTTTAATGAGGCAATGCCTCCATAAAAGTCTTTGCATGAATAATGAAAGACATGTTTTGATAGCTACTTCCAAGACTTGTACAAGTTTCTTTTTTATTATTAGAGTTAAACATGTTTCGTCCGTGGAGCATAGTGACACAAATATATTCAATAATGAAAACTGATTTATAATGCCCTAACATTTATTGAGTTAAAAACGAACAAAACAAAAACAAAAACTCATATAACTACCGTAAAAACTATCCAAAGTCCATTATAGAAAGCATATTAGAATTGAAAAAAATCTGTAACTTATTTTTAACTCAAAAATGATAGTTTTCAATTCCATTATGTGAAATGATTGTTTTTATAATTATTTTCAAAACATGGCATTTCTTATCAGTGATTTCGATACTAATGTTTCACGATAATTTTAATTAATATTCAAATCAACTTTATTCGTTTCATATAGAGAAAAGAAAATCAAAATGAATTTTTCAGAAACAAATGTTGATCATATAAATCAAATGCCTGTACAGACGATGAAATGAATTAAGTTATATTCAATAATTTTTAATGTTAGTTGAAAAATACAAAATAAAAAAAAACACTAAAAAACTATATTTAATATAGATAGGACTAAATTTTTCTGAATTCCATATAATATAGCAAAGAGCAATGATGACCGAATTTTGCTCCTCCTGAATGCCAAAATGAGAGTTTGCATCGTATATTAAGATTAAAAATTTGAATAATGATTTTTTACATGCCAAGAATGAACCCATGTGTGTTTGTGTTCTGTATTTCCAGTGGTAATAAATTACACAATTTCACCACTGAATAAAAAAAATAATTATAAAATTTTATGAAAAAAATTATTCGCAAGCTAGTTAAGTAATCTAATTAAGGTTGATTCATGAGAAATTTTCAAGTGCCAAGTTTTCTTTTAATGAAACGGATGTCTGCCCTAAAGAATAATAAATTGACAGATTGATACCATTTTTGTCTCGAATTAAAAACTCAATTTCAAATTTTGTGTCAAATTCAAAACTCTCGCACTTTTAAGCCATTTTAGTAGTATCGCACAGGGGAAATGACTGAACACATCAAAATGGTTGTCACTAAAATAACGTTTTACGTCGATCCATATCAGTTTTCCAGAAGAATGAAATATTGGGGGCCCCCTCTCTCTCAAGTAGGAACGGGAAGTGCAACTCCCCTTAATTTTTTTTCCCCTTTCGATCTGACGTAAAAATTCAAGGTCGAACCCTTTTTTTCCTGTTGGGTGCCCCACTCGTGTTTTAAGATGACTCTCGTATAACGGACCCTTTCTCTCTTAAGAGTTGTTTTTTTCCCTTTACCTGGATTTACAAGGGAAAAATGGAATAGGGGGGAGGGGGGTCCCCCAACTATTCCATCTTCACTTGTGTGTATGTTTTTTTACCCCCTCAATTCCCTCATCTTCTCTTCTCGGTCCAACCTTCTTAAAAGATTTTCACTTTCGGTTGACGTCGCGAGAAAGGATTTTTTGAAGGTCTCTTCCTTGTTGTCGATTCTGTGGGGGGGCCCCCTTTTCTTTCTCATATTTTTCTTTTCTTAAGGAGAGAGCCTCCCCTTCCCTACTCTCTACAAATTTCTTAGGGATGGGCAATGGAAGAGGGTAGATAATAACAATAATAATGTATATAAAAAAAGAAAATGTATAGCAGTAGAAAATCGTGGGAACAGAATTCGGAAGCACTTCATTTCTCTTCCTCAAGGAGAGGCGTAAACGGGGTGCTACATGCTGTTGCTTGACCTTGAAAAAATTTACGAAGCTGAAAACGTCTTCCTGAAGCGTAAGATCTCATGAAATATTTTTCATTTTGGGTTTTGAATTATACAGTTAAGGAATGCGCAGCAGCAGTATATTATTGACCCCAGGAAACAATTACGCTACTAATTGCAAGAAGTAAGTTCTTAGCCAGAACATTTATTACGCCGCACCATCCATAAAGTTCGGAGCGATTTTTGTGGGATCATGTTTGTGCAGCTGCCGTATCTTGTAACATACAACGAAACTTCGATATAACGATATTCTGCGAGCCAAGAAAAAATATCGTGGTAGAGAGATTACCGTTTTATAAAGAGGCAACATTGTCATTCTGTGCCACCTAACGTATGCTGTTGTTGGCATCTTTTCTAACTCTATGTTGTTAGTATCATCAGAAAACGCACTTCAAAATATTTATTCGTTACGAAAAACTGTAATCAATTAGTTCAGTGGTTCTCAAATTTGTGGCACCCACGACTCCGTTGTCCAACTGACGGGTCAGCTGCGGCTTCACAGAATATAGTTTAGCAGATATTTTCACTGATAAAGAACCACTTCAAAGCGTAAATAGGCACACTAATCAATATCTCCAGCTCACTGCGACGCCCCGACAAAGGCTGGTGATGCCACCAGGATCCGTGACGTACACTTTGAGAACACTGAATAATTAATTCAGATGCATTGCCCTGTAAAGAATTTACTGTATTGCACTTTTCTGTCCTACAATGAAAGTGGAAGTACCAACAGCTTTATCGACATTTTCCGTGACCACGTGGTCAAAATACCGATGTAATTAAACGTTCTTCCAAGAATGAAATCAAGTGACAAAGTTAAAATTAAATTCGAGGCAATTTTGAGTGAAATATAAAAAAAAGTACTTCAATATATCGTTGTTTAAAATCTCAAAATCTCTTAAAAATATCGTAATAGAATTTATCGTGGTAGAGGATATTGTTGTAACGAGAGGTGTTTATAGGCAATTCCAAATAAGATTTGAGAAAATATCGTTGTAGAGAGATGTATTGTTGCAGCGAGAATTTACTGAAATGTCCAGTCTGATTTTTATTGTAATTTTTTTTTTTTTTTTGTGAATAAATGCAGAAAAGTTAATTTTCTAGTGGTACCGCTACGCATATTCTAGTGGAGGTTTTGTGAGAGATGGCAACAACAGTATAAATTTAATAATACTGCGTCTTGATAAAAAACTATAATTTCTCTACAACTATATATCTTCTCTTCGCTGTATTCACTGTTTCACTGTATTTGTACAAAATTTTTAATATGATAGAAGTTCAGCTTCAGGCTTATGATGTTATCATTATTTCTTAAAACGAAGGTTATTTTTTTTCTCTTTAAAATCAGTTTTTTTTTCCTTTAAAATCAGTTTTTTTTCCCTTCAAAATCAGTTTTATTTATAAATATTTATGAAATGGAAATGATGTTTTAAGTGAATCACCAGTTTGATGGTTTAGTGAAGTTTAGAGTAAAAGATTTTTAGAAAATGGGGAACGGAGATTACCGGCTGTATCGATTGACGTTATCATGAAGGTGTGAAGGTTTCAAATTTAGTAGATTTTTAGCATTTGTAAAAATAGTCACGAAAATTTCATGATACTACGGAATTTGAGGAATAACTACATTCATCAATTGTTTGTGTGTGATAGGTTTATATCAGTGTTTCTTAACCCTTTTTCATGCATGGTCCCCTGGGGACCACATTTTTTTCTCGAGGAACTTTTTGTCTTCTTTAGAACCCCCTTCCAGGAGAGAGACCCTTCTTACTTAAGGAACTGTTGTTTTAAATAAATTTATAGTGAGCTTACTTTTTTTAAAGTAAGGTTGATCGTCTGACCCCTGCGCACTGTTCATTGAATTTCCCTCTAATGGGGGGGGGGGGAGCTGTATATCGGGCCGTCTCTACATAATGGGCCCACGAGAAAAAAGATGTTCTCGGGCACCCGTAATGAATGGCGTCTTACATACGAACATATTCTCGAAAAACATAGTCCCAGATTTCATCATGTAAACCCTCTAGAACAGTGATTCTTAACCTTTGGAAGTTCGTGGCAAGTTTTCATTTGTTTTTGTTAGTGGAAGGTCTGGTCAACCACACGACTAACGGTAAATGAGTGGAGGGAAAAAAAGAAACAGTCGGGAATAGAAATAAATATACAGTTGGAACAGAATACCAGTCGGGGCTTGGTATTTATGATGTCGTTCTCTGTGGTTGAGAGCCACTGCTCTAGAGACGAGGATTCCCCCAGGACCAGAGCTAGATGGTCCACGCGTAAAGTAGGGGGGGGGAGGGGTACCTGGTTTTATAGGCTGTTGTATATAGTCACAATTTTCTCTCCATATTTCACTTTAAAAAATTCTTCACATCTGCGTTTGTGCACCCCGCCCCAGCTATCTGTCATGGCCCTCTTTCATTTGTTTTTACCAGTGGTCCTCCGTGAAATTTTCCCAGTACCACAAGGGGGCCATATAGGCTGGGGTTGAGAAACACTGCTTTAGGTGAAGTTAACTACTTGAACAAGTACAATATAGATATATTACAATGGATCCCGCTTATAACGTTCCCACGTAGAACGTCTCGCTTAGTGACTTATTTTTGGTGGTTTGAACTTTTACTTTACTAGCTCTCGTTTGAAGCGTTTTTTCGATTACAATATTTTTTCAAGATGGTGTTTTTATAAAACGTTATAAACGGAATATTTGTACAAAGGGAAGTGGGTGGGAGGGAGTTACATGGTAGTTAACACCCTCATTGTTGAAATAAAAGAAAAATCGACGAATTACGGGATTTTAAATTTTATACTAAACTGTTGATACTCAAAAAGTTTTCTTACGTTCAAAATGTATAATAATTATAATACTCACAATTATTGAGAATATCCCATTGAGGGAAGCATTGAGGCGTTTAGTAGGTTTTAAATATACCATTAAACATTGCGAAAAGACGGTGTCCCTTTCAGTATATAAAATCTTAAATCTTCACGAAACGATTTAAGTAAAGTAGAATAATTTCACCTAATGTTTCCAATAAGCCACAAGAGATTAATATGCCATGGCGTTCAAGTGATAGGAATGTATTCAGCAGAGTCAAGCGGTTAATTGAATTCTAATATCTAGTCTATAATCAAAGATATCGGTGGCCCATAACTTTTTTCCTTCATCGTTTCACGTAGAATTGGATCATCGTCATATATTATTGAATAATCGGCTTTTTAAGCAATAGGAATGGTTTAATTAGGCTACCGTGTGCTAGAAATGACCCCGGCCTGACAAAAAGAATCATAATAACGTGATTAGAGATGGAACTTTCATGCGCAGATCAGTGACCGATTAACGCTTAGCGTTCCAAATCACGCCTAAATCGTTAAATTAGGATAGATATTAACATAGTTTCATCTTCAAAGCATTATCGTGGTAATTATATCGGCTAGAGAAACTTCTTACATATTGATAGAGTATATAGTAATTTATTCATTTGAAGTCCAGCCTAATTTACTAGCTCCAATGAATTCTGAAGTTCTTTTGCTTTTATTGATACTTTTCTTTTAATTGCAGTGAAACCTCTCAGAGAGTAGTATCGGGTGTAGGTCGATTGCCTTCACGCTGAATCGTTCTTCGGAAAAAATAAGTCGATTGCCCTTACCCCAATTTTGGAAAGACAGGTCGTTCGCAAGTTTTTAACGTTATTTTAATGTTTCAAGCTTAGGAAAGGCAGAACTATAAACATCATATTAATCAAAATTTCGCTGTAGTCAATTATTCATAAAAGGGCACGAACAACTTATCAAAATAATCAATTATTTTGCAAATTATTGAGAAATTAATTTCTCGGATGAAAAAAAAGTAGAAAGTGAAAACGTATGACCAAAGTTTATGCGTGTAAAATTAAAAAGTAATATTCAAAGCCAAAGCTAGATGACGCTAAAAAAGCGAAGCTAATTTATTTTGGTACGCAAAAAAACTGAAACCAAAACTAACATAAATGCGGAATAAAATTCATTGATTCAAACACATTAAAAAAAAAGTTTGTAACCGATATTTAAATGCATCATATTTCTCTATAATTGAGCTTAATTAAGAAAAAAATTATTGGAACTAGGAACTTGCGATGTAATTTTTTCCAAAAAAAGATAAACATATTCCAATAATATACATCAATTCAGAAATTAATGTTTTAAGTGAACAGCAGAGGGCGCTAAAAATAAAAATGTTTTTGGCACGTGCGTCAATAGATTTTGCTCAATTTCCTAATTTCTCAACTAAATTGCACATAAAGTAAAATGATTACTAATTACACTTAAATGGAATGTTTAAAAAGTTCGAAAATCCCCTTTCACCCCCCCCCCCCCCATCACCTACAATGATAAAAATCAGACCGAGGGTGATCGACCTATCGCGGGAACACGTTAAAAATCTAAATTCTTCCATTTTCAGGGCAATCGACCAAGCCCCGTAGTGTTACCTCTATTAAGAGCCAATAAGAAACCCTATAAAAATTGTTTCTGGTCTGCAATTTTCCCTACACATAAGATGAGCTCAGCTATTTCTGAAAGGCCTATCGACTTCTCTAAAGGTCGCTCTTCGTTCCACTTCTCTGACTGGTCGATTTTCTGAGGAAATGAGGGTGGCCCTCTTAGGGAGGTTGCATTCTATAAGTATAATGATTTTCTCGCGATTTCCCCACTTTACATCTTTCATATACGTATTTCTCAATTAAAACAAATTACCTTAATTTATCTAAACGCTTAACATTTTTGTTTGTTATTTTGGATGAAGCTGTTACATATACTGAATCGTGGAGTTACATGATACGTTTAGTATGCATATACTGCACCGTGTAAGATATGGGAGTTACATATTAAACATATTTAAAAATATACAAATACAAATACAAATACAAATACAACACCACAACAGGCAAAATGCCCAACGAGGTGGCTGATAAAAAGATGCCCATAAAAATATGGTTGTCATATGTTTCAAAAATACAGCAACCCAATTAAAAATGCAATTAACACAAGTTATAAACAATATATACACGTGATAAAATATTATACAATGCCCATAAAGCATACTTATGGTTGTCTTATTCTAAGAATGGATAGCTTCCCGATTTACCCCAACATGTTTATCGTATTTCTTTTTAAACGTGTCAATTGTGTTACAATTTACTACCTCCGGGGGTAAGCTATTCCATTTATTAACAACCCTATTGGAGAAAAATTCCCTGCGACACCATAACCTTGCATTGTCCCTCACCAATCGATACTGGTGTCCCCTTGTAAAAGCAGTCGATTGGCGGTGTACTAAAAGTTCATGGTCCATCCTATCCATCCCATTGAAAATTTTGAACACTTCGATCATATCTCCTCGACACCTGCGTTCATCCAATGTAAACATATTCAAAAAATGAAGTCTTTCTTCATAACTCAAGCCCTGTGTGCCAATAAGGACACGCGTAGCTCTTCTCTGCACCCCTTCAACCAAGTCTATGTCCCTCTGTAGGTATGGTCTCCAAAACCTTACAGCATACTCCAGTCCAGGACGAACTAAGCCTCGAAAAAGCGGAAGAATGACTTTAGGAGAACGCGAAGAGACCTTTTTGAAAATGAGACCAAGCATTCTATTCGATTTTTTGACAACCGCTGAACAATGTTCAGAAAACTTAAGTCGCTCGTCAATGAGAATTCCCAAATCGGTGACTCTAGTTGCATCCGGGATAGTGACACCATTCAACTCGTAAGAGAACCGTGGGTTGTTCGAACCAAAATGAGCGACCATGCACTTATCTACGCTAAACGTCATGCTCCATTCATTTGCCCATGCTGCAATCTTGTTTAAGTTGGTCTGGAGCAACTCCCTATCGCTTTCATTCCCGATTACCCCCATTAGCTTCACATCATCTGCGAATTTGCTAGTAATTCCATCGATACCCTGATCGAGTTTATCGATAAAAAGTGAAAAAAGTATGGGGCCAAGGACACTTCCCTGAGGAACTCCACTTGTGACGTCTGTCCAACCAGAGAATTGACCCGATCGAATGCCTTCTGGAAATCAAGGTAAACCACGTCGACATTTTTGCTCTTACCCAAAGCCTTAGTCACATAATCATAGAAGCAAAGGAGGTTAGTTACACATGACTTCCCCTTCCTGAACCCATGCTGATTATCCGACAATACATTATTCTCGTCTATCCACTTCACAAACTGCCTTTTGATGATAATTTCCAAAATTTTCGAGAGGGAGCTCGTCAAACTCACTGGACGATAATTAGACACCACTTCTCTACTACCCTTCTTAAATATAGGAACAACGTTAGCCAGTTTCCAATCTCTCGGGACGATACCCTCAGCAACACTACTCCTGTATATCTGTGCGACTGGCCCCAACAATTCATTAGCACCTTCCCTGAGAACCCTGGGATAGATATCATCTGGTCCTGGTGCTTTGCTTGCACATACATTTCTTAGAAGATTTAGGACCTCCACGTCTTCCACTTGAATATCGTTGAGCGTTTTATTACCCCATGCAACACCCGTATATCGAATATCATTATCTCCATTAAAAACCGACGCGAAAAAGTCATTGAAAGCACTACACATGCCTACATTGCTCTCTACTTTTGAGCCTCCTATCGAGAGGGGGCCAACTGTCCCCTTACATCCATTATTGACGTATCGAAAAAATGATTTTGGGTCAGAGCCAATGTTATCTGCCAACCTAGATTCAACTTGCTTTTTACTATCCCTTATCGCTTTCTTCAACAGTCTTCTTTTATCAGTAAACAATGATAGGTCACCTCGTCCACTTTTATACTCTCTGAATGCTCTTTTCTTTTCAAGATAAAGGTTCCGCACGCTATCCGTGAACCATAGAGGGTGTGATGTACAAACACGCTTTTTTCGA
This sequence comes from Pholcus phalangioides, assembly GCF_987345545.1. Taxonomy (NCBI): domain Eukaryota; kingdom Metazoa; phylum Arthropoda; class Arachnida; order Araneae; family Pholcidae; genus Pholcus; species Pholcus phalangioides. Next base: position 20,736,919 of record NW_028301594.1, on the reverse strand, counting down.
ACAAAGGGTATGACGTCGTGCAAAACAGAGGACAGCTTCGTACTAAATTCTTCCCATTGACTTACCACCCCTACTGATTCCAACCGGTCTTTGAAAACTTCCGCTAACCTTCTTCGCAAAACATCAAAGTTAGTTCTCCGAAAACAAGGAACCAGTCTTTTGTTATCAACCTTACCCGAGGAAAAGTTACAGAGAAATCTGACGATACGATGATCACTGGAAGAAAACTCTTCCCCCACCGAAACATGTTCAACTAGATCCTCAGAACTAGTAAGAACTAAATCCAAAATAGCAGTACCCCTAGTGGCTTCTGATACATGCTGATACAAAAAATTTTCGAGCACCAACTTAAGAAAGTCTCTTTCATACTGATTTCCAGATGAAAGGTTCTCCCAATCAATACCCGGGTAATTGAAATCCCCTAGTATGAGAACCCTCTTTCGCTTACACATGTAGGAAATTTCATCATGCATTTTGGCGATATAATTTTGATCCCTATTCGGTGGATTGTAACAAACCCCAACAATAAGCTTATGACGTCTTTTGTTCTCAAGTTCAACCCATATGGTTTCAATATCACTTCTCTGCACGTTACACTCTCTAGCCTTCAAACATGATTTCACGTATATCAACACTCCACCCCCTTTCCTATCAGATCTATTTCTCAAAAAAGTATCGTATCCGGAGATGTGTAAGAAAGATTCATCCCCATCGTTTGCCCAAGATTCTGTAATGGCTATAAGATCCAAGTCCTCCACAACTATCATAGTTTCTAAAAAATCTTTCTTATTACCCAAGCTCCTGGCATTTATTAACACACATTTTAATTTGCCCGGTGGTTTGTTGTCAATCGAGAAGCCATCCAAGTCAGAGGTGGGTAATTCCCCGTCAGTACTGTTGTGATTATCATTAACTATCCCGCATTCCCGACTACGTGGTCTGGGAGTAAAAAACCTGACCTAAGACTATCGTAAACCTCCCAGACCCCTCTCTTATTTAGATGGATCCCATCCGAACGAAGCCACCTATCGGTAAATGCGGGAAGCTCCAAGAACGTGACCCCAAGTGAGGAGCAAATGTCCTTCAGGCCTATATTGAATTGGTGGATCCTACTCCTATATCCCCTACTACCCCTTGGCAGCACTGGAATCACTGCCACATCTGAACCCCCCTCCCTAGCGGATAATAGTAAATCCCGGTATTCTGACAGAGACTCACTAATATTCGCTCCTACCTGATTTGTTCCCACCCACAGAATCACCCGCAAGGGCAACTTTCGGCGATGAAAAACGTCTCGAACGTTGCCAATCTTCCCCCCAGGAAGACAACAGCGCTCGAAACCCCGAAAATCCCTACACACTCGGTTCCCAAGTTCCCTAACCATAGAATCGCCGATGATTAAACCCCTATCACTATCCCCCTCTACCTCATCCACGACCTCCCATTCGCCCTCTAAAATGTCGTTGTTCGTGGAGATTGCTTCTTCATCAATAGGTGGCTCGACGACCAGAGGGTCCGTTATAACCGGACCCTCTAGCACCCTAACTTTTTCCCGTAAAGCTTCGACCTCGTGTTCCAGCCTTTTTCTATCCAAGCACCCTTTACAATTGAAACTATCAGCTACTATACCCCTAGACCAGGGAAACCTCCCGTCGCAAGCTCTACACAACACTAGTCGAGGTCGAGGCATACTAACACTATTGCTAAAGCTAGATAATAATAATAATACTTAACAATACGAAAATGAGAAACGTTAACTGGAAATTAAAATAATGTAAAATACATTACTATGCAAAATATACGTAAGAGATTATACGAAAAAATTACGTAAAGTAGAATGCTCAGCACTAAATCACGAAGAATAAAATAAATATGTATATAAAGAATACAACACCCTCTAAAAAAAGTATTAAGCTACGAAGTACAATTTATACTTATTAGAATTAGCTAACTATCTCAAAACACTAACACTACAACAATAGGCCCAAATGGAAGGAAAACAACGTTATTGAGAGTACCCGGGAAAAAGTATACACTGTTTGCTAACACTAACGTCCAAAAACCTACGAACTTATATCAAAGAAGCGACCGAACCTGGCGAAAAAACAACGAAAATGAAATGCGAACGAGAAAAATAAATATAAGTCGATCGAAAATACACAACGAAAATTTAAAAAAAAATGAGAGCAATATAAAAAAAAAAAAAACCACTTATCTCACAATCCAACGTGCGCTAAAAAAAAAAAGAAAATCACCGCAGAATATGACCCAACAATAAACAACACGCTAAGTAAAACTCACGAGAACGAAGAAAAACACAAAGAAAGACACAAAATGGCGCACTGGCGTGTCGGTGAGCGGAGCGCGATAATAGCACGTCCGTTCCCCACGACGTCGAAGACGATTGATCTTATCTATTATTACCTGTTACCAATAATAATTAAAAAAATATTATCTCATTGGTGGTTCTTTATTTAAATAGATATTAAAAGAATCACCAATAAATATCTAACTTGTATAAATATATATGTATCAGTATGAAAAGTTTTTTTAGAGAAATAAAAATTTGTTGGAATGGAAAACATTTATTAGGTGTTCGCATGATACCAAAAATCATTTTGACGACGGACTGACAAAAAATATGTTTACATGAAGATGAATATGCAAAGTTGTCTTCAGTTGTCGATAGTAAGAGTAAAAGTCAGGGAAAAACGCACTATGATAACGAATGAAATGGTGAATAATCGAGCAACGTAAAAATGAATGGTCATCGCCGCAGCCTTTTTAGCTTCTTTCTTCTTTATACAAGACATGCCAATCGATGGCGAACATATGGGCTCGCATTGACACTTCTCATTCAAGACATCGCCATCTTGTTCGCATATCTTCCCTCCGCAGCAAAGATTACCATTATGTTTAGTTTCCAGGTCAATATCCCGTAACGATTTACAAGTTCCACATTTTCTACGGCACGCATGCAACCGCATTGTCGGGTTTTTGTAGCACTCATGACCAGTTCTCGAGAAGTTACTCGAACATGCCGAGCCCAAGAGGTTCTTGCAACTGATGCTGCAGCCAGGATAATCCCATCCGAGTGGACACTCACATTTGCAAGTGGTCTTGTTTAGGATACCGCAGTTCTTACATGTGAGATGTTCGCAAGTGCAATTCAGGCCAAGCTTCTTGCATATCGCTGGTGTGACGCACAAGTTGTTGTGACAGAAAGCTGAGCCACCGTTTCTCTGGCAATAGGTGCAAGGTTTTCCACGTTTCCTGATACTGGACGTCTGTAGGAGCTGTTTGTGCTCGTCACTCTGGATCGGTGGGTAATAGTAACAAGCGAAAACGAACTTCTTATGTGGGATGCAGACCGTGATTCCACACCCTACATGTGTCACTAACGGGTGAGTCATCAGCTCGTAATGACTGCATCTACTCGCGTTAGGACACATCGACGCGATGAAATCATAATCGTGGAATTCTTCGTACCAGCTCTGTAGTAGCAAAGCGATATTTGAAAATGAGCCTCTGTAAGCATTCATAGACTCGTTTTTCATACGTTCTGGTAGGTATTCGCACAGTTCAGTGTACCGTTTAGCACGCTTGGAAAGTTCTCGATCCCATTCCAGGTAGTTCATGTTCGACGTGAATTGAATGGGCTCTCGCATTTTACCTCTGTAGAAGTTATGCAAGGCTACAATTTCCTTCTCCTCTTCTTCTCCGATCGTTAGATCACTTCCAAAGACCGATGATCCATTTTTGACGAAGAGATTGTCAAAAGCGATGTCTTTCTCTTCATTAGATGATTCGAGAACATCCGTCCAACTAGTTTTGTTGATATCCGGCTTCTCCCAATGTCCAAAAATGCACGGGAAGCAAAGAGCCGACAGCAGGATGTTAAAATATACAACACAAAAACCGAACATGATGGTCACAACTTCGAGTTAAGAGGCGTTTCCGTAAAGGCGACATCCATGATGAAAATATAAACTTATCCAGAATAAGTTAGAAAACAACGATGAGGCCTTTGAAGTGGCTGCAAATTTCACGCTATTTGTACAATTTAGATAATACTACAGTAAAGCCTCGTATTATGTCGATCACTTTTAACGTATTACGAATACAACGTCAGTTTTAACGGTCCCTGTTAGCACAATTAGAAAATTGGTTTACTCGTTATTAAGTCACCCCGCTTATAAAGTCTTTTTATTTGGTCCCCAGGGGGGATGTTATTCCGAGATCTGACTGTGCGTGTGTGTATATTACTGATTACTAAGATTCTATTGGTTGAGCATAAACCATTGTAGATGATGAATCTTCGGAAATATTTCTTAGACCTAAAGGTGCTGAAAATGAACGAAAAGACTACGTAATCAAATGGGGAATTATGTCATATTTACCATAACTCCCTTGAATGGAGTTTCATTGCATTCTCGCAAATCACAAAACATAATTATCTTTGAGTATGAGATCGGGCTGAGACCTTTTTTCAACCCAATACATCACGGAAATAAATTTTTCTGGATATTAAGCCGAGGTGAACTTAGAAAGAAAAGTCATCTGGTCTCCACTGGAAATCGAACCCAAGTCCTTCTACCGGCCTACCAAGTGCGCTACCACACCCCCAGTGATTTACATGTCAGTGCGCTTTTCCGAGACCAGATGACTTTTCTTTCCAAGTTCGACTCGCCATAACATCTACAAAAGGTTCATTTCCTATATAGAACTCTTCATTAAGTTGAGGATTAGGATCTCATCGATTTTGGAGAAAGATCTGAATGAATGCAAACAACATTACCCGCCAAAATTCAATTGAATCATCGGAAAGAGAAATTTCTCTAGTGATGGCCTATTTGCATGCCCCCATATACTTTCAATGTGATTGTATTTAAATAAATAATTTCGATTTTCAATTCACAGTCGAACCCTGATTTAACGAATCGGAAGAAACCGGCAATTTTATTCGTTAAATCGAGGAAATCGTTAAATCTGAGTCAAATTGATCAGGGGCATAAAAACGCTCTCGAAACGGTAAATTTTATAAGCTACTTACTTTGGGGGTTGCTGTTACAGCTTGTTTCCTGACAGAGCAATTTAAATACATATATTAACTTGAGAATAAAATCAGGATGCATTTAAAAACTTCTTTTGATAGAAGTTTTTTTTTTTGGTGCGCGTCCAACATTTTTATCGAATTCTGTCGAAATTGGAATTTTTCCGCTAACCGAAAAGCGCTTTCTCTTCAGATGACCCACCACTTTTTACTTGTCAAGACAGAGCACAAACTTCCAGTAACTTTATTTCTTTACTGAAAATATATAAACACGAACAGAGCACAATGTTTTACGGTATTCGTGTACACCAATTGGCCATATTGAAACCTTCCCACACACACTCTAAATCAATGGTTCCCAACATGGGCGTTAACGCCCCCTGGGGGCGATGGAATGTTCCAGGGGAGCGGTAGAAGCTACGGATAAAACATAGAGCAATGATTCCCAACGTGAGCGTTAACGCCCCCTGGAGAGCGATGGAATGTTTCGGGGGGCGGTAGAAGCTACGGGTATAACATAGAATTCTATGGGTTAGATTGCGTTGGGGGCGATGGGAGAAAAATTTTCTGAAGAAGGGGACGATGGGACAAAAAAAGGTTGGGAAACTATGATTTAGAGCAAAGTTACACAAACATTTTGTTTCATCGCCCCCTTCTCCAGAATTTTTTTTTTTTACGTCACCCTCCAACTCAAGCGAACTCATAAGGTCGCTTTCGACAATATTTGAAAATTCGATTAATATTAACGCAAAAATCAATATATTTTCATTTGATCATTTTTTCCCGAATGAGGCCGTTTTCACATACACAATTTTTAGCTTGAATGGACCAACAATTTATATCCGATTATGATCGGATGATCAGCTTAACGTTTATATTTGCGAGACTCTACTAATTAAACCGATTTCTGTGAGTAAATTTATGATATTAAAAAAATTTATTAAAAACGAAAGTTCGTGACACGTCTATTTCTGGATCCTTGTGTTAGGATCTTGTCACTGACTCCTCTTATGGGTATTGCTGGTAGTTCTAGTGCATTTTGAAAGTAGCCACATTTTTCCCCCACAACATATATATTTTTCTTACAAGTTTCATTTCTTCACATCAGTATTTTATTTTATTTTTCACGAGTATCTGCATTCCCCATTAACCTATGATGGATACTCATTCCACATGGCCTCAACAAGGGTGGGGCTGATAGGGCTCCAGCCTGGGACAAAGTTTTTTCACCCTATAAATTCACTATATAGGGCACGTTAAAAATCTGGCCTGGGTCCTGCTAAAGATCCCGGCCTTAAGATTCTCCTGGAGGATGTGGGGGCCATGCCCATCCACTTGTTTTCATACGTTAACTCATTTATCTCAGGGTGACATAAGGGCCGGTTGAGGCTGCGTCAACTACGTGGTGTGGAGGCTACTGCTGCCTTTTGATGCTATCTCTGTTCCTTGATACATTTCTGCCTATTATCTACAAAAGCTGAGTATAATCCGTACACGCGAATTCCACTATTTTGAGAAAAAAGTCATCCACAGTGGATTTCAATCCACACATGAAAAGTTCTCGTTATCCGTATTACCTCCAATGAACTCCTAAGCCATGGAAGGAATTGTTTTCTTCGTTTCGTCAAAAAAAATTGTTTCTACTTCTTCTCGAATTTATGTATCGTCATACTTTAAAAAAAAAATGCGGAATACTTTTAAAAACATTTTTTTTTCCATGTATTCTTAGGATAAATATAGATAAGAAAGCTATCGGAGTAATACGCCACTTCTGTCCTCCTCACTTAGAAATTTAGATGTATTCTTATCGTGTAATCCGCAGATTACATGCAGGAAATTACAGAAGCATTATCTCTGGGTATAGCCTGGATTGAATCAGTTTTGAATTCACAAATCTCGCAACGTCTTTTGGTACATTAGCATATACATATGTACCAACATATATATATATGTACCAACGACTTGTATAAGTTTCCTGAAATATTGTCACAATTATTATTATTATTTTGATACATGTGTGACACATCGTGCAATGAAAATGCGTATATGACTATTAATGCACTTTTAAATTATCAGACATAAAATATACCGTAAACGCGGGATACTTTGACTCTGGAGTGTTGCTTTGTCCTAAAATGAAGAAAAAAGATTGAAACGTGTGCTTCGTGTTCGCATAGTAGCCGCTGATTCCACAGGCCGTAGCACTAGTTAGGCAAGCCCCCACCTTCAATAGAGTTCTAATATTCGCCGCTAGGTTGCAGCAGTGCTTGTTTCATAACCCTGTTAAATACACGTGTTTTGTTGTTGTCAAACTTTCGTTTTTACAAGGTATCCAGTACATGTTGTGGTTTCGGTAAGTACTAAATTTTAATGCCAATATCATCCTGATTAAGAATATATAAAATTTTTTTGTTGAGCCAATAAGGTTTTTTGGTAAAATGCATAAATCAAAAATAATAAATAATATCAGTAACTCAAAAACGGGTAACTTTATCCCAAAAAATGTGGGACAAAGTATCGGAAAAGGTTTGAGCCAACACTCAATTCTGTTGAAGAAAATAAGTCATTGGAATCAAATCCAGAAAAAAACTGCGGAAACCCAATCTCTAATGGACACTTTGAAAGAAGGAAATACTGTATTGTAGTTGCGTGCTGTTTGGAGGAAAAATATTTTCCGGGACTGGTAATGGAGTGTAGTAGAAACTGGCGCTATCGTCGATTGCATGGAGCCTACAAAACAAAAACTCTTCTGCGTGTGTGTGTGAAATGGCCTAATATCGCACAAGCTACCAAGCTTCCATAATTATTGAAAAAAGGATTTTTTTTGTGAATATTGTATAGCCAAGAATTGGAAGTTTCTTTATAAAAGACTGCTACAAAGATTATACTTGGGTACCTCGTAGCTACGTAAAACTTCTAATAAGACTAATGTTGCTCATTCTTTTCTCTTTATTGATTTCTTTCGTTTGACAAAGAAGTACCAGTGTAAACTAAAAATAAATAAATCTTATTTTTGTATTATGTGAGACTACGACATATGTGAGACTACGTTTTCTTCAAAACCAGTGGGTTCCACAGCTTCAAGCATGTATTAGGTGTGTTTAAAATAGGAATATTTCATTTGGGACAAAGTTACGCTAACATATGGGCTACTTTTGGGCCGAAATAAAAATAAATAAATTCCATAAAAATTGATAAGAAAGGGATTTGTTATATCATAGCCTTTTAGAGAAATGTTTGAAGCATTTAAAAATCACTTTATCATCATCATTGATCATTTTTGTCGCACCAAGGTCATTTTCTGCACACGAGGGCTAATTAGACCGGGACTTACAATTTATTGCCGATTCCGAACGGCAGGCTCATTTTTTATACTCGTCGAGGGGTTGGTTCGCAAACCCTCTCGATGGGGGGCTCCTTGTGGTAGCAATTTTTTCTTGCGGTCTTGTCACCATTTCTGTTGTACCCCTGCGTCAGGAAATTTTTCTGACAAGGACGAACCGGGTATCGAACTCGCGACACCTCTAAACATCCTTTGGTACTTTAGGCGAGCATCATTTCGACCCGGGCTACCGCGCCCTAAACCACTTTAAATCATGGGCCAAGATACGGGGGGGGGGCATGGGGGGCATTGCCCTCCTCTAGCGTCAAAAGTGGAGCCTATTGATCTAATGTATATGCGTATATATGAATTGACATCACCATCATCCTGCCCCCCAGCAATCATCATCGTACCTCCCCCCCCCCCCCCCCCCAGACTCTCAAGTCTATCCCCGAATATGCTTCAAATCTCAGCATTTTTTAATTGTTATGTTTTTTGTAGCATAAGATTGAACAAAATATTTTGTTAAAGTTCACCAAAGTAACCCCTGTTTTCAGTAACTGTTTTTGGTTACTCATGCAAAGGTGAGAAAACTGTATGTTGACAATCAGTCATCGTAGATCTGATTTGTGAAAAAACTATGTATATTTTTTTGTATGAATTTTATAGCTCCATTTTTTATTTTTAGTAGTTTAAATTCCTTTTTTGAAATTATTTAGTTGTGGGAACGTGATTAATGGCAAAATAGATCTTTTCATGAATCTGTTGCTTCAGAGAAATAGAGATAAGTACGTACAAGACATTTTATGATTCTCAGTTTAATTATTTTTTATGCATATTGTTTACAATTGTAACTAATAAGTCGTATTCGATTAAGTTAAGGAATATGCAGCTAGTTACTCATGAAAAAATTGCTATAATTCGTAATTATTAATTAAATTAGATTATATTATTATTTTATATCGTCTCTCTGTCTCGCGAGTTTTAACTGATGAGAATTTTGATATTTTGCAAAAAATAACTAAATAAATACCTTTTACGGCTCATTGCCATTTACAATATTAAATTTTATCTATCGTGCATTTTGATTGATTTTTAAAAAAATTATAAATTCTTATTTTTCGATATTATTAAAAGTTCGGTGCTCTTATATCATGGGAAATGTTCCTAGAAATAAGATTTGAAAAATTTACTTTTAGCTTACGGAATAATTATATTTATGATACCTCAAATATTTTTCATTAGTTTATGGAACACATTTCTTTGATGAAAAACTTAGCTTCAAGAAAAATCGTATAAAAATGATCTATTCATAAATTATACCGATATTTTCCTTATTTAAATTTTTTGATTTTGTGAAAAAGTCAGAATTATTTTGATTATGTGAATGAATATGAATGAAATGGTGATTGGTTTTATTATTGATATGAATTCAAAAGTAATCAGTTATTTGATTTCACTTTAATTTAAATCAGTATCAACATAACTTTCTAATCTCTCTCTCTCTCTCTCTCTCTCCCCGTCTCTCTTTTTTAGATACTTGTTGTATGGGTGTAAGTATTGATTATTGAACTTATCATGATCGAATTATGTGATATTTTTTACTATATAAGTATACTTTGATGTCTGATATAACTCAGACAAGCCATGGTCAGGAGGAGGGGAATCTATGGTTTAGCCCCCTATTCAGAGCTATTCAGAGATACAAGTAATTGAAATTTAGACTGGCTTTTGATTACCTAAGCATCAGTATATCAGTTTGGTCTCCTCCCCCAACAAATGAAATTTTTTCTATATATATATATATATATATGGCCTTGATTAAAAATTATATTTATTTTCTCTCTCTCCCTCCTATATATTCCTGTATTGATCTTTCAATGACATCATCTTTTATATCAAACATTATGACAAACTTATTTAAGTGTATTCTGCTCGTTTCGCTAGTAACCAAAAATGATAACTCACATAAGTACAAAAATATCTTTATTGAATTTCACTCACACATTATTTCACATATTATTACACATAGGAACTATACACCAATTTTTATAATTCTTCTGTTTGAATTTCTTGTCAGTCGGCCAGGTCTGTAAAAGAAATAAAATACTACTAATATTTCTCAAAGAGGCATCCACAAAATCATAGCAGTTAACAGAACTAGCCCATGAATAATAATTCAGTCGACTTTCGTTATAACGACCTCCCTCATTGTTCCACGAAAAACAAACGTTATATTAGGAGATCGTTATATCAGACGTATGAAAAAAATTAGTTCCTTAATATAATTTATATCGGATTGGCTTAAAAATTTACGTTATTCTTTTTTTTTTTGGTTATAATGTGCAATAAATGCATCAGGTTAGAAAATAATAATAAAATTTTAATCGTTAATTACACATGCACGCACTTATGTACCGAATTCTCCAATGTCAAGAATTAAGGTTAAATAAATACAGTTTTGTCGAACGGAAAACATGAAGTTTAACACGGGAGAGGGGCAGAGCTGAGTTCGGATGTGTCGTATTGGATTGGATTTATAGGTCGTTAACGGCGGTATGCACCGACATGATTTAAACCAGTGGTTCTCAACCGGGGGCCATATGGCCTCCTAGTAGTACTGGGGTACTTCAAGGGGGGCCGCGGAAAAAAATGCAGAAAGGGACCATGACAGGTGGTTTGGAGGGCTGTAAAAAGCTGAGAAGAAAAATTAAGGTGTGGAGAAATAATGCTCTTATATTAGTGATTATACACTTGCAGAACCCAACAAAACTACCCATAAAACCAAGGCTGTCTTAGGGCATGGACCCAGCCGAGCTTCACCGCCTACATTTTGAAGCAGGTTCCCTAGGATGGGGTTTTTCGCAGGCCCCGGCTACATTTTCCACAGACCCCCTCCTCCATATTAAATTTATAGTGTGAAAAACAAAAAATGATGAAAACCATATCATGCCCCGGGCTGAAGCTCTGCCAGTCCCACTCTTGTGAGCAGAGCCGTCTTAAGAACATCATGGACCCCCGGGCAAAGTGTTTTTTTTTGGGGCCCTACCAAACAAATTTTCGAAAATTTCAACCACATCTCGCCGTTCCCGGGTGGGCCCATGCCTTAAGACGGCACTGCTTGTGAGGGGTCATGTCCGGGGGTCTCATGTCTATAAGTGACCCTCACCTTATGATATTTTGTATAGTACAATAAATTTTGAAAATAAGTAGGCTGTTTATTTCCAGCTAAGTATGGGACTACCATAGCAACACTCTGCCTAGGTGGCCCGTGATGTCGAGACGGCTGTGAAAAGAACTCGAACTAGCAGGGAGCTCAATCAATTCTAGGCCAGTGGTCTGGAGGCCAATTTTATTTGCAAAATGTTCGTATATTAACTGCAAAAATCAATTCAATACGTATAAAGGATCTGGCTTCTAGATGAGGGTCGAAAACTCTGGGTAAGACAAGGGAGCCACGAGAAAAAAAAAATGGCTCAGAGGGGGGCCACGGGCAAAAAAGGTTAAGAAACACTGGTTTAAACTATAGTCATAATTTTTTTGATAAGAGAGATCGACACGGATTGGTTAAATTCAGGTTTTTAACCAATCTATGTTGATCTCTTATCCAAAATTTGTGACTACAGTTTAAACCATGTCGGTGAATACTGCCCTAAATTGAATGAAAAATAACATGGGATGGGGGGATAGGAAAAAAATTCTGAAGTTACTGGTCGTAGTAACGAGTGATCGTTGAAATGAGAGGCGACTGCATAACAATTCGTGTAGTTGCTGCATTATACTACATTTAACTTATTTCTACAATCTTTTTTTTGGGATATCAGAGCTAAATTCTTGAGTATATTTTAACTACGCTAAATATATTTTCTACAAAACGAAGTGGGACAGAAATGTTCCTGGGACACTTTGGAAAAGTTAGCTGATAATTTACATATTATCACAAGTGAAAGGTTCACTCGGGAATACTGATATGTTGATTGATATTCATAAGCCAGACAGACTGCAATTATATATGATGTAGCAAAGATTATTATGATTGAATCGGGAATTACAAAATGTTGAGTCATCTTCTGAAGATTTATGAAGAATCATCACATTCCTCGCAATAACGTATGCATGATCACAGTAAAGGAGGAATGGAAAATATAAAGTCATCGTGAAATATGGAATCAACACCCGTACTTTCTTTCTCGATATGTGGTGCTAGAAATTAGTTAGAACTTAAAATTAATAGAGAAAACGGAATTTATACAGTACTTGGGAAAGCCCCAACTTCGAGGCGCAAATGAGAGCCGATCTGCCCGTTAAAAAGTCTCACCACAGAGAGCAACCTGGCTACAACGATACAACAATCATTACACTTCACTCATTGTTTGAAAAAAATGATGACAGATGGCAGCACTACACGTAACAAGCATTAAACAGTATCAAACTTCACGTTAGATTCGCAACACATACACCCACATTCGCTAGCAATTTAGCGGGAAATGTGTCTGGGGTGCATGTGTGGTTGAGTAGTAGTAGTACATTTGTTAAAGAAAATTGATCAATAAAACATTTCACATATAATAAATGTGTTTCAGAAAGAGAAAGAACACACACAGCAATCTTTTTCATAATTAAACAATTTGAAAGTATTTTGTAAGCAAAGTATAAATTCTAAAAGGCTTTCACTTTGAGATAATTTCATTTATGAATAATATAAAACTTAAACATCATTAATTATGTGAGGGTAGAATACGTATTTTCAGTATAATTTGCTTGGAATAAATGATAAAATATGTAAAAATAGATTAATATTAAAATTTCATGAATAAATTTCGTTTGTTTAAGATTTGTTTAAATTATCTAGGATTTTAAAATGTTATCACTTTAGATTCCCTAGTATCGAAAATTTTGATCCAATAAAAGAGTTTCACACTCATCAGGCAACATTGTAACATTTCAAATCAACGAGCAAAGAGTAAGGTTAGAAGAAATTTTCGCAACTGGTTTCGATGCTGTTTTCATGGATCTCAAATACTTTTAATGAATGAGAATACAAGGTGATTCTGAATTGATGGGACAAACTTAAAAGGTGACATCTAAACAAGCATTTTTGATCATAGAATGTGCGTTCGACTTGCAATAGCAAAGGCGGTGGAGGGTGCTTTTAGAAAGTGCTCAATCGAACTTCACCAAAAAAACAAATACATTGGAACTTGGTTAATTCGAAGTTTGGATAATTTGAACTTTAATGAGCTCCCCTTCAGTTTTCTATCTAATTTGATAATAAAATTCTAATGATTGATAATTATTATCCAATAGGAATGTTGCTGATTACGTTGTGCAATTTGTAGTCATTTTACGAATCCGGGATAGATTAATTGGGTAATCAGAATTTCATATAATTCGAACTTTTTTTCCCATGCTACGATATGTGCTCTCAACCATACGGGGGGGGGGGGTGAATACTCAATTTCGGATTGGATTGGAGTTTGTGTTTTATTGGTGCAAGGACCATCAAGGTTATGCTGTGCCAAACAATGATCAAGCTGTATAATGACTTGTGGTAGGACTTGCGTTACCCGAGTTTTACCATGAAAAAAAAAAGGTCTACTACATTACAATACCCTGCACCCACGAATGGTTGATCGCACTTATTGCATCAAGTCCGTTAGAAAAATATGGTATTTGCTTTTGTGGTAAAGTCTGTTGTGCACTCTATAAAAACACTCTCTACCGCCTTTGCTATTGCGATTCGACTGCACATTCTATGACCAAAAATGCTTGTTTAGGAGTCTTATATCACTTCTGTCCCATGAATTTAGAATCACACTGTGTTTTTGAAGGTTTTCAATCATGAATTCCAACAAGTGACAAGAATGTCTGAAGAAAGAAACGCATAATTAATACCTATTTAATCTTCAAGACTAAAAATGTACATTAAATAAAAAATATAGACTAATTATCATTCTAAAAAATATTCTTTCTTAGATGCGCTCATACATACAGCTGTAATGATAAGTTATAATTTATAAAAATGCATATTTGAATTTCTGTTGACGAAAAGAAGAATTGATATTTCAAACAAATTCATATACCGATGAGAATTCTTAAAATTGTAATTTAATGAAGAAAACGGGAATTATAGTTCTTTAAATCGGAAGTTGAAATTGCATAAAAGTATTTGCAAAATAATAACAAATGGAGTGATTATACGATATCACTTGCTGTGTCTCCAGATGTTGATCAATAATACAAGAAATGTAATTGATTCTAAATTTTTACGATTTAAGTAGACAAAAATACAAAACATTTCGTAGGGATTAAAATTCTACTTATATATAAATTATATATTACATATTGTACATGCATTCCATTTGTAATCTACCAACTGATCATTCATTGGTCGGTAGCAATGTAATTCGATCAAATCAACAACACAGAATCTAATTTTCATGTTTCCGAAACTTATAAAAGTAAAGAAAAAATAAATAAATAAACTAATACGATATTTAATTTCCAAAATCCAATTTATTTTAATTCGACGTCAAATTCCAAACAACGAAACATAGGCTTATTTGGTATCAAATAAAAGAAAATAAATCTCTAAAAACTCATTATTTCCCTAGGGATTACACTGGGGAAAAAATATCTTATTATATACAATTCTTTTCTATTTAATTGATGGTTTATTTATTACTGACTGTATTTTTTTCCCATTGGACATTAGAGAAATATTTGATGCTACTAATCTTTGTTTTTTTGTTTTTTTTTGGTACATTACAGAGTACGTAAAATTCAGAGGAAAGTAATGAAATAAAATCAGTCAGCGATATTTACTTGGATGTTCTGAATCGGATTTTCCAGGCTCGAACGAGGAATGCAATTCAATTCCTTTTTCCATATTCCCCTCGAACGTTCCAAAGAGAATAGAATACGCATATTTTCTACATTACATAGTGTGAAGATATTGGCATATTTCATCGCTACATGCATAACGAGATCATATACGATCCCGAAGAGTTTCTCCGTTTGCTCATTTCTCACTATAACATCCATACATTATTTGTAGAGAAGGGGTGAGAAATTCAAGAAAATAGGATAAAGTTTGCGTGAAGAGGAAAGCGAAAAGGATTCTTTTGCGGAGTTTTTTTTTATTTCACTTATTTGGCAGTGTTGATGGTTTCTCCGTTGTTCTGTTTTTAGAAGTGAGAATAACTCAATTGAATTTGCATTTCACAATTTCACAATGTGTCTGATACGAGTATTTATTTATTTTTCCTCAGTTTGTATATTGTATGAATTATATATACGAGTGTGTTTTTTTGGACCTACTGTTACTATTCTTCATTATATGCTGCCAAATTTTCTTTAGAAAATATCTTCGACATGCTTTCGGCATTATCTTGATATGGATGGTTCCACGGAAACTTCGTGAAGTAATGATGAGTGTGCAGAAAAATCATATGTTGTTTCGATATTGAAATATTATTGCATAGATAGAAACACAAGGCATTGCCCAACATTGATTTTTCTTCTTTCAAATACGATGTGTGGAAGTAATTTGTCATGTATACAGGGTGTCCTGTAAGTCTTAATTCGGCCTTTGAATAATCATTTGATAATTTTTGTTGCACCACGGTCATTTTCTGCTCACGAGGGCTAATTAGACCGGGACCTACAATTTATTGTCGATTCCGAACGGCAGGCTTGTTTTTTTTTTTATACTCATCGAGATGTTGGTGCGCTAGCCCCTCGATGGGGACGATATAAAAATTTAGATTTTTTTATTTTACGAAACATGCTATATGTTCACTCTCAAAACTTAGTAATTTCTGTGAACACACATTTATTAGAACATTTTTTAAATTAGAACCACACCTCTACGATGAAACGGTTGATGAAATAGACCGACTTCCGTTAATATCTTTGATTTAACAACTAGTTTAATTCACATCTTATCAGAATAACTTTCTACAGTCACAGTGTATTTTTAGAATTTCTCATGAAATAAATCGATTATACTTTTAAAAATTTTTATAATGAAAAAAAATATTTTTGACATGTTTTCGGCATCACTTGTATCAAAATGTAATGTTGTTGAGAAATGAATAAAAACACATTTATTTGTTTTACATATGTTATTGATATGTTCCAGCACTCCTCAATCAAGGTTCCTCGAGATGTCGCTAATGGTTCTAAGAGGAATAGTCAGATGTTCGAGTAGTGTTCGTGGATGTTAGAGGAATCCTCCAGAGCATTATGTTTATTTCAATTATTTCTTAGAATGTCGTTATTACTTCATTGGTTTAGGATATGATTACAGAACGTGGATATGATTTCAAAAAAAAAAAAAAAAAACCCTGGAACGTATATATATATATTAAATATATTATTCATGTCTTTATATATATATATTTTTTTTTTGTGTAAAATATATTTTATTTGTGTATATTATATTATATAAATTTATATATTATATAAATTTGTGTAATATATATATAGAAAGAGAGAGAGAGAGAGCGAGCTTTGATATATATATATATATATTATTTAAGTGGTGCCATAGAAAGTTGATAGTCAATATAATTTGAATAGTTGCCCTTAACCTTAAGGGTTCCTGAGCAAATTCATAACATTTCAATGGTTTACCACGGTTATTACTTTCAAAGATTTCGTTGGAGAAAAAATGTGGAAAAAAGGTATTGACATTCCTCATGAGCACACACATATTGATATAATTTCGTTGTTTTTTAAACTTGACATATTTCAATAGGACTGGTCTGATTAATTAATTAATCGGGTACCATAGTGCGAAAATTGAAATCAGTTTCGACACCAGTGACTATATAACCTAAAATAATCGATTTAAAAAACAAACACAACGACGAGGTATTATTTAAGAAATTCCAGGATATGACAAGTGCTTGTATGTTCAGCATATTTTAAATAGCTTCAAGCGAGTGGCCTTCATTTCTTAATCTATTTCTATATTTGTTAACATCAATTCAGTGGACAGTTGCGCGAAATGAATGGAATATATTTTTGTAGCGTCAATGGATATTTAGTTTGCAATAAATACTACGTTTGCTATGAATGACCAGCATTTGAAAATATTCTATTAAAATTCGACTAATTCATTAAAGTTCTTTATTAACCAGTTAAAATTTTAATTGATTCTCAGCCTTTTATATTTCAACACACATTTCTCCAGAGTGATTATTAATTAATTCAGCTGATGAAATTAATAGAAATAATTTTAGTTTTGTACTTTATTTTTAATTGAAAATATACAAATATTAAGCAAAGTGTCTAGAATTTTTTTTTCACGATGCTATGGGAATAGTTATATTCTCATATCAACCAATTGCATATTAACTTTACTATAAATTCAGAAAAGGGTAAAAAATTAATAACTTTAGACTGGGTCGACAACAGATCAAGTATATATTGGTGTAAATTTTGGAAAATATATTAGAAAATTTTCTACAGATAAAAAAAATATGAAAAAGAAAAATGTAGATATATCGGGATAGCTCTCTTGCCAATAAATTATTCCACTGCTACGCCACTTGCAAAAAATGTGAACTCTAGGTTGTTTTGAACCTTAAAAGAATGGTTCGAAATTCAATTCCATACACCGAAAAAATCCCAATGTCACCAAGGCGGCAATTACCTGTCTTAGATGAATTTTCTTTTCTCTTTCATCCAACAACAGGAAAAACATAAAGACTAAAGCTAGAAGGAAAAAAAAAAAAAAAAAAAAATAAGTCAAAAAGTATAGAAATCTATTTTACCATGACCCATCAGAATCGAGAAAATGGTTGATTAGAAATAGAAGCTATTAATTACAATCGCGATTTCTCATGCATATATGTTGTTAATCATTTTTCGCCTTTTTTTTCAAACTTGAAATCATATTTCAATTAACATTTGACCAGAATGATCTTCAATAAATGTAGCTGATGAAATAAATTGACTTAATTTTCGATTAAAGTATACGAACATCGATTTTCAAAAAAATATATATTCGGAGGAGCACTTTCACGATGTTGTAGAGGTAGTTATATTCTCTGATATCAGCCAATTTTACATTAATTTTGCCATACATTCAAGGAAGGAAAAAAATCAATAAATTTTAGATTGGGTATACAACAGATCAAGTAACACATATCGGAAAATTTGCTTCACATGAAAAAAAGAAAAAGAAGCAAAAAATATGAAAGAGAAAAATCTAGATATCTTGCTCTCTTGCCAATTATGCCTCTACTATGCCACTGGCAAAAAGTGAACTCGGTTGTTTTGAACCTTAAAGGAATGGTTCGAAACTCAATTCCATACACCGAAGAAATCCCGATGTCACCAAGGCGACAATCACCTGTCCTGGATGAATTTTTTTTTTCTTTCATCCACGAACAGGAAAAACATAAAGACTAAGGTTGGAAAAAAAAAAAAAAATTGTGAAAGAAAAAGAAAAATGAGTGAAAAGAAATCTATTTTACCAGGACCGCATCAGCAATCAAGCGAATGATTGATTAGAAGGAAAGAACTCTCTTTCGGTCCGGGATCTCCAGGAAAATCGAATTCCTTTTTCTTCTTTGCAATTTTTCTTTCACCCTTAAGCCTTACCCGTTTTTCGCCCTGGAGCAGATCAGTCGCTCCACTGGTACTTAATATATCCTCTCGAAGCTGTACGAATCTCTGGGCCCCTTTTTCTAAGCCTAGCCAGGCCCAGGTAGCGGGTGCGAGGGGACGTTAAAGGAGCAAAAAAGGGTATAAGAGACAGAGGGGAATCTCAAGAAAACGAATTCGTCCTAGAGGTGATTCTGAAATAAAACGGATTCTATCAATATGTGGTAATCCTTTCGATTTGGGAAAAAAAATCCAGTGAATACTTTTTCTTTTTTCAGTGAATACTTCTCTTTTGAATTTTTATTTTTCCGCGGATCCCACAAAAAGATTTTAATTCAATCGCTATGTCAACATTAATATAACAATGTTATCATATCCTTGAGGTATTTTTAGCGGATTTATAATCAACGGCAACCTAGAAAAATATGTCAGAAGTCACATGAAAAAAAAATTAAATTCCAAACTATTTCATTTCGTTTTAGAATAAGGTCTGCTGATTTCAATTCGACAACGTTGAAAGTTTTATTGATAAAAGTATCAATATTAAAAATACTTACATCCGATGGGCATTGACGTACGTACAATATATCTTTGAGAAATGGACGATGTAAGTCTAATCTGCAGAATAAGTAAGAATGAATTAATTAATAACAATATTTCTCATGAAAAGGAAGCAAATTCTAATTTAGCTTATAAACTTTTCTTTCAATATAACTATTTCTGTCACATCAATTAGACAAACTGATAAGCATGTTAAAAAAAATTCAAGCGTGATACAAAGTGGAAAGTCCGTTTTATCTCAAATAACTCGTAAGCCGTTGTCTATTGTCTACAGAGGCATACGCTCAATTAGAAAAAGTATTTAAATAACGTGCATGTTCTAGACATGTCATTTATTTTATTTGGGGCCGTATATGTACCGAGATACGAAACTTAGTTTTTATACCGTCCTCTGTCCAACTTCCAATTAAAAAGTTGTTGCCCTGTGTTTCCTAAGTCCAACCCAAAAAAAATCAGTGTTTTTAAGTGCAATATTTGACATTTGAATTCAAAATCAATGAAAATGAGGGAAAGAACCGCATATGAAGCATCGAATGAGCTTGTGTGTTAGTTTATGTGGTCCCCCCCCCCCGTAAATTTAAGCGATATTTGAATTTAAATGTCTCTGAAAATATTGAACTTGGAACGTGGAATATTTTTTTTGTTCAGTTCAGGAAAGACATGGCAAGAACTTTTCGATTGGAAGTTAAAGAACAGGGAAGTCCGTATAAAAAAGTAAATTTCCCATCTCGGTACATATGCGGTGCTTTCTAAAATAAATGTAATGTCTGTAATGGGCACTTTATTTACTTTTAAAAATTGAAAGTATGTTTCTATAGTCCATGGTTTATGAGTTATTTGTGGTGAAACGGACTCTTTTTACGATATTACGAGTATATTACGATATCAGCACTAACATTCACAGATATTGCACATAGTTATATGAGTATTGATTTAATATAGTAATACGGTGTTTAATTATCAGTATATATTTTTAAACTAATTTGTTTCATACCGAAGAGTTTAATAGCAAAACAAGAAAAAAATTATCACAACAAAAAAGCCATTCATGGAATTTATGGAGATCACATAAAAATTCCCAAATTATGGCAATTGCAAGAGAAATTGATGAAATGATCTATCTATTATTCTAATAATTTAAGAAACCAAATAAATTTAAATTGCAGTCAACCTTGTAAACAGTTTTTTGAATGTTTATTTTTTAAAAATTCACTGTTTGTTTATAATTATTTTTGACAGAAAATCGATCAAACTAGCAATTTTTTAAATACATTCATGCTGTGTTGTACAACAGCCAAAAAGGAAAAAGAAACATGATGAAAGAATTTAATTAAATAAAACTTTATTCTATAAGTACTTTTTTTTCTATAAAATAAATATTTAGTGTAATAAATGGTTTAGTTATTTAATTTAATTTAATGCAAAAACTGACATTTCGTCTATGTTAAATATGATATTCTATGCCAAATTTAAATGACACATAACTTAAAATTATATTCATAGGTGTTTATTATTTTATCTGAATTTAAACTCATTAAGAATTTTTTTCAGTTAGTGAGAGGAAAGAAATGAAAACTGTTTTCTAAACACTTGATTTATTTCATTAGCTTAGAGGAAAATGAAATTTTACTCCATAATATATTTTTAGACATAAAATTTATTTCATTCGTTTCTCATCAGTTACATAATTCGAAAGGGGGGAAAAAGATTCTTCTTTGAAATAGTAAAAGCTTCATAATCAGTTCGAGTGAATTTTGTTAGAATGAAATTCTTCGATTATGGGGAGAAAAAAAAAAATCTGTTTTTCCCCAATTTTTTTCCTATTATTATATTTGGAAAACACGGAAACTACACGAACTTATCTTCTCGAATTCACATTGACGATGATACATCTCTCCAATGATCAAAATTTGATTTTCCACCCAATTTGCTATCGAAAATTTTCTGAGAGGTTGATTTTTTTTCCTCGCAAATTTATCGGAGAAACAAATGCATTCCAAAAAAAAAAAAAAAAAAAAATTGAATCCATGGTTATTATTATGCTTGAACAAAGGAAAAAATAGGAATGCATATATATATACAGTATTTCTTGCGTTGAAACAATGATTTAGTATCAATCCTGCCGCACTGGGAGTAGTAGAATTTTTTTATACATAAATTGATTTTGAAGTGAAAAATGTACGTATGCGTAGGATTTTTATGCTATAAAATTTACGTGGGTTTTTAGAGCCAATTTATAATTGGCCCATTTAGCAATACAGGTAGTATTGAATGAGTCTCACCTTTCTATATTTTGTAAGGTTATAAAAAAGAAAAATTCAATCTTCATATTTGGAATAATTTTAAGGTTTTTGTAATTTCCAAAATATTTTGTATTATTTTTAAATATATGACACCAACAAAATTTCGTGTTTTCAAGCTATGTAATTAAGGACTATACTTCGCATTGAGACAAATGCGAGAAGAGAAAAACAAATGTCTCAATTTTGAAATACTTATTTAGAATAGAACTCTTAAATTTTTCATTAAACCGAAACGAAAATTCAAATATATTGTCATGAATTTTAGAGTTGAAATTTTAAAATTATTTGATTAACATCAGAATATTGAAATGGTGATGAATATTATGAACAAAAATTTCAATATTACTACCCATGTCAACCGGTTGGATGTGATTGATAGGAAATTCAGCACTTGTGTAGGAAATGGGGCGCTGTGAGTGCCCGAACACACCTAGCATTTTGCAGATGGAATGTAAAACGCCCCCAAAATCAATTCAGATATTAAAATCTTCAACATAAGGATCAACCCAGTTATTTGCAGGTCCGAAATTCAAACTCTATTCTTTTTAAATTATCACTCCTTTTCAATTCATGACGTGCAGATTACACTAAATAATCTCGTGGGACAATGTGTGAGTTAGGTTTTTAGCTATGATAGGGATCTTTAACCTTTTTCACCTGCGACCCAAAATCAACAACATGATCAACTTTGCTGCTCAGCATCTGTTTGGTTTTCGAAAAAGGTGAAACCAGTGGCTCAATAAGTGCATTTATAACAGGACTGTAACTTGTTATGTACCACACACCTCAGAGCCCTCTGTGACCAAAATTAAGGTCATGACCTATAGGTTAAGAACCTCCATATATAATCTATGTTAACCATAATCTATGATACAAATATACAAATACAAATACAACATCACGACAGGCAAAATGACCAACGAGGTGGCTGAGAAAAAGATGCCCATAAAAATATGGATGTCATATATTTCCAAAAAATATATAGCAACCCAATTAAAAATGCAAGTAACAAAAATTATAATTAATATATACACATGATAAAATACTATACAATGCCCATAAAGAATACTTATGGTTGTCTTATTCTAAGTATGGATAGCTTCTCGATTTACCCCAACATGTTTATCGTATTTCTTTTTAAACGTGTCAATTGTATTACAATTTACTACCTCCGGGGGTAAGCTATTCCATTTATTAACAACCCTATTAGAGAAAAATTCCCTGCGACACCATAACCTTGCATTGTCCCTCACCAATCGATACTGGTGTCCCCTTGTAAAAGCAGTCGATTGGCGGTGTACAATCCTATCCATCCTATTGAAAATTTTGAACACTTCGATCATATCTACTCGACACCTGCGTTCATCCAATGTATATAAGCTGTGTCCAGTGTATGATAAAGCTGTTATTTTATTTTTAATTTTTGTCAGCAATTTCACAATTCAAGCTTATGAAAACTATATTAAATGTGATGCAACCAAAAATGCGTATATTGTGATTTCCTGCGAATAATAAAAAGTAATGAAACTTTCATGCCGTCTTTTAATCCACAGCGCCGTACAATCCCCATATGCGAATTTCATTTAACAATAATAGGAATAATAACTTTTTGTACAAGGAATGGAAACGGTCGTTGGTGTGGGCTTTGCAGAAAAAAAGATGATTTTCCTATTCACATCTAATTTTTTTTTTAAATAGAATTTGCCAAATTAATTTTTTTTAATTATTTCTATCGCAACTTCCCAGAAAAAAAAATTATACGCAAACTTAATACATAAAAAAATTATACGCAGTGGTGTGTAATTTCATTTTATTTATACAATTTCACATAAACCCTACACAAATTAGTTTACAAATGATTTTCATTATTTATATGTGTTCTGGATATCACACACGTACATCCACTCAGCCCACACGTATCTCTAAATACACGTGTAAAATTTTAAACATTATTTCAGGAAAGTTTCTGTCACACACACACACACACACACACACACACACACACACAGAAGCCCCAAAAATAATGAACTTCATCTACTCTAATAATCAACCAAATAGCAATAGAAATACAGATTACAATATTTTTAATATGATCAAAAATACAGATATTAATGCAGTGATTTGAAATAAATTATTGTGCCAACACACACACACACACACACACACACACACATTTATACATATATAGTAAAATACATCTAATAAAATAAAACAGCTGTTGCTGAAAATAAAAATCAATAATAAAAATCATACAGGCCTTCTGAGAGGACTTTACAGTCCCTTGGGGCTACATAGTGCATGTAATGTGTGTGCGTATTTTGTGCCTTTGTTTTTGTGTAATTTATGTTTGTATTTACGTATTACATATTTGTATTTGTATCTTGGGATTTGTTGTTTGTTCAAATTAAATAATTTTACGTGATTGGCTGAATAATTAAAAAGGTTTGTTTTTTGGTTCTTCGGATATGAGGTCTTGCGTCGAATATGTGTACATCGAACAATTTCAATTTCTTTTCGTTGCCATATTGCTTTTGTTATTTAATGAAGTTTTCGGATACATCCATCCAGATGCGGATTTAACAGCCGACGCACCGGGCGCACGTCCGGGGCCCCCGACTTCTAAAGGGCTCACAAAAACACAAACTTAACACTTTTTTCTAATTTAGGGAGACTCCAAAGTCGGTTGGCCCAACCGACTTTGGAGCCTCATTGCACCCATCCTTCGAAAACGTTTTGAAATCTCTCTCTGAGATGTGAAGCCGAGTGTGCCAGGCCCTTCGATATTCATTTTACATCGAATAGCTGTTATAAACTTGCAGCGTGATTGTCTGAATAACTGAAAATTTTTAATTTTTGTAGAATTTTACATACCCTTTTCAAAGACCTGCAGAAGCAAACAAACTTTTTGATACGCCACAACACAACACACCACAACACAACACTTTTTCTTCATACTCAAAAAAAAAGAAAAAAATAGAAGGAAACACCCACATAAAATTTCTAACACATAATAGACTGACTACACGCCTATCTTTAGGAGAGATGTCTTCAAAAAACGTAATGCGTTAGAAATTAAGGCTCCAAGCTTAAGCCTTTCTCACGGATCACACGATACACTCGAATCCTTTCAGGAAACATTTTTTTTTTCTCCTCTTGTGAATTTAGATTCAAAGAAGTTAGTGTAAAAGAAACTCTCTTCGTAAAGGAAAAAAATGTCCATACACAAAACGGAGCCTATTAAAATAGATAGGCGGAAGAGGCTTCTTAGCGTCAAAGGAAACTTTTCTTAGCACGTAAGACCTCACAATAAAAGCGGTGATTCAAGTTAATGTCGCATTTATGTTCTTCCCAGGGTCCAACTCGCGAATCCTTTACATACACATACATCTTTTCTGGGTTTTATTTCCTAACACAAACATCACTTTGTTCGTTTCCGGCATCCACTGATTCATGGCCTTTTCTCTTGTTTTATTTATAAATAGATATATATTTTATTAGAATGCATTTCGCGAAGCCCTGCGTACAGCGAAATAAACGCGTACAATACATATAAAGTCATGTCGAAGTTTTGCAAAAAACAAACAAAAGGAAATCTGTGTTTTATCGCTTTGATTCAAGTTTTATTTATTTATTTGTTCCATCATTTATTTTATTTACTGTTCAGGGGGAATCAAGGTTTTAAAGCCTTTAGACATTGGCCTGTGCACCGAGTACATCTATATAAATTTATACTTATGCTAGATGGTTTTTGTTGTTCTTCCCCCCTTTTTGCTTGTTTTTGAGAGCTTTTATAGCTTTGACTTCTTGCAGTTTTTCTCGTATAATACTATTTTTTTCTTTCAGGTATATGAACATCAAGTCTTTTATTGGTTGTTTTACTGTTCTGGAAAGTTCCGAGTCTGTTTTGATTCATTTTTACGTTTGAAAGTGAACTGGGTATTATTTTGAATAAATAAAATGTGAACGTGAACAATATTCTGTGAATCTATATACATCATATATTTGTAATATTCATATTATATATTATATCTTTTCAGTTAAATTCTCGGTAAATGAAAAGGTATTTTTTGTGTTAAAATATAAATTTAGTCAGTTCCCTGTTATGGGATACATGACAATATGGAAAATTGGTTTCGTGTATAGTCTCCCCCATACATTAATATATAAAAATCGAATTAACGGATAATGGTTTAATTTAAGGAACTGCTTAATCGTGGTCTAGAGTCTTTAAACATTATTTAATAATTCTGTGTAAGTTATAATTAATTTTTCTTTTCGTTTTCTTGTCTATGCATTTGAACAATGCGTGTAGAAAGCGCGTTTGTTGTATAAATGCGATTGCAAAGTGCTATGTTAACGTAATTTTGTGATAGGGTATATACGAAGAACATTTAAAAAGTAACAGAAATTCGATCAAAAGAGAAAGAGCAAATGAGAAAGTCAAAAATGCATAAATGGTTTCAAGTACATATAAATATCACTTTTTTTAATTTGTGTGGTCATAATTTTTTCCACCAAATTTTAGACAACATAGCCGATATTTTTCAAACCCTCCATGAAAGCCCACACACACACACACATACACACACACGCGCGCGCGCGCGCAATTTTCAGCCATAAAATATGATTTCCATGATTTTCATTCGAGATTAGGTTGATTCACTTAGATTTTGTTCTTTTCCGTATCGAAAAGTTTGGGAGGATTTTGCCGATAAAATATTCATTTGAGCATTCATCGTTTGCATAGAAATGAATGATAACGTTTAAAGTTGAAAATACCGTATTTACATTCTTCAAAATCTATACCATACCAAACCGACCATTGTCAATGATACATCACATTTATTGCTGACATCGATCTTTGCTCTTAATCAGACACTGGATTGTCTCATCAGCTGTCATTGGCAGCTGATAATATCACAGTTAATTATTAAAATCTAATATTATACGAAACGTGTTCGCTCTCATTCTGCATAATTGCCTAGCTGCACATCAAAGAACCAGTTGATATAGTTATGTGGGATTGATGTTGTTTATGTTATTATTGCGTGACATAAAAACAAATTCACCGTTCTTTAGTTCTGAAACCCCTAATTGTAAAAAAAGATAACATAGATGTGCATGGTTTCGTACGTGGATAAACCACTTATAAACGTGCGACTGCATTATTTGATAACTCGGTGATCAAATGGGCTGATCAATCATGAGCTGAAATTGAGAAGGGAATCTGAAATTCTGATGTTTCTGATTGGAAATAAAACCTGGTTTGCAGTGTGGGTAGTTGTAAATTTAAATAAGCATTCTCCTTCATTGAAGTTAATTTATGACATGAAATATGAGATGAATGAAAGTTTGGAATTTCACATGAAAGAAAAATATCAGGCACTTTAAAGAAATAAAAATGTTTTTTTTCAACTCTCTGTAGTTCACCCTCATAAAAGCGTACTATTCATTTTTATTTATTTTTTAAAAAAATACGGATGTAAATGGGTGCTGTTAGTTCAATCAAAACAATGCACACACAATGCACAATTAACACAGCAGTTAATTTGAGTGGACATTATAATCAGCTAAAATGGTAATTTCAGCTTATAATAATGACAATAAATGGTAAATAATTAAAGGTAAGATATACAGTTTGGCTTGATTTTAATGATGTATGAACAAATGTATAAACAAATAAAAATTATTGCTTAGCAAAGTTTTATACCTTAGATTTTACTTCCAATTCCCTCAAATCTGGTGGGATTTCATTAATCGTACAATTTCAGCAGCTTTGAAAAAATGACACCAATAAGGGATTAACTCTATCTAGGGGGAAAAAGTATTGTCCCCTTATATAGATGTGTTTTGTACTGAAATGGCACTAAAAGACGTACTTCCAAAATACCAAAAAAAAAAAAAAAAAAAAAAGAAGAAAAGAAATTGGTATGGCAGGTATTTTTCCTCGACCATGTAATTTGCCACGAATATTCAAATATACAAGGGACCATAGAGAGTTAAATAATAGAACTTATGTTCCCACATATTGGCCGGTAAAAGAAAGTTTAAGAACAAATTTGAAATGAACGAAACATAATATCATGAACAGAAAAAAGTTCCCGAAATTCTAACTAGCATCAAGTTCCATTACGAGAGATATATTCGCATCATAAAAGAGAGAAAAAAAAAATAATTATTTTCATTATAATTTCAGATAACCCGTTAAAAACAAAGTGACGAGGAGGAAATGAAAATTTCCCAAGATATCTCTCACTGTATCTTCATCTGATCAGATTATAAAATTTCATTTTGAAAATAATTCCGATATCAATCACACAAATATCCATTCCTATTATACATAGTATATTGATGAGTCACAATTTTTTTTCCACTTTTATCCAAAAAAAAAAATCGATCTACATGATAGTGAACTGAACTTATCAGTAAATGGGAAAAAATTTATCACGAGAGAGAGAGAGCAACATCGTAGGGATACCCCTTTTCTCCCTCAAGTTCCCCACCTGGTATGTTGCACAGGGTCATTCACCCTTTTATACATACATATATATATGTACGAATGCCCCATTGGGCCCCTAAACCCTTCCGCAGTCATAGAGAAACCCTGTGCAGGGGCCCCAATATTCACCCTCATCTCTCCCTCACTTCCTGCTTGTTTCCCCTCCTCTCTCACTCTTTTTTGCTTAAGCTCTTGTCTTCCTGCTGTCCTTAGCTCTGCTGGAGCTAGAGCTCAACTGAACTTATTTAAGCTTTGTACGTATGTATCACACACGCCCTTTCTTTTTTCTATACCCCTAATGTACTTTTTCTCAGTCATCTTTACATCGCTGAAATAATAATAGCAACAATAAAAAAAATACATAATAAATAACGACAATTACAAAAACTGCTACGAGTAGTATTATACTCGGTGCACACACAAACCTGTTGACGATTAATTATCTCGCGATAATTTATCAAGTTATGGCCCTCGATTTTGAGTTCGCGCGGCCGTAAAATCAGTTACATATGTCGTGTCCGGATAATAAATGACAGGGAGGAAAAAAATCTTAATTATTAGTGTGCTTTTCTGTTACGTATAATCTCAACTAAAAATATGATTTAATTTTATTTATTCGGTTTTTCAAATTCGTTAAGTAGCTGTAATTGATTGTTTTTATCTATTTCTGACGTGGAAGTGATTCTTTGAAAATATTATTACTGGGAATTGAAATTCATACGCAGCATTTTGTGTTGCAAGTCTTTTTTTTTTAATTGATTGTGACTGTCTGAGTATGTGTTCTTTCTTCGCGTGTTTCAATTACAGTAGACTTTGGACTATCCTAATGTGGTGGAAGGTTGGGCCGGATAACGAGAAGCCGGATAAGCCGGAATTCTTTAAATACTCATTTCCTACCCAAACCCATACCATCAAAAAAACATTATTTTTATACAAATACCTGCTCTTATTAATATTATCTGATCTCGAACTACAGGCGAGTACTTGATAAATTTTTGTTATTTACTCCTGAACTGCACTGTTTTAAAACTTTCATGCAAGAAACGAAAGTCCAAGAATAAAAATATTGTGCATATTCCAAGATAAACTTTATAATGTCTAACTTCATTGTGTGTGTTGGAAACATAAAATTATGTACACTGTACAGCCGTATTTTCACACTTTCACTGTGCGGTCGTGTGGGCATCGTGCTGGAACTCTCATCATCAAGAACGTTGGTGCGTTGGATCACTTTCATTACTATTATTGCATGGAGGACACATTTAGTGTTGTGAAATTATAATTTATTACTTCAATTTTTTTTTAATGATAAGAAAATTATAAAAAACAACGCGTTTTGGATTTCATGGGAAGGCAAAGTGGAAATTGAACTTCGCTATAGAGAGTCCGTGGTGCTTTGACCTACACTAAAGGAGGTCCACTACATTAAAAAGGTTAGTAAACACTGCTGTTAGTACAAATACATACACTTTCAAAATGAACAAAAAGTAGTTTAAAGGAAAAAAAGTAGGGACTAAGTTCCTACAAAAATTATTTAAACTCCTTTTACTGTTCATTGATAAATGATTGCACATACGTGAAAAGGTAGTATTGTAATTTATTAATGTACTGCATTCATTGGCGTACGCAAGGGGGGGGGGGGAAGGGAGTTTGGGGTTCTAACCCTCCTCAAGCCGAGATTATGCTGTTATTTTGCCGGAAAACACGCAACTCCCCGCCCCCCACCTTGAGAAGAAAAGAAAAATTTAAACCCCCCCCCCCTGAGAAAATTCTGCGTACTCCTATGTATTACTGTTTTTAAACTAGGCCGGATAGTCGAGAGCCTACTGTACCCGAGTTTTCATTTATCCTGTGGTGTATCTAAATGTTAATGTCTTCTTTTCAAAAATACATTGGTGCCTTTCTTATTTATTCATGATGATATCCCGAATCCCTGAATTTGTAGAATTATAGTATTTTTCGATAATTATGTTTTCTATAGAATTTTTCATGTCTAAGCACAGTTAGTTTGCCTATCGAAATCGGTGTACAGTTACAGATCTTACGAGTCTCATATAGTCATTCATGTCCAAGAATTGCTAAAAAAATTGTATAAGGTTTTGCCTTTTGACAAGCATGCAATTCTGCATCTTTTCCACAGTTGTATTGGCTAATTATTGGTAATTTATGTTTTTCTGGTGAGATATAGCTACTTTAAAAATATTACGCTCGTCATCTCACATGAACTAAATTTAAGATCCAAGCCAAGTCAGTTTACTAAATATACTATACTGATCATATGAAACTGATATTTTATGCATTATTAAGTACACATAATTAGATTTGTTACCAATACGAGCTCTCAAGGAAACTATTTCACAATATGAAAAAATATAGATTTTCAGTATCAAAATTTTAGTAATCGATAACAATTTGGGATCAGTTGACTATTTCTTTTTCATCCCTAGTATTATAGGCGTCTCTGGCTTTACGCGATTAATTGATTCCACAAAATAATCGCGTAAAGTTAGTTGAATTTAACATGGGTAAGATAGGATTAGAGGGTTTCCTTCAGAAGGATAAGAAAAAAATCAACCAAACTTTCAGCAGCAAAATGAATTATTTGAATGAATTGAATTATTTAAATTTATAAATAAATCTAGTCAACGCAGACTAAGTAAATAAATTTAATTTATGTTTTTCACTTCTGTCTTCATCACTTCTGATTGATTCTAGTATGAGTGTGGGCGTTTTCTTTCCTGAAGAGTCTAGTATGATAGGTCGATAACTTTTTTTTAATGGAAAATTTAGCATTTTTCTTCTCTTTATGAAAATTTGGCAAAGTTATAGAATTCTGATTATTCCTGGCAAACATGTGAATTCTAGATTCATTAGGATCATTTGCTTCGATTAAAATTTTGAGTAAAGTTTTTTTTACATCCAAAAATTCAAAACCCTTGCTGTTCTAGAATTAGTATCAGTTATAAAGACTTTCTTATTATCGTATAGAAACATTCAGTGTCAAATTGACAAATATCAAATTTTATCAGGAAATATTTAACGTTTGACTGCGATTCGGTGTTTTTGACCAGTTTCAGATGTTGTTGGACAATTTTTCGGATGGTGCTTACGACAAAACGGCTTTATTTAAAGAAATCATGGAAATAAAAAAAAATCGATATTTCGAGGGCTCGTTAAAAATAATGAGAATGATTTAGCATAAAGCGTGGTGTAGTTTAATTTGAAATGTCCCTCATCAAAGTTTGTCTTTGGTCCAACTTTGGTCTATTCTTAGAAGTCTTCATTGGTGACAAAAACCGTGATGCCTCTTCATGTTGTAGACTTGTTGGTCAATAGTCGTCACATTAAAATGTATTCTACACACATCAGAAAGCAACGAATTTGCTCCATGCAATTTTTTCCCTTTGAGTAAAATCAGTACAGCAGATCCGACGATTTCGTTCATCCATATTAGTGGTTACCAAAGTGTGCATCACGTCTCCTAGGGACATCGCCAACATTTGTCAGGGGTGTTGCGGCGAGCTGGAGATATTTATGTGTGCTTTGAAGCTATTGATTCTTTATCACACAATTTTGTAGGGATAAATTCTGGATAAACGATAGAAAAGGAGAAGTGAGTGACGAAAGTTTGAGAACCACTGATCTTACAATGCTCTGTAAAAAGCCAAGTCGAATTCGAAAGCAATGTAAAATGACGTGTTCCAGCATGTCTACATCATTCTTACGCTATCTTAGAAGACGTGCTGGACCAAGGGCAAAATGTCAACGAGGGTTATTCGAAAACAGACCATAAAGGACTTACTAATATATTTTGGAGTGATGAAATTCTCTTTTCTTTCATACGCCCTCGCATTATGCTTTCTGATAATATTAATAATCATACTCTAAACAAGTCTTGAATCACTGATTTTTTTAAGGGTGTTATTTTAAAAGGGAAAAACATCAAAATAACCTATAATACGTCATCCGTCATTTCAAACCCTTAACTTCAAAGCTCGTAACAATAAGAGCATTCAGTTACTCTAGCAAGGAAAATACTTTAAGTCGACTATCTACCTTCGAAAAACATTTTTTTTACATAAAATACCATTTTGAATAAAACGAATGTGGTTTTAGTCTGGATATAGTATAAAATTAAGGAAATAAATGTTATTTCATGAGTATTTTGGCAAAAAATTCTGTTGTCAATTTTATGTGTAAAATTATCATATTTTCAGTACTTCTGCTAGACATTGTGAGCTAAAAATTAATGCTTTTATCATGTTCTTCATACAGATTATTGCTGTTAAATTTTTTGAACTGATATTTGTAACGAACTGAAAGTTTGAGAATACTATTGAAAGCTTTTTGAGATATGATTTTATACGTGAAATATTTTTCGTAAAAAATGCTTGATAATCTCAATTCAAAATCATGTAAATCAAAATGTTTCAAACATAACGCTTAGTTTTTAGTTCATTGCACAGCCAGATCCATTTCTTCTTGAGAAATCAAGTTTTTCATCAAAGAAAAAACACAAATCCTCAGGAAACGAATTCAAATATTTCATTTTCAGACTAAGAGCATTAAATTAGATTTACCTAATTGGAAATAACTTTTACTTTTAATTATTATAGACATGAAAATGAAACCGCTTTGGAGTTTAGAATAATTTCATTTTCAAATAGACAAATAAAAACAATTTCAAAAATTCTGGAAAAAATTCGTCATTTGAAACCTGGAGTCACCTACAAATCATATTTTTTTTTTATAAATCATTTATTTTAATAGGGGCATTTATTGGTAAACATCAAAATCTTCTATATTATGCCATCTCTCATTTCAAACACATCTCCTATAAGATCAAACTCTTAACTTTAAAGCTCGTTACAATAAGAGCATTCAATTACTATATCAAGAGAAAAATACCTTAAAAATTTATTAGTCAATCTCTTTGCATGAATCGCGAACAATCCAAAAACATACAAAAATTTGAAGGAAAAAAAAATCATAACAATATTTATTTTGAAAATTTATTTTTTTCTTATATTATTATAACGCACTCCAATCGTTGATTCCTATGATTTTTCTTATAACACTTAAAAACGAAAAAAAAATTACCCTTCACTTCTCTTTGAAGAAATATATTTCAATTTTTTTTTTACTAAAACTAAACAAAAGCTCTTGATTTTTCCTCGAATGCCTGGGAAATATATACGTACATACAATATATATATATATATATATATATATATATATATATATATATATATATATATATATATATATATATATATATATATATAATACATAGATATAAAAATGTCTCATTATTTCTGAAAGGAAAATTGTGCACAAGAGCCTTTTTCACTGATTTTTAAGAGAAGTTGAGGGATATGGGAATGGGAAAGAAATAAGAAACGGGGGTAAGCTTAGAAATATAAATAGGTATGTGTATAGGTGTACACATAAAAGCACACACACACATAGAAAAGACTTGCATAAGGGATATATGTATGTGTTTCTCTTTCTTAAGCTCGTTCAGGCAAATGGCAAGAAGAAGTAACTGACGTCAGACGGCGCTAGACTCCTTATTTTTCCTATTTTCTTAGAAAACCCTTATCCTTCCAGTACTATCTTAACGTGGGTATTTCTTTTCCGTCTCCGTCCTCTTTCCTCCTTTTTTCTCCAAGTTTTTCCTCTCCCTGTATATTCCTTATCGCTCTTTTTCTCTCCTCTCTTTTTTCTTACTGCTTCGTCTTCAAGGAAACAGGCAGAGAGAGAGAGAGAGAGAGAGAGAGAGAGGCATCTAGGAGAAGAGAATCAGTAGCAGCAGCAGTACCTAAAGGTAGTATACGTACCGAATTCAGTCTCTCTCTCTCTCTTTCTGAATTCGGGTATATGTTAGTATGTGAGAGAGAAAAGAAAAGGGATAGAGATGAGGGCAAGCGTAAAAACTGCCAGAGGAGCTGGCGGTATCAGGGAAAAGAAAAAAAAATGAAGAGGGTTCGAGTCCCGGGAGGAGAAGGAAGAGTAAAAGATAACGTTGAGGCAAAAAAGAGAGGAAAAAGAAACAACTCCAGGTAAAAGTTTTTTTTTTTTGGCTTGGAAAAAAGTACAGAAAATAGAGGGAAAAAAACCACCGTCTCGTTCCTTGTTCTCCTGTCCTCCTTTCAATTTTGTTATAATTTTTTTTTTTACTTTAGTCCTGGAACGTGCATCTCATGTGCATCGATGTGCATTCATTTTTATGATGAGCAAAGCAAAATATATATATATTATAAAGAAAGAAAAAAAAAAGATGAGAAAATTGTACTTTTCCTCTCCTTCAAATTCGATGACTATATGCGAAATGAAAAAAAAAAAAAATGTATATCATCTAGATATGTTATATGAAAGGATTCCGTCCTCCCTCTGAAAAAATTGTTAACAAAATAACAAAGTTTTGAGGGATAAGAAAATAACTTCGAAACAAATTCTCTAGAAATGTGTCTGTCCATCGTTGGAATTCCTTTCATTCGTTGAATTTGTTATTTTTTCGTTTTGTGAGACGTGTGGCACTATTGTATCTAATAGTTGCAAGTAGTGCTTGAATTTTGACGAGTCCGAAGGAGTCTACAACTACGATCAGTTATTATTGTGCCGAATTCACACTTTTTGAGTTACTTGGAATTTGTGAACGTCTTGGGTATTTTTTTTTATTTTTTTGAATAACCATTGAAATCACGGTTTCGCACTAGTGGCTCTTTTCTCTCTGATAAATCTGGATAAGAGTAGCACTGGCGACGTGTTCATTTTGTTAGTTTTTGAGTCCCGGGAAGAGAAGGGACAGGAAAAGATAACGTTTTTTCAGCAAAAATAGAGGAAAAAGAATCTTAGTGTAGAATGGACAGAATAGGTCCTAAGAGCTACATAATGCATGTTTCATTCTTGTATTGTCTTCTGTTTTATTTACTTTTCTTACATTATATGTTTGTGTGTGTGTTGTTGTTTTTTCCAATTAAAAAAAATCCAGGTAAAAGTTTTTTTTGGCTTGGGAAGAAAAGGTTGGAGCATATATAGTACCAACCTTGGCACCAAGCCTCTATGTAGTGGCAACGTTCATTGGTTGAAGCCCTCCCCCCCCCCAATCCCTCCCTCACCAAAAAAACGTCCTAGAAGAAAAAATTTTCAAGAATTTTTTTTTTTTTTAATTGAAACCCATTTTCTTCAACCTTAAAAAAAAAATCGCGAACTGGCAGTAATACCTGCCACTGCCCGGTTTTCTTCATAAACTGGGAGCATTAAAAAAGTGAAAACTATTGTTTGGGAATCAAGGTTATCAAAATATACATTCCAAAGGTCATTGTTGCTGGACAGTTTTTTGACCCTACAGCCATAGTTCCGTATTTATGAGAAAAATTCGTAGAAACTACGGAAATTCCGTAGTAGTTAGTTGGCAAGTATAGGTTGAAACAGTGGTTCTTAACCCGGGAACATTTCTGGGAGTGCGAGATAGAAAAATAAATTACAGCATATGCTGACTGATCATTGAAGAAAATCAAAATTGTGATTAAAAATTAAATTTTTAGATTCTTAAGAAAACATTATGCAGACACTTTGTGACACCGTAGCTTTTAACTTTAGCTTGAAGAAATGCATTACATGAAATTCGTGATGATAAAGTTCCTTTTACTATTAGCGTTCGTACATGCTTTCCATTTCGATTGAGAAAAATCACCATTAATACCCAAAATACAGTATGCCGCAGTTTATTTACGTTATTCTATGTTTAGCCCACTACGCTAAGATTTAACACAGCTGTGAGCATGACTCAGGAAAAACGTCAGGCAATTTAATCAAGTGCCAAACAAACATATATACAGGGTGCCCTGTAAGTGTTAACTCGGCCTTTTTGTTTCATCAATCGTTCATCGTAATGGTTCCAATTTAAAAAAATCTCAAAATGAGTTAAAAAATCACACTGCACTAGTTTTGAGTTTATTTTACTCTTTTGCTTATTATTTAATTCTTATTTTTCGGCTACTGTTGACATTCAATTTTGATTTTTTTTTAACTCAAAAACTAAACTATAAAATAGTTTCTTTTTTTAGTATATTTTTAAATTTGGGAAAAAGTTCCAATAATTTGCTCTTCATTTATTAATTTCAGCTGGTACAACGGTATACAGCAGTGGTTCTCAACTGGTGCTCCGTGTGCACTTCCCAGATGTTCCATGACAATAAAATAAATCAATAAATCTGATAAAAAAGAGGCCTGTGTGGTTCCACCAGAGACATTTTAGAATAAAAAGACTCCGTGAGATTAAAAATGTTGAGAACCATTGATAAACAATGTGTCCTGTAAGTCCTAACTCGGTCTTTATCTCATCAAGCGCTCGTCGTTGAGAAATGGTTCCAGTTCGAAAAATACTCAAAATATGCTAAAAACCACTCTGTACTAGATTTGAGAGTACGGGACAAAATTAAAAATATAAATTTCTATATGGACACCCTATCCTAAAAAACCGAAATAGAAAGGTCTTGCCCTGTCTGAGGACAACAAAAACAAAACTTCACGTTTCTAAGTGTGATATTCGCCGAGATATTTGAATTCAGAAATTTGAGAAAATTGGGGGAAAGAACCGCATAAATGAAGGAAAGAAAGAATTGTCCGTCTCTAGGTCACATTTTTGGTCACTCACTGACCTGGTCCCTTGCTCTCTTGGCAGAGGCGGATTTATGGTTAATTTGTTGCCCTTTTCATCCGTTCGTCTCAAAAACTTTCTTCACGCAAATTCCTCAAATTTGCCGCTACTCCGAACTTACTACTCTGGGCTATAGCCAATTTAGCCGCCTGTAAATACGACTCTGCATGCAGTACATCATGAACAGCGTAAAAAGCAAACTTTTCGGTGATTGATGTATAATTATAAAAAGGTAAAACTATGGGGGATAAATGTTTGCTACTCTTCAAATGCCAATATAATTCATTCATTTCAATAGACAATATAAGAATCTATAATATCGTTTATTGAAATGAATGATTTGAATAATGCTCTTTTCTAATACCACGCATATCAGCATGTCCTGTATTTCTAGCGTTAAGGAATTATAAAATTTTGGTGCTGTTTCTAAATGCCTTTAAGAGTCGAGTCAGCTAATGAAATGAAAAAACTAATTTACTAACATGGAAGAATATAGCAATGTGAAAATTTATAGAAAGGACATGAACATATATATTTTTTAAATTGAAATAATAAAGAAAAAGTTTTAAAAATTTAAAAACAAAGATTTTCAGCAGTTTAACATATAAGAA
The DNA here is from genome assembly GCF_987345545.1 of Pholcus phalangioides. Classification (NCBI taxonomy): domain Eukaryota; kingdom Metazoa; phylum Arthropoda; class Arachnida; order Araneae; family Pholcidae; genus Pholcus; species Pholcus phalangioides. Next base: position 20,699,288 of record NW_028301594.1, on the reverse strand, counting down.
AAATAATACAAAATCTTACCAGCGTGATTATGAGTGCAAAATGATTTTCAGATTCCGACATTTGAAGTATCTGAAAGAAAAAAACGGATACATATGAGAACTATGTTAAAATTAATTTTTTGAAGTGCCCTAATGATATAAAATGTGAATATTATATGTGTCAAAGTAAAAGATTTAAAAAGTTTCATTGGTTTTAAACTCAAGTGATGTCAACGACAAACAATTGCTGCAGTCCCTTCTGTTTCACATTAATGAGATACAAAAAGCTTGATAGATACATTAAAATGTATAAACTTATATACTTTTTATGTATATAGGAATTTTTTCGTGCAGTATAACTGTAACATCAGATAAAATGGAATTCAATAATGCTTATATATAGGGAGGCATTGAACATTGATGGACCGGATACACACTCCACTTCACATCTCTTAGAGAGATAATGAAGTGTTTCCAAAGGATGGATGTGTCCGGAAATTTTATGAAATAACAAGTAACATACAGCCACTTCCGACAAAGGCAACAAAAGTAAATTTATTAGTCGCTTCAACAATTATTTATATAACAATATCATTGCAGTTTGAAATATAAATATAGATTTAGCGCAATCTGGGGTCCAATAACAATGGTTAATCTAGAAATCTCGCATATAACACTCGTCGATCGTTTCTCGGCACTGGGAGCGTCCTTGAGGCTCGGTGAACGTCCTGTATTCAACGGTAACCTGGGATGATGACATTCCACTCGTGGTTACATAGTCACTCGATAGATGTTGCACCGCAGCTTACAATGTTGAGGAGACTGGACGTCCAGCCGCCATGGCATTCGTCCTCGTTTAGATGAAATGTCATGTCTGCATTCCTCTATTCATGTCACAAACAGACGCATCCACAATGAGTAGATCTGCTACCTTAGCAGTGGTGAATCTGAAATTGCATGGCATAATTTGGTATCACGGTGGAAATTGCAAATAAAAATAAAAATCATACGCCGATTGAGTTCCTGTAATTACTAGATAATCTTGCTGACAATAATTATATAAATTGTCTCAAATTCGAGGATGGTCAAGCCCAATAGTCACTCGATATATATATATAGAGAGAGAGAGAGAGACAGGACGTGAACAAAAAACAACCTATATCAGTATTTTAAACTTTATAAATTATCACATGAGGAAAAAGAAGGTTCCATGTAAATTTTTGCCACAAATCAAAGTTCTGTGAAACCGGTCGAACCAAAAATATTTCTTTCACACTTCTTGCGCATTAGTCTTTATATAAGAAATTAATACACAAATTATCAAAGCATTTGTACTAATTGTGAAATTTTTAATTTTTTAGTTTATTCGTTACTCTTCAACAATGGAATTTGTATTTTTATTCGAGAAAATTAATTTTATAAATCAACATTCGGCTTTATAGAAATAACCTGAATATTATCATTATAAATAACAATAGATATCACCATCTCTAATATTTAAGATTATTACACGTAAAAAACGTTGATTGGAACTGCGTGCTATTATAGTTTTCACGTGGTATGTTATATAGTTTCATGAGTGCTTTCTTGTTTTCAGTTATGTATATCAAATTATAGTCAATTAGTACAAATGTTTTCCATGCATTTAATCCTAGAACAATGGTAACCAAAGAAACTCAGGAATTTATCGATAGCATTGGTATAGTCCTACATCAATGGTTCTCAAACTTTCGCCATGCACGGCTCTCTTGTCTTGCGGATCCATAAAATAGTCTAAAAAGGTAGTACTACTTCATGACATTGAATAGTCACACATATGAATATTGATATGTCACCTTGACGTAAACTTACTTCACTTTGAGAATTAATGGAACAGATCAAGGTTGCTCAACCTCTAGGAAAACGCGGACCACTTTAAAATTTAAGGGGCTACAGTTTTATGTGGGGGAAAAAAACACCGTTATAAAATTATCGAATTTTAAAGTTGTGTGAGCAGCAAAATCATTTTTGTGCTCCCAGTGGCAAAAATCCTAATTACAGCTCCGACTGCACTGTGGATCACTTAAGTGACCTGAAATGTAAAGCGGGTCATTTAAGTGATCTAAACATGCAACGCGGACCAATTAAATGTACTGGAACTGTGCCGCGCGTTACTTAAGTGATATGCAAATGTGCCGTGAATCATTAAAATGATTTGGGAATATGTCGCGAGTCACTTATTTGGTATGGAACTGCATCGCAGTTGACTTGAGTGATCTCGGAATATACCATGGGCCACTAAGTGTAGTGGAACTGCACAACGGGTCGCTCACATGATCTCTTTATATGCTACTTTGTTCAATTTTACAAAATCAGGTTTGATGTCACGGGCCACATCAGATGACTCCGAGGGACACATTTGGCCCGCGCGCGGGCAGTGGGTTGAGTATGTATGGCATGTATGAAATAGGTGGCCCCGGCGAAATTACGTGGTTACGAGGTTAAAGATTTGAATAAGAAATTAACTTATTTACTGTAAAAATTATTGTAAAAAAATTTATTTTGTTTTTCATGTTCGATTTATTGGATAATTTAAAAAAAAAAAAACTCCACTAACTTCTTTCAAATAGGCATTGAGACCATGTGTTTCATACAAGTCAGGCGCAATAGGTCAAACTAGGATGATTATATCACTAGTATTTCACAGAGAGCAGAATCATTTTATCTATAACTAGCTGTTGTTACCCACGGCTTCGCTCGCGTGAATTTGGTAATCTGAGAATTCTTGCTACTAAATACCCATTTAGGGATTTAATTTGAAAAAATCCCTTCTTAGTCTGTATATCATAAAATGAAATTATTGGCCTAATTTCATATTTATAGCTTCAGCGGTTTTGGCTCGGCGATGATGAACCAGTTAGGACATGTTATTTTGTGTGTGTAGGTATTCGGCTATCTTCTAGTTTATGGTAAAAATGTTCATCTCTTGTCAAGTTTTTTTTTTTTCTTTTTGTGAAAGATAACTTTGATAATTTTTAGTCGTGAATCAGTCATCTCAACATGAGCTGTGTATGAATGAATGTTCCATTGTTTAGATAATATATAGTCACCCTAGGATAACGTCATATTCACGGGAATCACCAGATATTCCACACACACACACAGCTATAAAATAATTCTGCTCACCAACACATTTGGTTATGGTCAGTTTGCAAATTTTCTAAATTTTGGCTACAATGTTGGCTATTTTACTTGTTATAACTAGAGCCCGGTGCAAATGCATAAGTGCATATGCACGTCATATTTCAGCTTTTTTAGCTCATATTTAAGCGTTTTTAGTGCATATTTCAGCTTTTTTAGCTCATATTTCAGCTTTTTTAGCTCATATTTCAGCTTTTTTAGCTCATATTTAAGCGTTTTTAGTGCATATTTCAGCTTTTTTAGTGCATATTTCAGCTTTTTTAGTTCATATTTAAGCGTTTTTAGTGCATATTTTGCCACTTTATTAGCGCATGTAATTCGGGCTCTAGCTATCGCTTTTGTGTATGCATCCGTATATTAAACTTGGGAATAACATGTGATGACCTAGACTCCGTATTCAGCGGTGGTGGCTATAACCTGCTACCAACTCGGCTGTCATTGCATGCTTTGAAATTCTCCATGAGATTATAGCCTATAGCGTGTGTACAGTTTTTCAGTCAAGACTTAGGAAAAGATTCCAGAATCAAAATAATAATAATAAATAAATAAATAAAAAATAAATCTTTTCTCAACGCATAATATTTTTATGAAGGTCTGTGGTCTATTCTGGCTGTGGTATATTACTGATTGCTTTGAGAATAAATTACATTTATAATTCAGATTATATAACGCACGTCAGCAGCTCCATAACATATGCAGTACATACATAAGACTACTGCTGGACAAGTTGCTAATCGGTATCGTGGGAATAAACTGGGATGGTTCGTGAGGACAATACAATGCATAGAGAGACAATGAGCGATGAGGTACATCTACAGTGGCGTTCATCTCCGTAATTCGCGAAGGACTCGGTTAATCTACCCATACTCTGAATGAAGACTGGGACTTCTAATATCCCCTAAGCGAAAAATAATTACATATCAACGTGAGTCTTCCGGATTAATTCCAGAAAGTTTCATAAGAATACACTAAATATATGTTACAGTAAATAGGATATTATGGTATTAATCCACTTATTATGCATAATCGCCGAGCATTTAAGTAAGTTAGACAAATTTCCGTAAATTGACCACTTTTACCTGCGATCATGCATAGTACCCGCACGCAAGCGTCGTTAGTAAATTTAATAAATACTGAAAGAATTATCATTTTTATCGGTGATTTTGCGCAATACCCAAGCGTTGCGTCGTTGGTAAACATGATAAATCGTACTATATGATAATTCATTCATGTATTGTTCCTTATATCCGGGTACGATCGTGAAATTTTTTATCTTTATATCGGGTTCCGACTATATTTATCACACATACTTGGCTCATTTGGAATTTTATCATATTTATCAAATTCACCAATTACACTAAGGGTATTATGCATATTTGCCAGAAAAAGTGATAAATTTATCAAGACGATAGGTTAGTACGCATAGTAACCCATTTATCACAAGCACTGTATACATGATAGACATTTACCGTATATGTATGTACATGAAAATTTTGAATCTTTTTAATACAACAAAAGTGATTTTTACTGATGAAAACTGAATTTCACTTCATTCGATATTGGTGTAAATTTGTATTGGAACTCAATTTTATCTGAAGATTTAATACATAATTTATTCCAAATAAAATTACCGTTTTATAAAATAAAATGGCAAAAACGAAATCAAGTCAATTCCAATCACATTATAAAATTTCAGTTTTTCACTTTCAAAAGTGAAAAATATTTAAAAATGAATTTTCATCAACCAAAAACTGTGAATCTCGAAAGAAAATTTAAGGTTGTGGAATTGCCAAGTCTCATTTCTGTCAGCTGGACATCACTTGCAATTTTTTAAATTGGAACTATACCTCTCCGACGAATGTGGTGGATAATTTAAATTAATCAATGGACACCCTGTACATGCTAGTTTAATAAATCAATAAATCACTTATTAACGCAATTGTAAATTCCAGTATATGTGGAATAAATCATATTTTTACGTAATAAAAATTTTCCGTCAAATCGTTATTTTTGAAATTTTAGTTTGAATTCGCGGTTATAAAAATCAGCCATCTAATAAGATAAAATTCGTCAGGATAAAAGTGATTTTAACAAGCGGTGGGCTTGTTAAAATCAATATGATATGAAATCAATCAGAATCAGCATCAAAATCAATCTAGATATGAAAACGTTCTGAAATTTTTGGATATATCGTATACAAATAGATTTATTACTAAATTTGTATCCATGGAACGATTGGATTCGAATATGAAAGCTTATCGTTACATCAGTGACTTAAAAAAAACCCAAATAATAATGATAGATGCCTATCAGATTTCCAGCCGAAAGAGTCAATTAGATATCTTTGTGTTGAGCTGTCACGTTTCCAGTCGATAGTGTCGTGTTCCGTTAACAATAGGTGATTAGCAGATGCCAGAACTGCCTCATAAAAGCACTTGCGATGTCACCACAGTCCAGACGGAAACCAAATACCATGAAATTGCTGTCAACGCATTTTTAGATAAAGGGACAAAGGAATAGAACCTCTTATCCCTCTTATGATCGCGTACCCGAAACTATATTTTCGGCTGAGGTGTTTCCTAGAATAAGCTGTTATTTCTTCTCTCAATGCGACGAAAAGACTCGATAGTTAGTTTCACGGGGCCCTTTATAATGAGGTTCCATTTTTTTTTTCCAAGGAACCTCCGATCATTTCGATAGCCATTAAATCTCGGTGTGTAATTCAATGTTTCAATGTCTGACTATTGACGAGCATGGTGGTCTCTCAGCTTATAATGATACTTCATCCCCCAAAAAAGAAGAGACGGTTGCGTTGAATTTCCACCCTGTTACTTAGAATTAGCATTAGAAGAAATATGGAATTGGCGAGATATGTTAAAAGGCATCCGAAACTTTAGGGAACTTATAAATTTTTTTTTTCCCACAAAGATTTATTGATTTTTTTTTGTATCGTCTCAAAATAATTAGGTGTGTGTATAATAGTACAATAACCCCTGGTTATGTCAGACATACTGGGAAGCGAAGAAAAAGCGCGTTATAACAGAAAACTTTACCTAGATCCAAATAGTAGTTAATTTTTTTTCAATTATTGTTGCAAAGTGTGATATATCCGAACGCACGTTATAACGAGCGTGGTGTAACCGGAGCTACTACATCATGTTTCAATTATGTTTGAATTATTTCAATTTAGTTTGTCTTGTCTCACCTGATTATAGTGTGAATGATGATTTTATCACTATTATTTTTGTTTTAATCTTTTTATATTTATTATTTCATATCTTCTTTATTCAACGTCTAATACAATTTTTTTATTCATCATTTCATTTTATCGATTCATCAATGATTATTTTTCAAAATAGTTAATAATTGTTTTATGAATTTGATATAAATAATAATTATTTCATCAATTCACACACCGTCTCTCGCATGCCATAAGTGCGAATGTGCGAATTTTCACTTTTCTTTATCAGCTGGTTGGATACCTTATTTTTCTATTTAAGTTTAGCCTGAAACGCGAATGTGTAACCCTATTGAAACACATCTTACAAAACATTTAGGAACATAACTTCTATAAAGTAACATGTGTATAGTAAACATCATAAAATGCCATTTCCCATGCTTTTTTTTTTCCTCCAGAGACATTGCACATTCGTGCTTCTGGCATGAGATGCCGATATCACTCTCATAATTCAAACAAATTTCAATTAAAACCAACGTTTAAAAATAGATATTCAAGAGAATAAAGGATCTTAAAGAGGTTATTACTAGAACAGTTTCTTTTTCATCCACCAATAATCATTTTATCTATTTATAAATAATCAGTTTATTAGATCCATAAATAATTATCAGTTAAATAATATGATCAGTTTAATGATTATTTATAAATAAATAATCATTATAAATGATTAGTTATAAATTAGTAATCATTATATCATCATTTCACGGCCGGAGAAATAAATTATGCCATGTGTTCTTTTGAGTATTTTTTTAGGTTGTGGCTACTCGTAGCAGATCAGTATCAGAAGAGCACCCATATATCAAACTCATGTACTTCCGAATGGTGCTCAACCCGGGAATTGCCCCTCAACTCCTAAAAATCAGTTTTTATGAAAGTTACCAGGAAAAAAGAATTCTTCAAGATTTATCCTTATTTAATCAGAAATTCTTTTATATCTCTTAGGTTTGCCATTATAAATACCTGGACGTTATGACCTCCTCCGATCTCCACCGGAATCTTTACGTTGATTATATTTCGCCAAATGTCTCTTATATATAAAATGTCTGATTATATTAAATGTCTCCAAAAACTCTTTTTCCTTCGTCGTAACCTGAAAAAATCCAGACTTATATCCTCCCTGTTCTCTCCTATGCCTGTGAAACTTGGGACCTCCCCCCCCCCCCATACTAAAACCAACACAGACAAATTAGAATCTATCCAAAATAAGTCTACACGCTTCATTTTTTACTGCTGGCCTTCATCTGTCTCCATTTCGGAGCTCAAGTGAAAATTCCATATCCAACATTTTACCTCTCTTAGACTTATCTTTCGATTAACTTTTCTTTTCAAAATCCTCCATAGGTTTTTTTAATATCGACACCTCCACCCTTCTAATTTAACCTACACATTTCTCTATTAGACTCAACCACTCCCAAAAATTATAGCCCATCTTTGCGTCTTCATATTGTCATAAATTTAATTTCTTCCCAAGAACTATTATTGACTGGAACAGCCTCCCACCAAACATTGCAGATTGCACTACGATTTCTGAATTTTCCTGCATTATCAATCATCATTTTTGTCATGCATAACTTCCGCATTCTCTTGTATAGGCCTCGGCCAAAACCAATATTGAATAAATAAATAAAAATAAATAAATAAATATATATATATATACTCAGATATCTCAAACTATACAGGCCAACATAATATGAATTTCTTGAATGCAATTTGAATGGGGCCGATCTGGTCGATGCGTCGATCATTGAATACACCTCTCTTGAGTACTTTTTTTTTTTGAGAACTTATCTGTTGAGCACGATATTATGCACAAGTATCGAGAACGAACAGGTTGAAGATGAATAATCTCCTATACATGTTTTCAGTTATTTATAAAATGAACAATTATAATCTCATCTGATTTCTCTACCTTCAATTTAGTTCATCTCCCAAACATAAATAAAAATTAAGTTCCGTTAATTAAATAAAGAATGTAAAAGTCGTTAACACACGTATCAGTACGCTTTCTTCTACCACCCTTTCATATTATTAATATAAATAATTTTTCGAACTTATTTCTCTCCCGTATTATGTCTATAATCAAAGTATTCCAGTAGCTGATGGATGGCCGCTCAACCAACCAAGGTGTGTGACTGATCACTGTAATTTTCGGAATTTTCTTCCGACCAGATGGAGAACTTGTTCCATTATCCCATAATCTGAATTGATCGATGCCAAGGATGGAGGAAGAAAAATTATTATTAACTTTTTTTTTTTATCAGATACTTATTTGATTGATATTTCAAATACGTTTTTAAAACGATTACTAAAAGCTATTTTTTTCGTTTAAAAAATATACATATGTACAGTGAAGCCTCACCACAGCGATACTTAATGTAATGATAAATCCCTTTAAAAGGATATTTTTTTTAAATTTTATTTTGGAATTGCCTATAGTTTGTAATGTTAAACTTCTTTCGATACAACGATATTCTCTGCGATTCACCCCTCTATAACGATATTTTTTCGAGGACATTTCGGAACCGCTACAACGATATTATTTATACTTCACTTCTCGATAGTTTTAAATTCCTGGTCAGTGTTGACTTTTTCGACGGTGTTTAATAACATTGGTATTTTGCTCATGTATCGTCCGAAAGTGAAAATGAAGTATGCTATGAAGCTACTTACTTTGTAGCACACAAAATTGCTGTTAAGTAAACCATTTTACAGGGTAGAACAAATAATTTTATTCATGAGAAGTTTTTTGTTGCAAATGAATCCTTTCAAATATGGTGGTTCTAAAACGCCAATTCAGAAGAGATGCCAACAGCAGCATAAATTTGATGTCGACTGATGATAATGCTACCTCTCGATATAACGATAACCTCTTTTGATATCGACTGACGATAATGCTACCTCTCGATATAACGATAATCTCTTTTGATATCGACTGATAATAATGCTACCTCTTGATATAACGATAATCTCTCTACAACGATATGTTTTCTTGGTCTACAAAATATCGTTAAATCCAGGTTTCACTATGTATATATATATATATCTATATATATATATATATATATGAGTTTCGCCGGATGATGGAAAGCAAAAGGAAGGAAGGGTTGTGTCCCATATTTGAGAATAAAAGATACACGACTTTGCTATTTGTTTTACTGCTATTTTTTGTGCCAGAAACTTTGGGAAAAAAGTTTACGCCCAATATATGTATGTAGAGAAAGAGCCAAACACGAAAAGTTAGTAACGAAATTTCACCTTCTCTTAACCTCATTCCTCCTTAAAATAGTTGAGTTCTTAGGGCAGCGATATTTTTTCTCTGGAAACCAACCAACCGCCCGGAGGTAGAAAACTTGTTTAAGACATGCTCACAACCTTGCCATGAAAAAGCCATACGCCCAGACCATGAACTGCTTAATGGTTCCTCCTTTTTCAACATAACACTCAATGAACAGGTGTTTTGCCTACCTTTCTTTTTTCTCATTTTATTTTATTGTATGTTATTTGAGGTGTTTCGTGTTGGATATATTTCGATACTTTATTTTATTTTTTTTACTGAATTCTGATAAGTTTCTTCAAGGTTGAATATTTTACATAATGTGTAGTATGCTAACCTAATGAAATAACACCGATAAACAACGTTTGTAATGTCCCTGAATGAAATCAAACGTTTATATTGATGTTTCCAAGTTGATCTGGCTTTCGTTTATGTGACATCTAGAGGCGTTTTAACGAAGGTTCCGGGTTTTGAAATGGGGGTACAAAAATCAATTAATATATATTTATTAATTTATTTTTCTATTTTTCAGTTCAATATTTAATTTTGTTATTGGAAATTGAATTTAATGTTTATCAGAAATTATTTTTTAACTTGATAACATGCTTTGGTCTCGGCTACTCATTTTAACGGAACACTCACTGAACAGGTGTTTTGCATGGTTTTATTTCATTATGCATTATTTTAGGTGTTTCGTGTTGGATATATTTTGATACCGTTTACTTTTCAATGGAATGGAATTCTGATAAGCAGAGCCCGGAAGTTCAGGCGCTAGAAAGGGTCAAAATAGGCAGGCAAAAAGCCACTAAAATACATAAAATAGGCACTAAAAAGGCATTTGTAATCAATGCCGGGGGGGGGGGAAGGAAAGGAAAATGAACTAAAACCTACGATATTAAGGGGCCGACATTGATTGCACTCACTGAATCCATTGTTTCGGCAATAGATTATAATAACTGCATTATCAGCTAAGTAAATATCAATTATTATGCCAAAGAAAAAGTATTCGTAGTTCTTCGAAAGTTAGGTCGGTGTCCGATTCAATAGAATACTTAATATAGTGTGTAATTTTCTGGCATGAAAAGTAATGCTAGTTGAAATTAAAGAAATATTCATATAAAAGTTGTAACATTTTCATATGGAGAATTCTTCAAAGAATATTTTCATACTAAAATAATGAATATTTTCATACTAAAATAATGAATATTTTCATACTAAAATAATGAATATTTTCATACTAAAATAATGAATATTTTCATACTAAAATAATGAATATTTTCATACTAAAATAATGAATATTTTCATACTAAAATAATGAATATTTTCATACTAAAATAATGAATATTTTCATACTAAAATAATGAATATTTTCATACTAAAATAATGAATATTTTCATACTAAAATAATGAATATTTTCATACTAAAATAATGAATATTTTCCATACTAAAATAATGAATATTTTCATACTAAAATAATGAATATTTTCATACTAAAATAATGAATATTTTCATACTAAAATAATGAATATTTTCATACTTTCGAAATATTTTCTCAAAATTTTCACATATCGAGCTTTGTATTCGATTGGTTTGCATCGATTTGAAAAAAAAACTTTTTCAACAAAACTCAATTTCTGGAGAGGATTTTTGTATATCCAAAATAACTTGCCATGATTGTTTGTGGAACATTTATATATGGCGTAAAAAAAATCAAAACAGTATAGCCGCCAGGGCTGGAGCCCTGTCAGTCTTCTATTGGAGCCACGACGTCAACTGATGACGACAGCAGTAGATTGGCACAGCATTATAGATGGACAAGCATTTGTCAGTTATTCTTCTATAGTGATGTGCAATGTGTGAGCAAGACATGTTATGTGAAACCTATGGAGAAACAAACTTTCTAATTTAGTCGTTGCGTTTTTTCAATACACGAGTTGCTTTCGTCCAGTTACAATCCTGGATGCGAATTCGATAGTATGTTGGTAGCTATGTTTTTCGAAATGAAAAGTCTGTCACTTCTACGTCTAACACCAATTTTTCTATCTCTCTCAGGCACTTATGCCTGTTTGCGTTTAAATGAGTTCAAGAGGGGGAAGGCTTTCTAAAAAGAATTTTGAACACTGTACTAAGGTTTGAAGATTTTAAAAAGAAAAATTCTTTTGAAATTCTCAATACTAAAAACATCTAAATTCTACGGAATATGGCCCCTAAAATTCACAAATAAACATTAAAAAAGTGTTGAAATAAGCATTTGTGGTTGGAAAAATTCAAAAAAGGCATTTTCACAAAATTTTCAAATTCCCTGGACGGATCATGCTGATTCCTTGGGAATACGTGAAGACCACGTTATTATTATTAAAAAAAAAAGTTTGAAAATAGGCAAAAAAGGAATTTATGGCATTAGTGTCTGAACTTCCGGCCGCCCAAATCAATAAATATATATATTAATTCCAATTTTCTTTTCTTTTCTTTATACTTCATTATTTTGTTATAAACATGATAAATCGTTCTAAACTCATCACATTTGCCGGTTGTTACGCATAATCGCCATTTCATATTGGTATATATGATAAATCGGTCCCATTACAGTGAAAAGATTCATTATTGAGATGACCGTACTTGTGAGCCAGAGTCTGACCCGGATATAATGAACTTCGAATTAGCGAATTTTTCCGAACATCCCCGAAATAATTCCTATTTAACGAATTCAGAAATTGACCCCGATATAACCAACTCTCGTTTAAAAAATTATTTATTTAACGAATTTTTACAACATTTTGTGTGTATATAATCAGGCCCAAATATAACGAACTCCTTCTAACGAATGCTACGAGCAGAGCCCAGTATAACAAACTCTTATTTAACCAATTCTATTACAAGACCCCAGTATAACAAACTCCTATTTAACCAATTCTATGACAAGACCCCAGTATAACAAACTCTCATTTAACGAATTATACAATCATACCTGGATGTAAACAGTTCCCATTTAACAAATTTTACGATTGTCCCCCGATATAATGAAATCTCATTTGACGAATTCGTTATCGCATCCCGATATACGAATTTTAATTTTATTAAATTACCATTAAAAACATCTTGTATAATTTTTTTTGCATTTATCTAACTTCTCAATGACACTTGGGTATTGTTCATAATCATCGGTAAAAGTGATACGTTTATCAAACTTACCGAGAAGATAGGCGATTATGTCATAATAACCGGTTATTATGCATTGTATAACCGACTTATCACATTTACCATAACATATATACTGATATTCAGTGGCTTTGGAGCTGAAGGCGTTGTAGGTGCTCGAAAACACGCAGTATTTTGTAATATGGGACCTAGTATGACCCGCAATTAATTAAGAAATTAAATTCTACTACATAAAGTTGAAGCCGAGCCAGGGCAATCATCATGAGTCAAGACGCTTAAGACAAAAAATAAAGATTTACCCTATCCCCCTTATCAGCCCTGATTTTCCTGATTGAATCCGATCAGCATTAGAAAAAGTTCAATTAGTTACAGAATGTGCAGAAATTCTGAAACATAGTTACCCACTCAAAAATATGCTCACAATTAACAAAAATTAGTGAACGTTCATAATTAATGTAAGAAGTTATTTGAGAGAGAATTAGTAAAAAGTTAAAATTTAGTACTTGTGAAAAAATAATAATTTCAGAATTACGGAAAGCTCAAAAATACCAAAAAATATAGTAATGAAAGTCTTCAATAATATTGGGCTGTGGGCCCAGGTTCCTTTGATTCATCCATTTAGATTAGGCACCCGGAGTGATCGATGCTTTTGTCCAATTTCGTGCTCCCGAGCGAGCACTTGATCAACTTTCCAATTGAACATCCTTTACAAATTGCATTCAAGGATTGAAATCATTCTGATGTATGCCAAACTTGTCGTAAGGGTGCTCTTCTTTTTAAGTTAGGTACAGGCAGTGCTCGCGACAAGAAAAAGGTTTTGAAGACCTCTGATTCAGATGTCACTGAGCTGAGCAACCACAATTTCAAAATAGTTCTAATGTTATTGAAAATTAGCCTATGTTTCAAGGGGAAAGCAGAATTTTTCTTTTTTATAAGAATTATAATCGGCCTTTTATATGTATTTGAATCAAAGCACGCTTTTTCATAGAGGATCTTTTTTTATATACATTTCGAGAAGAAATGAAATCATTAAAACCATAACTAAGCGTCCCTTCCTCGCAAGTAGATGAATGGTTCTTAATGATGAATCAACATGAATGTTTGGCCTGTCAGTGGATACGTAATATTGATGGGGAAATTTAAACCAACATGCAATAAATCAATGTTTCCAAATCTACAGGGTGATTGTAATTAAAGTTCTCGTACTCTTAGTAGTTTTTCTCGAAAAATGCTCACCGAATATAACAAATTTTTAGGATATCTTAATGAGACGACCATTGTAGGATGATTTATGAAATAAAAAAAAATTGTTTCAATTTTCGACCACAAGGTGAAAAGCGGTATATGGTCCATGGGAAAAAGGAAATTTCAATAAAAAGGCGCCATTTTCAAATCTTGTGGTCGAAAATTGAACTTTTTTTTCATTTCATAAATCTTTCTCCCATGGTCTCATTAAGATATCCAGAAAATTTGGCTGTGTTCGAATAATCAGTTTTTGAGGAAAAATTACTCATAGAATGAGAACTTTAATTACAATCACCCTGTATGATGTTATATATGAAAATGGACAAGCGATCTTTGTCAAGTCAGCCAGACTTGAATATTTTACTCTAACTAAACGAAAATTAAAATTGTGGTATGCCTCAATTATTAGTAATGCTATTGCATTAAGATTAGTCCCGATAAGTTTGGGGTCCGCCAAATATTCTGAAACATTTCGATGCTTCAAAGACTTAATATGGTGGAAAAAAGTTCAAGGACAACCGAGAAAAATCCTCATATTCATTCATTCATCGATGAAGTGTGGATGTAAATACATGAAAATTTTAGAGCGATAATTACGAATGGAAATAGCTAGCCTCTGACTGTGCAGGGGTTCGAATCCCGATTCGGGCATGGATGTCTACTTACACTAACAAATTCCCTGCACGGATCATGCTTATCCCTTGGGAATACGTGTGAGGATCACGTAAATATCATTTTCCAGTGAAAATAATTTTGAGTGCCGCACTGCTCCAGAAAAAAAAATTATTTAAAATATAGTAAAAGTCAAAACCTGGAAAAAGTATAAGGACACACGCGTGTTTTTTTTTCTGACTTCAGATATATAATTTGCATTTTTCTCATGTTGTCGTAACAGCCGATACTGTTTTTATCAGTCATTCGCTGTGAAATCAATTTTTTTCCCCAAACTGTGAGAACTGCCAGACATCATATTTATTGAACATTGAAAATGCAAAATACCTGCTTTCAGAGACACTGAATCAAGGGCGTAGTGAGGGGAGGGGGACTTGGGGAGTCTGCCCCCCCCCCGAAATGTGAGAAAATGACCGAAAAAAGGGAAAAAGATGACCAAATCTATTATTCTATCGCTTTGGCCCCCCCCCCGAACAAAATTTCTGGCTACGCCCCTGCGCTGAATCATAACATTTCAGAATTACAATATTGAAGACAGTTTTTTCGTTATATTGAAGACAGCCGATTATTCAGTTTTTACTTTAAAAAAATCTTTGTGTAATTGAGAAATATAACTTGCACACGTCGAACTGTGCCTAATGAGATAAAAAATGAAAGTATCTAGTATTTTCGCGTGTGTGTGTGTGTGTGTGTAAAACAGAAATGAAACCCCTCCTTATAGAATAGCGCAGAGAAAAACTGCGTGAACTGGTCAAACGGCATGTATTTTTCGGTGCCAAGTGGGATGAGCATGATTTCTTTGAGGAGAAACAACTCAGATAGACTCGATGGTTTTAGATACTACTGATCTATACAATGACAGGGCCAAATTTTGGATATATAGTCATATCAAGAACACTTTCACCAGAATTCCTATTTTCTGAGGGGTGCACCTCTCATGATATTTAAATAGTTTTTCCTTCCAATAGGACAAAGCTTCTGCATATGTTTCAAGGTCAAAAAGGTGTTGGTTTGAAGCCAGTTCAGGAGGAACCTCTCGAGTGGTTAATGAAAAGACCTTTACCTTTTATCCTGTAAAGTAGGCTACTTGTGTGGCATTCCAACTTATGAAGGGTATAGAAATTGCACACAGTACGAAAACAAACATATTCTTAATACAGTCATCAGACAAACTTGGAAGACTGTTACACAACTAGTTATTTATAGCTTATCTCAATCAATGAAATCCCGAATGATATAGATTATAAAGACAAAAAGAAAGGAAAAAGGTGTTTTTTTTCTTGATTAAAACAAAATTTTTGCACAAAATTTTCAATTGTTCTTTTAGTTTTTTCCAGGTTTTGACCTTTTGACCTTTACCATAACTTCATTTTTTTTTCTGAGGCAGTGCAGACTCATCAAAATTATTTTCGCTGGAAAATGTTTAATTCCGTTTGTAATTATCACTCTAAAATTTTTGTACATTTACAATCACCCAGGTTTTCGAGATATGACGATTTTTTTGTTGTCCTTAAACTTTTTTCACCACCTTATAAAGAATTTAAGATGTATTTGGTAATTGGTATTTGGTTTGCTATTTGATTTGATCGATATTTGGTAGTGGCAT
Source organism: Pholcus phalangioides (assembly GCF_987345545.1). NCBI lineage: Eukaryota > Metazoa > Arthropoda > Arachnida > Araneae > Pholcidae > Pholcus > Pholcus phalangioides. Next base: position 20,682,934 of record NW_028301594.1, on the reverse strand, counting down.
ATTTAATGAAGTTCATAATGGTGAATATTAGTTTCGTAGACGTCTCAGTAACTTAACGTAAGATTTTAAAGAGGAAATTGGTAACATCAAACTTATTAAATTATATACATACAAAGCAAATAAAAATCTCAAGTTTGAAACTACATTTTCAATTAAATACAGCTTTATGAATATTCTTTCATCGATATATAAAAATACAGCCACAAATTCGCCCATATAATTTTAATTGCATAAATCAATGTAAACTAATTTCTACTTTTATTTAAAAAGCCACCATTATCAGTTTTGTAGCAAATCACACTATTTTATTTTCTATCTAAATATTGAATATAAAAGATATGGTGTAAAGTAAGATATATAATTATACAAAAGATAATATAATTAGATTATTTTTTGTAGACCTACTGGAAGGACACCTAGTACCTTGTTGTCACAGAGTGAATGTTCCTAATCTATGTATTTATATGTGTTTTTGTCTTTTTGTACCTGTTTTTTATTCTGTTTTTGTCTTTTGTATCAGTTTGTACTAAAAGAAAATGTACTTTTTCTATTTAGTACAAGGAATAGTTTCATTCATTTCATAATTTTCATTTCATTGTAAATTAGCGATAAAGAATAGAAATATGAGACCAAAAATTTTAATGAACGTTTTAAGTTTTAAATTATAAAAATGAGATAAATGAGATAAATCTTCAATATTTATCAAATTTATCAAAATAGTCGGTAACTATGCTTAATAACCGGATTTACTACATTTACCCCGTAACATATATTATATTATATGACGAATTTTTAGAAAATCAAATTATTTAGCCTGCCTATAACGAATTTGGTCAAGAAAATCAAACACGTCAGCCAATCGAATGCTTCGCCGACAGAGATTAGCTCCGCGTGCATTGGTCAAAACAGCGTCACCGGTTAACCGATCGCGATCATATCCTTTGATATTTGTAATATGCACTGACAAAAAATCTAAATAGAATTTTAGTACAAAAGAATCATTTGAAAGAGAGAAATATGGCATCTCAAACAAATGTTATTTCACGAGATAAAAGACGAAAATTGATCTTTGATATTAGTCGTACTTTCAGAAAATAACATTGGAATTTCAATTCCCAAATTTTCCAGTAAATAATATGATCATTAATTATATAACACATGCCTTTTGGCTACTGAACTATATTCACCAAGTATATACAACCGATCTAAACTTTTTTAAACACATGGTATAAAAAATATTGTGTAAACATGATTTTTTCCGGATTAAGTTTTTTGTTTAGTTAATAAATATTGATTTTTTCTATGTGTATCTTGAAAAGTGATAATACCTGCTTATGAGAATTCCTGATGAAGACATCCTGGGTTACAAATTTGAATTTCTATTTAGCTTTCTGTCCGAATGATATTTCATCCATACTTGAAGTTATAGTCATATTATCAAACGGATCAGTTTGAAATGTCAAGTGGAAGTTCCGTAAAATTTTAAAAACGCGATAAGTAATAAAAATATGTGATATCCCAATGCCGAAGTAAAATCACGTGAAAACATCTTCTGGTAGTTCGGCTTCTGCTTATGAGACATTTTATATTCCGGTCTTTTCTTAGATTCGGTGGTATTAAATGCGTTATATTGGTTGAATATAATGTTTAATCCTGGTAACGCTTATCGATATCTGATATTACGCAGCGATGTAAAGAACTTGCTGGTGTATTGAATAATGCAATGTCTATAAAATTTCATTTCCACTCAAGTATCAATTTTTCTCTGATACATATTCTGAAACTAATTACACTATAGGCATTCGTGGATATGTTTCTTCTTTTTTGCAACTGAAGGAAAAAAATATCGTGGCAATTAATATCTCTTTAGAATATATATGGATTTCGACGGGGAATTCTGAAACAAAATGCGTCTGTCCATATTTCAGCAAAAATTTATGGTGAAAAAAACTCTGTGTAAAATCATTTCACTTGTTTGATCATTGCTTGACCAGCGACAAAGCAGCCTCTAAAATTGATTAGCATTTCTCTTTATGGGAACCCTTCTATGTTAGGAATTAAATTGGATTTCATGATTGTTGTAAGTATACAGTATAAGATAGTTATCCGTAACTTATGGAGTTTCAGCGATGATAGATGTGACGAAAACATGTCAGCGCTTTATATATTCGATTATTATATCCCTCTTCTACCGTTGAAGAAAGAGGTCCGTAAAATGAGGACAATGTAAAACTTCAAAGTCGAAATCATAACGTTCAGTTTCGCATTGGAGAAGTCCTTCAAGATCAAGTGAGATTGCGATCTCTCGCACAGTTCGATGTACATTTGATGCATTAAATTGATTGAGCCGTAATTCACGTTTGTCGAGAGGAATTTACGTTGGAGTGCCTAACCAATCATGTTATACGTGGCCAGTCGTGGGAAGGAAGAGTAGAGTGCCGCTGGATTTCAATGTTCTAGAGTCGCTGAAATCGAAGATTAGCACCATTGACCACCGCATTCGGGTTATGGAGCGAAGATTAAGAATTAGTAATCGAAATTTATTTTCTTGTATGCAAGAACCAGGAAGCAGGGTTAGCAAGAATTCCCTAACTTCTCTCGAAACACTGATAAATCTGAGAATAACAATAGCCTTATCTCAAATTATTGTATACAACGTTCATAGGTTTAAGGTACCGTGGACATAGATGACCGATTCATTTTGCTGATCTCAAATTCTATATAGATCAGAATACCCATTCTAGGTGATTTGCACTAAACAGCTTCTACAACTTCGTAGCATTGATGGGCCTAGGTTAGAAGAGGAGCGAAAACTCTATATTCCCAGGGCTGGCGAGACTTTCTGTGGTACACGTCTGCGGTATTGTAGATTTCTTTCTCAGAAAAACCCTTTTTCAGGGATTTCGCCTCCAAGAATATATGAAATAGAAATTTTAAGAATAATAACGGTAAAGTATCCATGTCACCATGAGAAGCTTCATACGTGAACCTTTGCAATAAGAGTCGGTAGCTTTCGCGCTCTTATCGAAATAATACATTTTGATCTGTGGTAAGAACTTGAATGGGAACCGACTAGATTCATGAATTGATTTGGTAAAATGCTGCTGAGTTTGGAAAATGAGTCAGAAGACTCCAATCTGCTACTCAACTGCAACTGACGAGGGACATTGAATATATTGAAAAGGCAGGAAACCAGATTTAAAAATATGAATTTCACGTTCATCTCGCGCGTAGAAACAGTGGCTAATTTCTTTGAAAACGGAAAATAGGCTCATTCATCGTTAGTCATCGTCATCCAATAAGGCTCAACACGAAATTCAGTATCATCCCATACGGATGTGTCCATGAAGGTAAGCAGTGAGTTGGGATCGCACTACAAGAAACAAGATTTCTGTTCCTCACGATCAATAAGAGTTATCCATTTTAGGAAAACATTTTTTTTCTAACAACGACGCACAATTTTTTATGTAACATTGCCAAGAAAAATACGATATTCCAATGTACTAAAAGCTTCAGTTTCGGCTGTCATAGGATCGTAAAATAGACGCAAACAATGACGTCACAGATATTTAACTAGGTCTAAGCTTTGAGGCGGACAAACGGTTTTTCCTCCAGCTTCCTCTTGTTCGTGTGACGCCACTTCGGTTTCTCCCTATTTAAGGCTCTCTCATCCTTACAGAGAACTACAGCTGAGATTCCACCAGTAACTTGGGCTACCTCGGGCATCTCAGACGTTCTTCAACCTCCAGTAACTAGTCTCCAAGTGAGGTTGGGATGCAACGAACGGAAATAGAAAAACGCTGATCATAGTGTGAGAATCAAACACGGCATTAAATACCCATGGTGAACAGCACACACACACTCATAATACACACACACACAACCAACCTCTTTAGGAGGTAGCCGGGAAGCCAAAGAAGCGCCTGAAATCCCCGTAGCATCACTTAACAGTGGCTCCAGCTTTCGAAACGGGAGTCGCTGATTGGATCTTTGCGTGTAATTACTGGTATCGATTTTGTCACGTGGCAAACGCTTAGGCCCCCCTTTTGTTTTTTCCTCATTACGTTATAATTCCTCCGGAAACTCTTCCTTCTAACCCACCCGATCTCTCCACCACAGCTCTTTTGCCCATCTACACGTTCTCCATCACACTACTACTACTACCACCATCAGTACCACCACCAACCATGGCACTTTCTCCGATGGTTCCTTCTATTCCCAAAACCATCCACACATTCATGCACCCTCTTCCTTGCTCTCATTTTGACGTCATATTCCTTCCACTTTCCCAACCCCCGCCCCTCGCCTTCACAGGAACTCAACGTGCCCAGTACATTGCTATCTTCGACCACCGTCCCCAGTCCCACCACCACCATGCTCTTAATTTTACCTCTGTCCCATTATAAATGTCACTTGGGTTTTACACCGAGAACTCCTCCACGTTTAATGCCAAGTGGTAGAGGGGGAGCCTTAGGAAGGAAGAGAGCTTCGAGAGGCGACGGACACTTTTGGGTTTTTAAAGCTTTTGTAGTGATTTCATTCTCTTTCTCCTCTAGGACTCTGTTCACTGAACGCTGTAGAACTATGGAGAGAGAGAGAGAGAGAGAGAGAGATACGAGGACGGCATGATGAGGTGAAGGATGGTAAAAAGAGCAACAAGAGCATCACTCTCTGCATCCTCAATCTGCATCCTAAGGGATGCTGAAGAGCAGTGCGTGGCATATCTTTCGGGAGAAAACATGCTCTGGTTGCCATGGGTTACTGGGGTCGCAGCAAAAAAGAGAGAGACCCTCACATATACACACACACACAGAAATAAGACTAACTGAAATAAATAGTTAATTATCTGATAAGGAAGAGAAAAGACATTGATGATAACCGAGCTCAACTAAAAAAAAAAAAAGTCCACATTGCGTTCAGTTCCTTTAATAGCCGTCAGGATATATATGTCGAGTAAAGTTCACATATCTTATACATTATTGGGGTGAATTTCTTGAAACGTATTTGAAATGAGAAAGAGTGGGGGAGGACTCATATCTCGTTCCCAGGATATTGCATTTTATGATCAAATCTCGTGAAATGAATCAACATCAATCTCGCCTCGTCATTTTAAATACGCTTTCGGTTTTAGGCTGGGATTTTTGTTCTTTGATTTTTCTGTGGTTTCCGACGTCCAGGAATCAATGCGAGCTGGTTTTCACTTTTGAAAAGTCTCTCGATTAAGAACAGGCGGATACACAATATATAGCAAGTTTACTATCACAAAATTCACACAATGACACCCTAAATTCCTACGTCGGAGGTAGATGGAGGCACTTTGAACGCCAACCACGCTCATCTCAGATATTTAGAGGCGTTTTTACAGGGGCGGGGGCACAGCGGGCTATAGCCCTGGACGAAGTTCGTCACTTTGTTAGAAGTTCCGCAGAGGAATATGGACGAGGTGCATGTCTAGTTTATTAGTAGTAGTGTTGCATGCGATTGGTGCAGTGGTAAGATGCTAAATTGGTTTTCTGTTGTTTTCCAATTTCAAGGCTTGAATGCTTGATAAAGTCGCTCAGCAGAGAGTAGTCACGACGCTCTCAAACATGACAAATTCACTCAGCGAATGACGTAAAGAGTGACCAAGAATTTCTGCAAGCATGTGAGTGACGAAAAGAGTCACCTCGAAAAGAGTTGACGAAACCAGTGTGCAAGCATGTGAGTGGCCAAAACTGTGTATAAGCACGTGAAAAACAAAAAAGTGATTTGTAGTATGAAGGACAACATCATTGAGTAACAAAAAGAGGGTGTGTAAGCATGGGATTGACCTAAACAGTGCGTAAGCATAGGAGACCTAGAGAACGTGTAAGCGTAGGATACCTGAAGAGTGTGTAAGCATAGGAGTGATCTAGATAGCGAAGGACCAGATCAGTGAACGACTGAAAACCTCACCAAAGAAATGACCAAGAAAGTGTTAAAGCATGGGAGTGACCAAAATAGTGACTTGGAGACCGAAGTGCATTTCAGGGTCAGAGGCTAAGCTGGTTACAACACGGGGCGGCAAATTCGATTAATGCGCAGTGAAGAAAATTAGAACCAGAATGAGAGAAGGGCGACACACAGCATCTGTGCAGCCCGCAAGTTGGAATAACCGTAAATCCTCCTTTTTGTAGACATTCCTTTATGCTTTTAGAAACAACAGTTACCGTCATTTCCTTCTGTATATACTGCATATGCAAATTTCATTCACAAATTACGAAATCTTAATAAAAGGGGTAGATGGCGTAGCCCTGGATTATTTATTTAAAAAAAATAGCAACTCTATCTTCTAAGAGTGCATCTATACGCCGTATTTGTATATGTATCCCAGGACCGTAAGCGGGACCGTATGATCCCAGGTTGAGAAACTCTGGTTAAACCGATATGCTTATCAGCTTGCTTAAAACCCATTAGCGATACAAGTCAATGCAGATGTTCCCTTCTCACTTCTACTCGTTTAATTAATTAAAGTGATGTTTCTGGTGAAATGGCTTTGGTAATGAGACTGGTAATAACTGTGGTGTAAATGTATCTGGTAATGATCTTGGTGGGGGTTATTATGTAAGTCGCCTTTAGCAAAGCCGAGTGGTTGGCTATTAACCTCTGCTTTGCTGGGTCTGGGATTGAATCCCAATGAAGGACATGAAAGCACAGCCGCTCGAAAATAGTCTATAAATTTTAGACCCTTATCTATTTAGCCCCGGCGTGCGCAAAATGTCATTTTTAAACATAAAGCAATTACAACGGAAAAGTTTACTGATGAAATGAAGTCCACTTTTATCCTTATCCAACAGTAAAATTGGAAATCTCCAATTAAAAAAAAATGTTTTTAGCGTTATCGAAGCCGTTCAAGTCAAAGAAATAAAAATGTTTTGAAGGTAGGAAAAATTTAGATTTTTATACCTTTCTCGGATGTTCCAGGTCATATTCAGCTGACATGTTGACCCAGCATGGTCTATATATCCCAGGGGTTTCCAACATAAAAGTTCGCGATAGTTATAAGGGTGTTACGCGGAATCCTTGATGATAAGACTGTTCTACGTAACTCAAACAAATGTTTGAATATTTATCCAATAATAATAATAACGTCCCTACTGCCGTTTCAAAAGAGCAAAATAAAAGAGGGCATAGTTACACCCCCGATAAGACATATTTATTGTCATAAATCAATGTGCGAGATCTTATCGTCGAAGAGACCGTAAGATTCATTTCGTTATAACGAAATTTCGTTATAAAGGAATTCCAGGTTATTTAAAAATGTCCCTATGCGAACTTATCTGCGGGATTAGAATTAGCATGTCCCACACATGCTCTATCGGATTCAAGTTAGGTGAGAATGCTGGCCATTCCATACGGGTTATATCCTCAGATTCAAGGCATTCGTTTACGATGTTTGCTCGGTGAGGACGGGCGTTGTCATCCATAAATACAAATTCTGCGCCCATGGCACCCCTAAACAAACGTACATGTTGTTCCAGAATGATGTCCCGATAAATTTGGGCTTTCATGGTTCCGGTTTGAACATGCAGATCTGTTCTGGAACCCAGTATAATTCCACCCCAAACGAGCAATGATGCACCACCGTAACGGTGTCGTTCAATGATGTTGTCTTGGTGGTAACGGGTACCTGGCGTTCTCCATATGGAAGTCCGACGTGAATCAGACTGCAAGCTAAACCTGGACTCGTCGGAAAACATCACACAAGCCCACTGTGACGATGTCCACATTGCATGTTGTCTACTCCAGGCTAATCGCTGCCGACAGTAAGTTGCCGTGAGCGGAACACATCTGACAGTCTTGCGAGCATATAGACCAATATCTCCCAAACGTCTGTACACGGTTTGCCTTGAAACTGGGGTACCCGTGGCTGCAGATAGCTGACGAGACAGGTCGGATGCTGTGGTAAGATGCTCGTCTACCATCGTGAAGGTCGTTGTCAGGGTCCCGGGTTCGAACCCAAGGGAGGATATAGATAAGATATTTTCCCTAATGAACTCGAGGCGACCACCAATAGACAGCGCCTTCACTTCCAACCCATCTCACTAATGGCAGTAAATTGCAATATAGCGATATGGCCAGAGTTGGTGTTTGGTGAAGTAGGTCGGATGCTGTGCTCCGTCTGCTTCTTTTGGCAGTTACTGAAAATACCGGTCTTCATTCGGCGTTGTAACTCGGGGGCGACCTGTACTGTAACGTCAACTGACAATTTCCGTTATCTTGGAATCGTTGCCAAAGCCTAGAGATGACACTTTGGGCAATTCCAAGGTCCTCGGATACTTCCATCTGAGTACGCCCACATTCCAGGCGGCCGATAATTCTACCACGTAAAAAATCATCCACATGCGTCATCTGTGTCATAACTATTCGCTTATGGCACTGAGCGCCTTACAGAACTCTTGTGAACAATTTTACTTCTTTGCCACCATTCCTTATATACCCCCCTCTTACACTCTCGTCATTGTGACGTACTATCGGCATCATCTGGTGGCTTCCTGAAATTTTCATATCATTCTTACAGATGTGTGTGATAATTCTACAGGTGAAATTTTTACTTTAGATTTCGATTTCCGTATGATTCTGAATTATCCTTAATTTATGGACATGAGTGTAGTTCATTCCTTCATAATGGGTTGTCATTTTTTAATCCTCCCAGTAATTGAAGAAAACCCGTGCAGCGCCGTGTATTATAGCTAGTAATATATATTCGGGATGATTTCCCAATTGCCTCTTGCAGCATACGGGCAAACGGGTATATTTCGAACTAGAAAAAGTACTCAGATACGTCAGTCATGTTGCTAGGGGTTGTATAGTTATCAAATTAAGAAAACCCAACTTCTCATACGAACACCGTATTTTCAAAAATCTAATTAGAAAGACGCTCGTTTCTTCTGAGAAAAAAAAATCCGCGTTTCTAAGAGCAATATTCGCATAGATATTTGAGTTTATAAAACGAAAGAAAAATTCGGAAAAATTTCTAACGAAATCGAGAATCGAGGGAAAATTGGGAAAACTTTCTTACATAAATTAACGGACAATGTTTCTTTTCCTGATTTATGCTGTTCTTTCAATATTCTGATTTTTTTGAGACATTATTTTGTTAAAACTCTAAATAAAGAACAGCTTTGCGAGTATTAGTAACAAGAAACTTTTCGTCTCCGAAAGCTGTCCGGGTTCCGAGACTTTTAAGGGTTCCGTGGCTTTTGATCGTGTGGAACCCCACGAAACCTGTCACGGAATCCTGGAGTTCCACGAAACAAAAGTTGGAAACCCATGATCTATCCAACTGCTTAAGTCCCTTTGGGGAACAGAGAGGGGGACCATGTTCTGGTCTGGTGGTGGTAACATGTTGCACAAAAAAATTAATTAATAAAAAATTCATTTTTTTTACAACTATAATTCAATGAATTGTTGAAGGTGGGCTTTGGTGAGTATTTGGCGTATATTCCTCATATAAAAATTAATTTTTCCACACAAGCCTTATATCGATTAAATAAATGGCATGACATAGAGTTTAAGGCTGCGCCTGATAAATTCATAAAATACATCGAAATTATTAGTACTGTGAAGTAATTTTGTGTTTGAGCCGCCATTTTTTTCCATAAAAATATTATAACTGGCTTAGGTTTTTTCGAAAAGTAACGCATTTCTTTAGTTTCACGCGAATTTCATAAAATATTTGTAACTAATTATGAATTATTAAACCGTTTCAAACAAAAAAAATCTCGTAAATATAAAAACATTTTTATTGTTATTAATTAATTATATTTTATACTTAAATTAATAAAATAATTTATACTTAATCAACTTTAGTTATTAAAATTTTTATTTATAAATTTCAATAATTATAATTACAAATTTTAATTTTTTGATAAATAATTAAAATTTATTACTTTTAGTTATTAATATATACTAAATTTAATTTATTTACAGGTAGATAAATTAATTAGTTATTTTATATTTAAATAAATTGATTAGTTATTTTATATTTAAATAAATTGATTAGTTATTTTATATTTAAATAAATTGATTAGTTATTTTATATTTAAATAAATTGATTAGTTATTTTATATTTAAATAAATTGATTAGTTATTTTTGATTTACTACTCAATCTGATTGTACTTCAAATCATAGTTTACTAATTTCCAAGATCTGACATCATTTTAATTTTTTTTTTTTAATTGACAATTTTTTCCGTTTGTATCAGTATAAGAATATGCTATTGGATAACGATAAGAGTGGACACCCTGTATACGTCTAAAAAGACATAACTTTTCTTGGCACATGCAGATGTCTTCTAATTCTCTTTATATTTATATATAACTCGTCTTAAATTGAATTTTTCGATCTGGTCGCTTTACCGAGCATTTCTGGATGCAATTCTATCCTTATAAGCAAAAAAAAAAAAAAAAAAAAAAATTCAAAAAATAAAAATTTAAACTTTTTTTCCTGTTCGGAGTCTTTCACGCGCCATAAAATTTAAAGATTTTTCATTCGCCGTTTTACGTGTACTTTTTTCTCGCCCCCCCCTCTTTTCTTTTCAAATTTTACACAGAGCGTGTCATTTCAGAGAACGACTCTCACTTTCTCTTTTCTTACACAGATCAATTTCTTTTCTTTTTTAGTACGCATATCTTAACGCATGAGGCATTTCTTTCGCCATTTCTTCCTAACTTTCAGATTGTGAAAGCAAAGTAAAAAAAAAAAAAAAAAATCGAATCGAGAAATCGATTTCGGTATACATAATACAGGGAACAAACACAAAACAAAAAAAAAAAGAGAAAAAAATCGAAACCGAGCTACCGAACTGAAAATAAGTTCATTTTTCTCTCGATTTCCAATGAAATGCCGATGTAAACTCTTTCTTTTTTCTTTTCTTTTATACTTCATCATCTTCTTTGTTTTTCGATGTAATTTGAAATTCGTATAACGAAAAGAAAAGAAGTTAACTTTGAATGTACCTTTGCGCCTTATTCTCCTCTGATTTACTTCCAGCTTCAGAATTTACATGAAAAGTCACGAGTGCGCAAATTAGCATACACGGCAGGAAAAAGTTCTGTTTAAAGAGTACTTTATAATATGGGTAACGCGGACGGTAAATCAAAGAGATTTTGCTTTTTTTTTTTGTTTGTCATGATAATTGCTCTGTTTCTTGGCTTATCCGCTACTGTGTCTTTCGTTTTAAAAACCATGATTTTGAATACTGTACATGCATTGCTTCAAAATACACGAGAAATAGTAAAAGAAATTTACCATGGATACATTATCGTATAATATTCAAATGTCAACTACCAAAATTTTTATGGAAGAAGTACTGTATTACGAGATAATTTTAAAGTGAATTTCCAATTTTCATTGCACTTGAAAACCGACAGATCCATTATGAGCAGAATCCAGATACCTCACAAACCCGACAACTCAGAATAAATTAACATTGAAAATAATTGGGATAAATTTAATTTAACTTTATTAATTTGTTTTCATCGCACGTATTTAGTTACAGCTCAGAATGTGCTACTGTAAGTATTTCAGTAAGCAAAATATTTTATTTTCGTTTGAATTTCCATCAAAATTTTTCAATAACAATTCAGGTAATTTCAGTAGTAAAATTTTGTAATTATAAAAAATCTGAATTGAGTGCGTTAACTGAGATCCCACATGTAAGATATTTTTGCCTTTATTCTATTAAATTATTTATTACCAATGGGGTAATATATACATGTAGAGGGGATTGGTCTTTCCCCAAGCATATCCCAAATCAGTGGCTCTCAAACTTCTGTCTTACGTGGCACCATTGCCCTAGTGTGTATATGAGGCATGTATTCACGGCTCCAGAATAGTTTAACAAAGAGCCACTTCATGGTATTCAATAAACACGCATTAATAATAAGGACAGACAGCTCTCACCGCGGCGTCACTGATAATGATTGGAAGCGCCCCAAGGAGTCGTCGCGCACACTTTGAGAACCACTGTTCTAATTCGAAGAACCCTTCACGGATCGTACAATCTCTTGGATAATTTTGTGCTTTTTGTGTTTGTATGTTAAATGAATGTCAATTCCAATTCCAAAAATACCATGACTAAATGATATTTGGTGTTATTAAAGTATATTAAATTAATTACTTGATTATATATAAAGTATATTATGTTAATATTAAAGTACTTTATTTATTTATAACTGTAATATTATTACAGTCGCAAGTAAATAAATACCTTAATTACAAATAGAATAAATAAATATAATACATAAATATAAATATAAGTATTATAATATATAAATTAAATATTTTTATAATTTGAGCCCCATTACAACGCGCCTCCACATATATAAAGCCACGTATAAGGCAGGGCTGGACAAATCGAAAAGAAAACTGGGCACCAGCCAAATTTTTTAGGAGCCAAGGATATTTCTTTTAGGGGAATTTTTCAGGAAAAACGTGCCAAAATGACTTTTTTATGCATTTCCAGCCCTTGGTGATCTTTTCGCCATGTTGGTTTGAACCCTTACTAAATCCTAAAAAATTTCCACTGTTTCAGACTCTAATTTTATATTTGACATCCATACTTTTTATGGGCAAACTTTTTCAGCCACCTCGTTGGGCAATTTGCCTGTGTTGTGGTTTTTGTATTTGTTCATCACACTTGGAAAATTTTAGGCACCAACGCCGATTTTTCAATCACCATGGCGACCTGGCACCTGGGATTTGTCCATCCCTGATATGAAGGGAAAAAATTCGCTTCCATCAAATTCCTTCCCCACATTTAATTTTGCTTTAGACGGCTATTTCAAATCTCAAAAACGAAATTAATATCTTTGTCTTTTTATTAAAGATAGAAGAATAAATCCCAAAATAAAACCCCAATAATAATAAACACACCACAGACGAAAATAAATATGAAAAAAAAACAACTTCAGAAAATAAGTCTTTGTAATATATAATTAATTATGAAGTACGTTTCTAAAATAAAAGAAAAGAAACAATGTGTTCAAATATATTAAAAATGTAAAATTCGAACCGACATCCGTTTCGAATGAACCAATTCATTTCGTATCATCTTCGTCTCGAGCTATTCAATCGAATTGGAATTTATGAGTGGCGCTCAGTCCAATCAGAAAAGAAAAAAAATAACCTCAAACACAAAAAGAAAGAGGAAATCAATTCTAATATAGTAATCAATAAATTCAAAGGTGAGGGGGCGAAAGGAATATTGTGGCAAAAAAGCATGACAATCAATTTAAAAGCACCTTTGTTGGATTCTTTCTTCTTTTTTTTTTTTACGTTTTCTTGGAATCGAATTTGGAAGAAAATAATAATAAAAATTCGTATATGTAAGTTGAAATCGGTTTACGAAAATTCACAATTCTTCATCTTTTGGAATTATGTAAACAATTTTTCTTATAAGTTGCGGAATAAAAATTGGAGCAAAATAATAAAATGAAGGAATTCAAAAGTTATATGAAAACAAAAAAATAATAATAATATTCTTGCGACCCTTTCCCCCCAATCTTTTATTTCTGAACCCGCTTTCACTTTATTTATTTTCACGAAATTTGAAACCTTTTGAAATATTGTCTTGTTTTATTACCAAGGCTATTTGTTCCTTTGTTTTTATTCCAGATAGAAAAAAAAAATTGTATTTGTGTATTTGTTTTTGTATTCGTACGCGCGGCTCCCTCGTGAAATTCATTTACTTGTGAAGTGAATGCAATTGATGGAAAATATGTGTGGAATGTGGTTACTTTTTTTTTGTTATTGTTGTAGGTACTTTTTTCCCGAGCAAATTAATCATTATAGCATCTGCTAGTATTTTGTGTAATATATTGGGGTTTTGAAAATATCTTAGTCATCGTATGTTATATATGGATATTAGTATCATATAAATGTGTATAGATACATCATTCATCAATGGAATGTTTTTTATACAATGATATATTGAAATAAATTCCATATTGAGAAGTAGGTTTCTTTTTCTTTTCCATTATTGTATCTTTTTTTATGATTATTGAATTATTAATTGTGATTAAATAAGAATAATTGGAAGAAATTGTTCATTGAAAAAGGCTTTTAGGTCATTAATTTGACTGCCAATAATTTTTAATCACTTTAAATTAAATTTTAATTTTCTGTGTTTCTAGTTTTTGATGATTGGGTACGGTATTTATTTAGTTGTTTCGTCATGAATTTCTACTACTTTTCATAAATATTTTCTTCAATTCAATTTCCAATTATTTTCTGTCCCATTAATTATGATTAATCACTGCACTTATTTTTTTACATAAATGTTTATTTTCCTAACTGTTACTAACTATAAAAAATATATATAAATCTGAAATTTTCTCATCGCTGTGATATTTTTTAGTGTTTTTTAATTATCGTTAATGGTTACAAATATTTTAACTCCTAAATTTATTTAATTTCTATTTTTCCTTAATTTTTAGGACTTTTTATTTGAATTTTCAGTTAGTGATGGAATTTCAAAAAAAAAAAAAAAAAGACAATCAGTTGTTTTCCCGAACTGCAGTTCTATTAAATAGGTTTTTTTTTCAGAAATTCAAAATATTCATTAAAAATTACTGCTACAAATGATTAATTACGTAAAGTCTCTTCATTCAAATGTGCCAGTAATTAATTTTTACATGCTGCGTTTAGAAGTTTAATTTTAATGTTATAACATATATATCGCGTCAATGTGTATATACATAAATTTATACTCTATTTCAGTTAATTTCCTTCCTTTTGTAAAATATATAGAATAACAACTCTTATTATTCAATTAAAAAATTTGATGCGTGACAAATTGTTTGAAAAATTTAAAAATTATCTAATTTATAATTTTCTGTCATATCTCCGCTCATTTCTGAAGAAATCATTGAGCCTTGCGAGTTAATAATTATTTCAAAGTTCAATAAATAATTAATTAGCCGGAATCAGTTGCCAAATAATGCCTGCCTAATTTTTTTGCCTAGTTAATCAGCCAAATACCAAGTTCATCTATCATAGAAATGACTTGATCTTTAACAAATTTTAACAGACTCTATTGGGTACATATCTATTATTATCACACATCAAATGCATAGGACTTATCTAATAGAAATATCTTTAATCGAAGTGTATAGCCATGAAAAACAAAAAAAAAATTATGTAATGCTATATTTTTTCACGCTCGAAATCTGCAGGAGAGTTTTATTATTAATGGACACGAGAAACGCACTTTAATGCTGTTATTTTTTTCCCATTTAATGTGGAAACGCTTTTGAACATATACTTAATGACAGTGGGGTTCGTGCCTTTATGTATAACAATTCTATGGGCGTCTACCCACTAGAAATAGAGAGGAAAGGTGTTAAATAAAAAAAAAATATATGAACGCACTTATCAGTTGCTCTCGTACGTGTTCAATTTACAACGTGAGAGACGCGAACCGTGTTTGAAACGTGCGCGCTTTTCCCGATTGTGCTCTATTAGTTCAGGTGTCGGACGTGTAGAGGGCGCTGCTGATGTCGAGGAATAATTTTTCTCGTTTTCCCTGAACCGTGCACGAAATGCGTACATTGAAACGCGTTTTTCTCACGCTATATTTTCACACGTTTTAGGAATAGATATTCATTTCACAGTGAATCCCATTGCAGAAAATTTTTGAAAAAGTGATTTCACAAGGAATGAAATATTCCGTTCGCTCTCTTTTAAAAGTGAATGAAATATTTTTTTTTGAAGGAATTTTGTTCGATTAAATATTGATAGGAAAATGCATATTTTTCACCTTTTAACGACCATACGTTTCATTTTTCAAAAATATAGTTTTCGAGAGAAAGCAGCTGTTAATTTCTTTCTGAAAGTGTGAGATTACGAACTTAATTTGAGGAACAGCGATTTCATTTAAAGTTCAGCGCTTATAATAGAAATTAATTTTTCTAAATTCATCAACTTTTCAGTAAATAATGTACATTTTTGATGTTTAATACATTCTGGACGTGTAAAAAAAACGTATGGGAAATATTTTGATATTTTATTTTTGGAAAATCATACGAAAAGGATAGAAAAAAAATTGAAAGGTTTAGAACTCGTTATTAGACAGACGAATAAAGTCTAGTATAAAAAGTAACTTCATTTATTATACCATCCGAAATAATGAAAAAAATTGTTTTCAATTAAATTTTTATTTCACAATTAGTGAAATATATTTAAAAAAAACTAAATTAAATTAAGGAATGTGGAGGAAACTTCATTCACAAGCACAAGAACATTATAATTCAAATTGAAGAGAATAATTATCACAAATTTCCGTGTGTATAAAAGTATTGCGGTATATTAATGTAATTTTTTTGAACATTATGAAAACGGGAAGTATTCAAATGAATAGTTACAGAGAAAATAAATTGTGTATATACTAAATTTAATAAAATTTTAATTTAATTGAAACATCTTGATGATAGAAGAATTTTATATCTAATTTTCATACGTCGATTCCAACAATATGTGAATTCAAAATTCAAAATACATAAAATATATAACTTTTTTTGCATTTTACAATATATTAAAAGTATCACAGTGTGAAGAATAAAGTATTTCTAAATCAACAAGGGTTAGATCATTCTTTAAAGTGTTTTTAATCGTTCTTTAATAATTAAATTATATAAATGACATTCAATAACTAAGTGAATAGATTTTAATTATTATTATTTTATATGTCAGTATGAAAAAATGTGAAGAAAATGTTTTGTTCCACATAAAATGGTCATTTCCAAATATAAAGTGATTAGGAATCCAAAATTAATGTAAGGAGAAATTTGTATTTATATGTAAATAACGCATACGAAATGAAATATGTATTGGGTGATCAGTTTATACGCAACCTCCAATAAAATTTATGGTGAATATTTTTTTCATGCGCCCCTCCGCTAATATGATTAATAATGTAATTAATTAACGCTGAAACTCAATATCACGTATGGGCATTCCTTGGGGTTTTTAATCTCCCTCTAGTACGATCAATTCAATTCTTATCTTTTCAGTACATAAAAGTTTAGGCGTGGGAGGAGTATTTTGCACAAAAGATCCACCCATCTTTTTAATTGATTATCAATTAAAAAGGTGGGTGGCTCTCTTCGTCACGCTCCCGCCCCTCTAATTTTAGTGAATCAATTAAAATCTTAAAATATTCAACATCCACCAATCCCGTGGAGAAATCAATTAAAAGATTCCACCTCCATACAACTTTCCCATTAGCATTTCTCGTGTTTCTCCTCCCATCTTTGGGAAAACTTTTAATTGCAAATGAAAAAGAAAAACAGCGAATTTCCGTACAAATATTTATTTTTCCCATGCAAAAACGTTGCTTCAATTTGGGATTATTATAGTTTTGAATTTAATTTAAAAATAATGGAGAATCAATAACGAAAATAATAAGAACTGAAAAAATAAGTTAGTGTGCTTTATTTGAGCAAAAAAATTTAATATGATTTAATTACGAAAATATTGTGTGTGCTTCATAATAAGTGTAAGTTAAAAATATTAAAGTAAAAATTTATATTTTAAAAGTTAAATAAGAAAATATTAGTTAAATTAAGTGTGTTATGACGTGTATTTCGGTACAAAAAATAAAATAATATTTGAAAATTGATAAATAATTAAGAAATGAAAGAGAAATAAATAAGATAGTAAAATATCAAATTTGTGAGGTTGATTAAAAACCAAATTGATTGAATAAAATGTAGTAAATTAGATGAAAATCAATATTTAAAATAAAATGACGACTAAATTAAACAGAAAACAATAATTATAGATAAATAATAGAAATGTGTAATTGAAGAAAGAAGAAAAATTCAGAATATGTGAATTTTAATGTTCATGTTTTTCATTTAATTCACGGTATTCTTTCCACTTTTCTTTCATTTCAATACATATTGATAGAATATAGGGACATATAGAATGTCTTTCACGAAATATCTGCTTCCAAATATTTATTTTGAAACATATACAGTTAAAGGAAAAAATGAATAAAATGGAAACGAAGCTATTCAGCCATCAATACCAACAATTCCATTAACGGATAATTGAAAAAAATAAAAGATGTAACGGTTCGCGTTATTGATCTACTAAATTATTGACAATCAGCCTTTAGAACGTGTGGAATATATGAAGGATTTGGGGATCACATTCAATACTTCCTAAAACTTCACTAAACATATTGGAAATATTACTGCCAAAGCATCTGAAAATGTTGGTTTTATTATTAGAACTAGTCATTTCTTCTGTAATACTGAAACTATCTTTCTCCTTTATAACTGTTTTGTGAGACCAACTTTGGAATATTCCAGTGTTGTTTGGAATCATTATTGTCGATTCAATGCATCAACAATAGAACATATACAAAATCGATTTTTATGTTTTGCTTATTTCAAAAAAAAAATTTGTATTTGGTAATGTCCGCTTGTCGGCTAAAATTCATAGATCAGCATTTCAATATGATACACTAGAGACTCGACATCAAAAAGCTTTTGCATAGTTTTTCATTAAAACACTCAAGAATGATTTTGATTCACCATACATTTTGTAATAATTACTTTAGTACTTATTACTTACTTTAATAATTACTTTTTATTGTCCACGCATTAACCTCAGAAACCGTTGCTTATAATATGCTCATTCATATCGCACAAATATATTAAGAGATTCCCCACTTTTTAGTTTTTTAATGTATAATAATGTCGATTTTTAGTATGCATATATTTGTATGTACGCGTGTGTGTGTATTTAGTATGAAAATGAAATTACGATTGAACTAAATGGAAAATATTAATTGTGAATAAATGATAGAAATGTATAACTAGAAGAAGAAAAATTTAGATAATGTTAATTTTCATGTTAATTTTTCTCATTTAATTCACAATGTTCTTCTCACTTTTCTTTCATTCCACTCACCCCATTTTTCTTTTTTTCACATTTTCCCTCTTTATCCCATTTTTCTTTTATTTCAATACATATCGATACAATATCGGGACAATTCCTTTCACGAAATATCTGCATCCAAATATTTCTTTTGAAACACATGCAATGAAAGAAAAAAAAATAATGATAATAAAATGGAAACGAAGCTATTCAGTCATCACAATACCAACAATTCCATTAACGGATAATTGAAAAAAAAAAAAAAAGACAAAGAAAGAAAAAGGATGTAACATTCTCGTCATTGATCTACTAAAATACATGCATTGAATGAAATGACACAATACTAACAGCATATAACATCTCAAATTACATAAATAAGGAGCTTGTAGAATCGAGGTGGAAGAAAAAAAAAAACCAGAAAAAAGAGAGAAAATGAAAGGAAATAAATTCCGCTTTTTACATCATCATTTTCGGACTAGATGATACGTTTTCATTTCCATGTTCATCGTCAAAATGAAACACGGAATAATAACAAATGAAGACGACATGACACTTACACTCACACATACACATTCCGTGAAGAAAGATGTTTTAAACGGAGGGGAAAAAAAATAAATACAGTGTCAAAAGAAGTGTAATAAAGTAATAAAATGAAAGGATAATTTTTTTCTTCTTCTCTCTCTCTCTCTCTCTCTCTCCGGTCGTACGAACGATTTGATTCTAATAATTGACTTCTACACAAAATAACACCTCGTAGAAAAGGAAAAAAAAAAAAAAAAAAAGAGAGGAAACAGGAACGGGAAAAGAATTTGGCAGAAATTCAAACGTTCTCCGGTACAAATCGAATTATCTAATAAATATAGATGGAAGATACGATTATATTCTTGTTAACACGGAATGTGTTACCCATTTTGTAGTGTTTTTTATTTTTTTTTTTCCTGTAGATACAACATGCTTTTAATGAAAAAAAATAAATAAATTAGGGATGTGCTCTATATAAGACGCCTGAGTGCACAATACATTATGCTAAAAGTCGTGTTATGCATGAACACACACAACGATAAATTTTTCATTTTATTTAATTTTTTATTTTGTGTTGATACAATGTCTCCATGCTTGATACCGATTTTGATATTAAATATTCAGTTGTGATTTAAATATATAATTGACGACGGTGGTGCCACCTATATATATAGGAAATAAGGATAACAGTACTAAGGCATTTGTGATTGGCGTTTTAAAGTATGTTCAACCTGTTGTTGGCAAGCATCGAGAGCTCTTTTTTTTGTGATTTCGACAATGAACGTTGAAGGACCGGACACATCCGGTTTTCCATCTCAAGGAGATATCGAAGCGTTCCCGAAAGATGAGTGTATCGGGAATTTTATTAAATGAGTATATGTGTATATCTATATAAATTTGTATTACAGGATAACACAAGAAGTCTGACTACAAGCGTATAAATCAACAAAATAATTATGATGAATCATGATCTAAGAATCGAAGTCTAATTTGATATTGTAGCGTTCTTAGTACGTCTGGACTCGATAACCATAGTTCTGTTGGTGGCGGTCCGTCCCCAGGCGTTGGATGTCACAAGTTGTAGTCGTGTAGGCCGTACACGGCGACAAATCATGTCTGTGTCACATGAAGTCCTGGTCCAAGTCAGCCAACGTTCGGACGCTACATCGGACTGGCTAGTTTGATTATGGGTGACATTGATTCACCACGTTCACATGTTTAAGTGTTTATTGTTTCGCCCAGTCTATCATGTACATCTATTGCACGTGCTCGACAGTCTACATCAGCGGTTCTTAACCTACAGGTCGCTATCTAGACTTGGGCCATTGGGGGTCCTGATATGAGTCGCGAATCCATTTGCAATCCAGCAATAAATTCATTTGCTTCTTCTATGGTTTCAATAGCGTCTCAACGATTTCGGCACCCTGGGCTGGGACCCAGATATCTTTGGGGGCCGCGTATAGTATTTATAGTATACGTTATTATATCTCAGGGGATCTTGAGCTATGGGTCACGACAGGAACGTCATTTTAACTTTTTCTAGGGAAGGGGGCAATGAACATGTACCCAATCTATGTATATATATATACACCATTTTTAGTGTATTTTCAAAAGCCAGAGGCCGTTGCCCCCCCCCCCTCCCCAAATGACGGTCCTGGGTCACGACCAAAACTTGATTCGCAGGGGCTTCCGGGATGGATCATACGAATCCCCTAACAGTGCTGTTATGGATGCACTTATTGCGTCCCTGTTTTCATTAACTTCGAAGAAGAAACAGTTTCATATGGGTCGTAGAGCTGATCTAGTTGCTGTAGGAGGAGAGAGGTAAGTGATTTCTGCTGTGCCGCACTTAAAGGGTTAAAAAGCACCACAAGGAAATTATTGAATGAGTTTTATTCCATTAAAAATGAAATGAATTGATATTTCGCATATCTTGTTCGCTATGCAAAGTCACATTCGATTGTAACGACACTGAAGACTATACGAAACTTTGTCGTTATAACCGAGGTTGACCGAGGACGACTTTTTTTAGGGAAAAATATAATCACGTGCAAATGAAACAAGTGCGAATTTTTCCTATGTATGTGTGTGTGTGCGCGCGAGGTTATGCATTCATTGTTTGAGAAATTTCGTTTTTTTCACGAAACAATTTTTTTCCCAGAAAAATATGGTTTTTTAATTGTAAAAAAATAAAACTATTTTATTATATATATATTTTTAAAACTAATGAAGCCACATACAACTAATATTGATCGATCAATGGCTCGTTCGTGATATTGATCCTCTCGCATTAAACCTGGAACTTGGCGATTTGGCGCTCAATTTGGCATCATAATATTTGGTTATAAAAAAAAATAAACCTTTGAAATGAAAAATATATAAATTTATTTTTATATCAATAAGGAGACAAAAATTTTGTCAACAAATTAAATTCAAACTAATTCGAAGGGAAAAATCGAATAACTCGATGTTTTTTAGCAAATAATCTGCGCATTATACGCGGGAAAGAAATGACATTAAAAATAATGTAAGTAATATGTATATATTCAGTGAATTCCGCTTAAAACGTTTTTTAAAAAATCATCATGAAAAAACGTTATGAGCGGGAGAAAGCGGGAAATCTTATTGAGAAATACTTGGTGTTGATGATACCACGAAAATAAGTCGTACCAAGCCGGAAAAACGTTATAAGTAGGAACGTTATAAGCGGAAGACGACCGTATACGGGGTGAATAAAAATTTTGTGTTCTGAGTTTTTTTTACAATCGTAAATACCCATCAAATAGCTATGGAACTTTACGAAGGTCTAATAGGGAAAGAGAAATTTACAGTCGGGGGTAAATTTTAAAAGGGCTTCAAAATTCTCCGCATTATTGCGACGATTTTAAGACGTTAAGAACCTCATTAAGACGTTCCTAGAGTTTCACAAATTTCTGATGGGTAGCTAAGGCTCTAGACAGTTCGGAACATACCAACTTTAATTACAGACACCCTGTGTATAGGAAAAAACTACCCGCAATTTATGTTTGTGTATGTGTTTTGGTGAAACTGGTGCGAATTTTTTTTTCTTTCTAAGAATTCATTCATGCCCCGAAATAAGTGTATTTTGTCGGTGTATTTAAATATATAGTCGAACCCCGATGCAACGAAACAGATAAAAACAGTGTTTTAATTCCTTAAGTCGTTTTTTTTTTTGAAAAGTTCGCACACAAATTACATTCACTGCAAAACAAAAAATTCGACGTAACACATAAAATGCAACTCAAACAATGTATAATTTATGCATATTATATATGTTATTACATATATTTATTAATATATTTAATTATCAATGTATAAACAATGTTATAATTATATTTATAACAATTTATGTTACATAAAACGACCATATTTCAACATGAGCACCCTTCCACTCATATAGATTTAGTCCCGAAAAAGTGCGCTCATATTGAAATGTGATAGCTTTATGTAACGCAAATTGTCATGAATATTAATCATTCATTATTTGTGTTGTATGTTATGTGTGTTACGTCTAGTTTTTCATTTTACAGCGTCACCTGTGAGTAAAATTTGAACTTTTAATTTATCAAAAAAAAACAAAAAAAAACTATAGGCCATGATGAACATTTCAATGCAAACCGCACCTTTTCATGTCAAATTGTTTATTTGTTATTAATTTTTAAAATGTGGCTGAGACGTCTCGTCTACCTTGTATTAAAGGTGTATTTCGTAGAATTCAGAAATATGTCCACTGGTACTCGGAAAGAACGCGCATCAGGGACGGAACTGGGGGGGGGGGGGAAGCAGGTAGATCTGGTGGTCCAGGCGGTGGATCCGAGGGGGGGGGGCACGAATTTTACCCTTTAACTTACCTTTCAACATGACAAGGAGCGCCACCATGCGTGCTTGACCCAGCTACCAAGCATCTATTTGCGGCCCTGAGGCTCATTATTACTGGGGAGGGGGGGGGGGCTCATGTATAATTAATTACGGCAACTATGCTTTTGAGAAAATGCTATACTACAGGAGAAATCAGTGAAGCACATTCAAAAATTATAGGAAAATGAATACAATAATTTTATACGCCGATGAATCTTTAGAAAAAAATTATTTCTCATAATTTTTATCAATTTATACTTAAAATTTCATTTTAAAAACTTAAAAAACTTGAATTTTTAATTTTTAAAATATTTATTTCTATAACCTATTTCCTTGTAAAAACATGTATTTTTAAAGATTTACTCATGGTATGTTGAATACGTGGACAAGAAAATCTAAATTTCTTTTTCGTTAAAAACCCCCAACAACCCCCCCCCCCCCACTTCCGATGAATGTGGACACATGCAGACTATGCGATGATATTTTTAAGGTATGAGTATCTAATTTGAAAAGGTAGATACTCATGCAAGTACGATAATATTTATTTCGTCAATACGAAATGCTCACTCGAATAGTTAAAAAAGAATGTAAACTTCAACTCTCTTCAGCAATACAAATACAAAGGCAACGACAGGCAAATTGCCGAACGAGGTGACAGAAAAATTATACCCATAAAAAATATAGATGCCAAATATCACCAAAATACCCAATATAAAGCATATATCATGATAAAATAAATAAAAATGAACAATATATATAATGCACTGCCCATTAAAAAGATTAAGGTTGTTTTGTCCAACTATGGATGGCTTCTCGGTTTATCCCACTACTTTTATCGTACTTCTTTTTAAACGTATCAATTGTGTCATCACAACCCAAGGTTAGCTATTCCATTTATTACAAACAACCCCATTAGTGATAAATTCCCCGCGACACCACAACCTGTAATTTTTCCTTACTAAGCGATACTACTACTACTCAACCGTAAATGCACCTCGTACACATTCCTCTACGGAATTTCTAATGAATTGGTACATACCGGAATGTATGTGTTGTGAACCGAAAGCAGAGTTTGTTTCTTTGTTTCGTAAATTCGTTGGGGGGGGTTCCGCGGGGGGGGGGGGGTGCATGTGTGGTGTAGCAGTAGTAGGTAGGGGCTCGGGGATCCATGATGTTCTTAAGTCAGCCACCTCGTTGGGCAATTTGCCTGTTGTGGCGTTGTATTTGTATTTGTATTTGTATTTGTAATGCTTGTTATGTGTAGTGCTGAGATCTGCCATCAATTTTTCTAATTATGAGTGAAGTGTAATGATTGAATAATTGTGACGTTGTTGGTCTGTTGCTCTCTGTGTCGAGACTTTCTAACGGGAAGATCGGCTAGCATTTTCACCTCGAAGTTGGGAACCACAGAAAACCAACTTCATCAGACCAAGACTGGCGACGGTGGGGTTCTCACGACTATCCACTAATCGATACCGTTGTCTCCTTTTCGAAGCAGTTGATTGGCAGTGTATTAATTACTCATGGTCAATCCTATCCCTCCCGTTGAAAACCTTAAACACTTCGGTCATATCCCCCCGACGCCTGTATTTCTCCAATGTTAACACATTCTTATCCAAATTCAGATTTTTTTTTGAATTTCCTCATGCAGTAAATCCTCTCAAAAAAAAAAAAAAAAAAAAAAAGTCCAAGTGAACCGTGGAAAAAAGTTACGCAGAACACCACAACCATCACCATCCATTGAACTCACAAAAAAAAAACCTCCAATCATTCATTGAACCTATTCCCTGTGTTTCCCATCTCAGTAGTATAAGATGCAAGTGTTGTGTGTGTGTGTGTGTGTGTGTGTATATTGTATTTCTTTTCGTTTTCTTTCATTATTCCTGCACATGCTCCACCTCAACTTGACTGTGAAAAATTCGCAGCTTTTCCAGTCTATTTACACAGAAGCTCAACAAACTCACTTCTGTCTCATCACATCAGAGGCTCGGGTATCTTTTTCCATCCGTTTGTTTATCTACATAAGATAAGCTCCTATGTGTATGTGCGGAGAGGAAAACAGAATTTTCTTTTCAAAACATTATTTTCCTCCAAAAAAAAATTGGAAAAAAAAAAAAAAAAAAAAAAAATTTTTTTTTGTTGCTTACTTTTATTGCCGGTAGGAGGCGATCGCAATACAAAAGAAAATTTTCTCTCTTGGTGCAAGGAATGAAAAAAAAAAAGTAAAAAAGTATAAAAATTGCAAGAAAAGCGAGAGAAGCCATTCTTGTGCTTTGGGGTGCAAAAGAAAATCTAATTTTTGTTGTATTTCGGTTAACTTTAGTTATCGACCTTATTTCTCTTGCTTTTTTTTATGCCTCGTTTTTACGATCTTTTTCGGAGAGTTGCTTAGGAAAGGAAAAAAAGGAAAAAAAAAAAAACCTGGATTGAATAAAGATGCCCGCTATCTGCCTCCGGATCTTTTTCTCTTGATGTTGCTGCTCTCTTTCCTTTTTTATTTTTCTTATCCTTTTCTTAAACCTCCCTTTTGCAAACCCTAAAGGATTAAGGATATGGCTCTTAGTAATGATACCCCAGAACTCTGTACAGTACTATGGTTTCCCTTTTTTTTTTTCGCTTGTCGTAGGGGAATGTATAAAAATTTTGTACTTTTTTATGCGGAGGGGGTTTTAGAGTACGTTTTATACTTTGTGAATTTTTAGAATGATTTTATCTTGCTTTATCCCTACTTGGTGTTTGATTTGGAATTTAAATTCTGTGTTTACTGGCACATAACGATTCGAAACCTCCTCCTAACCAGATAATGACACCCCCCCCCACCTCCCTCGCTGTCTCAATGAAGAGATATAAGCTGACGCGATATATAATGATTCTTAACCGAATTTTTTTTTATAAACGTAAGATATTGGCAGTGTAAAACTTTTTTCTTCTTCGAATTGAGTGTCTCCAGTTGTTATAACTGAAATACGTCTTGCGATAATTTTATTCCATGAGTAGAAGCATAGAAGTTCAGGCAAAATGCCATAACTGCCTTTTTCGCATATTTTTAAACTTTTCGTAAAAATGCCTTTTTTTCAGTTTTTTTTTTTTTTGCCGTAAATGACTATTTCTACATTTTTTTGCTCGTCCTCGAATCTTAAAGACCATATTCTGTGAAACTCAGATATTTTAGGCATCGAGAATTTCAAAGGAATGGCTCTTTAAAAAAATTTCAATAATTTTACATTATTAATTATTATCAGAAAGCCCCCCCCCCAGCCTCATTAAACGTTAATTGGGCGCTAATGCCTGAAAGATAGGCCAGTTAACAAATAAAAAATCTCATCACAGACAGCAACAGGCCCACAACGATAAACTTTTAAATCATTGCACTTCACTCATAGTTCGAAAAATAGATGGCAGCACTATAACAAGTGTTACAGTGAAACAAACTTCACGTTAGATTCGCAACACGTACACATTCTAATATCTACCAATTCGTTGGGAGTTCCACACACACGAATATGGACGCGGTGCATGTGGGGTTTAGTAGGCATCTGACAAAACTTGGTATTGCTAGACATAGAAGTGACAAAAACTTTTATCTCTGTTATACATGGTTTTCAGATAGCTTTCACCATACCATCAAATTCACATCGAGATTGTAAAAGCAGATTTTGATTAAACATAATAATAATTATTCACAATGTGTATATATATATATACATATATATAGTTTTCACTTATTTTTCCTTTTTTACATTAATTATAAATGCTTCTTTTAGCACCTATTTCAAGTATTTTTAGTGATTTTTTGCCTGCCTATTTTTACAATTACTTTATTGCCTAAACTTGCGGCATCTATTTACGAGCGATTTCTAATTATAATATAGTATTCATCACCTAAATTCAGTGACAGAAAGCTCTTTAGAGCAGTGGCCTACACGGGACCTAATCTTGGGATGGAATAGGGAGAGAGAGAGATCGTGTGTTTGCAGTTTTTTCTACATGTATGGGTTTGAGCTATTCATATACAAGAACTAGAGTTTTAAATGAAAGAGAATATATTGATTAAATCACATTATGAAGATAACTTTAAACCTCTTTAAAACACTTTAACCCTCGAGTTCGCGGGTGAAAAGAAGTTCCATCATGAGTGCATTGGTTGGGCTTCACAGACACTTATTTGAATAAACAACTTGTATTTTATGCATAATATTTATTAAGCTTTTATTTATAATATTTTGATTGATTAATGATCTCTAACATTTTAGCTACATTATGAGCATAAAATGAGTGTAGTTAACCGTTTGTAGCGAAAACCTCAAAGAAAATAGTCCCTAACACCTGTTGGTAAATAAGAAAAATGCACGTGCAAGGGTCTCACAGACCCAACCCGTGCACTCGAAGGATAATTAAAAAACATTCTCTAATACATATTTTCTTTACCTTTGATCACATTGGGAACATGTGTCCTCTACACCACCCTATTTTTTGAAGCAATTGCTTAGCTTCAAAATATTTGGTAAGTGTAAGGATTCATCTCAAGTTCATCCGGCAGTTATTTGAATTCATTTTACGTTCTTGATGACTACTTGAAACGGAGTCTATTAGATAAATACGATTGTAAACAGAAAACATATGTGCTTATCCCCAGATCCAACACGAACCTGTTGATTCAAATTTCGAAAGAACAAGTAATAGGGCGTGTTAGATCTGTGGTTAAAAGCTCTACTTCCAATGCATTATTGATTGAATCTCAAACCAGAGTGAAATAGCAATTTATAAAGAGTATGCTAAAAAGAGACTGGAGGAGTAAGAGGAAAACCATGACTACACTGCCTGGCCAAAAGAGAGTATCATACAGGGTGGGCAAAAAGTTCGTAGAAAGTTTAAAAATTCAGAAAAACCGGAAAAATAACAGAAATATAAAACGGTTAGAGTTGCTAGGTCACGGGAATTTTTTTAAGACAGGAAAAAAACATTCGATAGGTGGAACTGACGTACACAAGTCTAAGAAAAGATAAGCAAATAACGATAAGAATTCCTCCAAATCGTTTATTACAGCAGTACGTGTTTCACATGGCCACCAACCACCACAGGGGATGACACATTGCAGGCGAGTCACAAATCCAGCAACGGGAGAGAGCAGCAGGTCCACATACACAGTTTACGACGGTGAACTGATTGTGGATTAGGAGTGCAAGTTTTTATAACCGTCTCATTTGCATATTTCCACCGAAGTCACTCGTACCTGCGTCACCTATCGGCTGTTTTCCCCCCGTCTCAAAAGAACTCCCGTGAACTAGTGATGCTAACCCTGCAAACCGTTTTATATTTCGGTTATTTTTCCGGTTCTTATTCATTTTTAAAGTTTCTGTGGACCAACCTGTATTTCACTTTAAGTATGTCAATAAGCATCAGGAGAAAATGGATCTGTTTCCTGTTGTTCTGGATTAAGATAAGATCAGCAAGAAAATTAAGTCTGCTTTTAGCATACTGAATGATCATTTTCTCATCAATAGACACCTTATGGAACTTGCTAGATAGGGGTACGAAGAACCATTCACGTCTCTCCGGATCCTTCAAGGATCTTGAGGAAACATTAGTGCAAATCTGGCTAAAAATAAGTTTGAGATATTACGTGACCTCATCAAACTGATGCCATGAAGAGAATGCATGTTTGGTTCGTAATAAAAGCAATCCAACAAAGTGCTAGTGTACGAATGTTTTTAGCCCGGTAGTATAGTAGGTCAAATTTAGACATCTCTACGGTTCCATTAAAATCTGCTCCAATTAGGGAGGTGTCAGGGCAACAACTTTCTGAATGGATTGTTGAAGGCACGGTGTCCGTATATAGAAAGTTTTTTTTTTTTCAAATTTATTAACCGTACAACCCCTTACAATGTGAATGACGTATCTGAGGTCCACAAGTTATTTGGATGCAGGTTAAAACTGAAAGTACGCTTCTAGAATCAACGGTTCGCGAGTTATTCGAGGATAAAGGGAATTTCTTATGCCTCCTGTATATAAATTTTGCATAATTTCATTCCGATTTCTGCTCATCCGTGCATCTCTTGACAAATAAACGTAATGACTCATAAACATAGAACACGTTATGAAAACCACTGTCTTTCACATGTCATCATTCGAAACAATATTTTTGTTATCCTCGATGTCAAATACTTTCCCTTTTTTAAAGATACCGTTTTCATATCATTTTTTCGGACATCCAGAAATTTATTCTTTTATTTCTAATGACCAACACGTGTTGATAAAATCATATCCAATATAACAAATATCGGCACATGACATAATCTATGTCGTTAAAAGTTGTGGGGGGGGGGGAAGTAATTGCATTTATTCGGAAATAAAAATAAAAACGAAATTGCAGCGAAATGGCCAAAAAAACTCATCAGTTTTCTACAGGAATTGGTAGGACATGATAGATATAGTCTATATCACCACGCGTATCGTGATAATAATTTCCAATAAATCTATAAAAACTTGTCTCGATCTCGTCAGAGGATCTCCATCATCAACGCAATTTTCGGTCTGACACCCCCCGAAGGCACATATATTGGTACTAAATGGAATTTTACGAATTACCTTCAAGTGAAATTTCTCGTCGCTTCGTTATAGATACTGCGTATTCCAGTTCGCTTATAACTCGTACACCGCACGCAGTAATATAACCGTAGCTTGTGCAAATATATACGAGTAAAAGTGCTAAATCACTGGGTAATTCCGAAAAATGAAATTTCAGGAACGGGGGAAAATATATAGATGATATGCACAAACAAATAAAAAAAATAATAATAAATATAAAAATATTTTCTTCTATACCCAGGCAAGTATATATATAAATCGGAGAGATTTATTTCATAAATTTCCCGATCCACTTCATTCCACCACTGCTAGCGCCCCCTAAACGTAGAAATGGAAATTGAACAAAGTAAGGCTTCTTTCTGAGAGGTACGGGAGTGGTATGCGAGTGTGTGGAAGAAGTTCTCAGTACTCAATATGCAAATACGCTCGGCCGAGATCCTATTTTAGGGTAGGAAGTTTTCAGTGAAAGTGTAGGAGTCGTGGGGGGGAGGGGGTGAATTTCTGCCTATGCGACCACAACATGCAGTCTAGACATTTCATTAAACGCTATGGACTTTCTCTCTTTCTTTCTACTAGTAGTAGGAGAGTTTGATTGAAAGGCATATCGCAGCCCAACAGGAGGACTAGAGCCTCACTCCCTCCACTTTAGAAATAAGGCCTGATGCAGGCTAATCTCGAAATTATCAGCCATATTTCATTCCAGGAAAAAGCAGAGGAAAAAAGCAAAAAAAAAATATATATATCAGGATTTTTTTCCTGTTCTCTGTCTCTCCAGTTTACTTCATTCTTATTTTTTTTATCCTGGGATGATAAAATAATAAAAGAAAAATTCTCCTGTGCGCAATCGTATTTTTTTTTAAGCGAAAATTTATTTATTTTTTGGTAAAGTAGTTTGGTAGTGTGTTTGGAATTTGTAGGAATCGGGATAAAATATAGTTTCTAAGACTAAATGCTTAGAGATTTTAATCCGAAACATACGCTGGCAAAAATATTTTCGATTTCAATTGATTTATTTCAATCTATTGATTTCGAGGAATCAATCAAATCTTGCAAGCTGTTTTAGGATTCAAAGGCTTTCTTAGGGTAGGGAGTCAACAGTGAAAGTGTGGGAGTCGTAGGATGGCGAAGGGGGGAGGGTGATTTCTGCCTACGCGACCACAATATGCAGTCTAGACATTTCATTAAACGCTATTGACTTCTCTCTCTCTCTCTCTCTTTCTTTCTACGAGTAATAGGAGAGTTTAATTGAAAGGCATATTGCAGCCCAACAGGAAGACCCCCACTCCCTTCACTTTAGAAATAAGGCCTGATGCAGGCTAATCTTGAAACTATTGGTCATATTTCATTCCTGGAAAAAGTATAGGAATATACAGGGTGCATAGCAAACAGCGGGTATGACATTTTACTAGTGAACCGTTGATCCTAGAGATGTACTTCCAATCAGAAAAAGTTTCCAAATAACGTGTAGTGCAACTCAGATATGTCGTTCATGTTTCAAGGGGTTGTATAGTCATTAAAATTTAAAAAAAAAAAAACCTTTTTATGCAGTCATAGTGTGCCCCAAAACCAAATTAGAAAGTTGTTGCCGTGTCTCTCCTGAAGCCTACAAACCAACTCAACGCTTGTAAGTGCAATATTCACGGAGATATTCAGAATTCAAAAAACGGAGAAAAATTTGGGAACAAACAGCATTAAATATGGGTAAAACTGGTTTTCCCCATTTAGAGCTTTTTTCCCAATTTAACTTCGTTTTTCGAATTCGAATATCTCGGTGAATATTGCACTTGAAATGTGTTTTTTTCCTTTTTTTTGTTGGCATCAGGAGAGATAGGACAACAATTTTGTAATTTGGTTCTTGAGCAAAGGTTGTTTGTGCAGAAAGTTCGCATTTCTATTTTAATAACTATACAACGCCCTTGAAATATGAATGACATATCTGAGTTAAACTACACGTTATTTAGAAACTTTTCCTAATTTGAAGTACGCCTTTAGATCAACGGTTCGCCAGTAAAATACCATCGCCTTGTTGCTTATG
This sequence comes from Pholcus phalangioides, assembly GCF_987345545.1. Lineage (NCBI taxonomy): Eukaryota > Metazoa > Arthropoda > Arachnida > Araneae > Pholcidae > Pholcus > Pholcus phalangioides. The sequence continues at coordinate 20,651,000 of NW_028301594.1, read as the reverse complement.
CACCCTGTATATACCCTGTGTATTTTATTCCACTGTGACGCAGATTTGCGTACAGTTTCTTCTTCTTCCCCCCAGGTTATATTTGTATACATGGTGTTCTTTTTCTCCCGATAAATTTCAACAGGAATGCCGTTATAACGTTTGCGTTCATGTTAGATCATGCATTCTTTAGTGACAACTGACCTCTTAAAGTTTTTCCCATCTTTTCTGAACTACCCTGTATAAATATATATACCAGGATTTTTTTTTTTTTCATTTTTATTAATTTTTTCTTCTTTTCATTTCTCTAGTTTATTTCTTTTATAATATCATTTTCCATCTTGATACGAAGTAGCCTAATAAAAGGAAAATTATTGCGTGCAATCGTATTTCTTAAGCCGGGATTACACTATAAAATTTTGATAAAAGATCTTTTACAAAACTGAAAAATTTCAACCAATAAGCGCATCGGTTACATTCGAGAAAATTCAACCGTTGATCTTATTGGTTGAATTTCTCGTGTTTTATCAAAGAGCTTTTACAAAACTTTTATAGTGTAATTCCGGCCTTAGTGATTTTTTTTTTCTTTCGTTTTTTGAATAAAGTACTGTACTTGGAGTTTCTAGGAATTGGGACAAAATATTTTGGTTTTGGGGGCGCTAAATGCTAGAGATTCATCCGAAATATGCGCTGGCGTATAGAATGGCAGATATATTCGGTTTCAATTCATTTATGTCAATCGATTGACATCCAGAAATATTTTCGGTTTCATTTTAAAATCACTTTAGATTATATGATCAGATATTTTTAGGTGAATAAAATGCGTGTAATCTACGCATACTGAGCTGACAATACATATCTCTTGGCCAAATATTTGAGGTATTTCCTAACCGTAGACGTACTGAAAGGGAATTATCTGTATTCTTCGCACAGGCGCTATCTGTATTCTTTTCACACATAAAGAAAGAGTGCGTGTAGGAAAGTTGTGTTACTGGCATAGACGGTAGATCGGATTGGAACCTAAATCTGCATAGTGAGAGGCTAGTTCCCTAACCACTTGACTGCCAGGCGGCGAAGAAATGTATAGAAACAATATAATTAAATATTATAAATAATAAACGGTTTTTTTTTAATCGAGTTTTGACATACTTTAAGAACAGCTCTGTCAGCTATTGACAAATATTATAAGAATACAAGATCGATATTTTTTGATTGGTTAAGACTTTCGTTATTTTTCATTTAACGTGGGGATTCTTAACTTTCTGCTTTCTATGGATGCTTTGTGCCCATAAGATGAAGGCCACGGACCGCTGTGCCAATAAAATGAAAGTCGCGGACCCCTTTACAAAAGAATATTCAGTAATAATATTCGACATATCCATATATAAACAATGAGTTGATTGTTTTCTCATCAAATCTCACGGACATTTTGAGATCTTCTCAAGGACTACCAAGGGGTCTGTGGATCTCTGGTTAAGGATCTCTGTTTTAGTAGATAAATTATAATCGTAATTCAATTATTCGTATCAATTGACATAAGAGTTCCTTTAATTATCATACGTATGCTCTAGCCCGTAGAAACTAAAGATGAGTTTCATATTATAGCACGGTAAAGAGATGTTAAATTACTACAGTGAAAACGTGTCAAACATGATCATATTTAAATTAATACATATCAAAATTCATGTATTGAAGAATTGAATACGTGATGATGATATACGGTAAGATGGAAAAGTAGAATGAAAGTCAAATGATGTAATTTTTCATATGAAAAATTGATACGTGAAAAAAATTTATCACAAAAAGAACCATAAGCCGATTGAGTTCCTTTTTTCATATTGTGCCATCAACTGGTAAAAAGTATCGAAGAGTGGAAGAGTAATTTGGAAATCGTTACCTTAAAACACTCAAGCGAAAGCTGTTGAGCTATCAACGGAATAGCTGGTCTATAGTGATAGATCTGTGGCTGTCTGAAATGACTGTGCTTTAAGTTATTAATATCAATGAAATAATTGCAAATGAAACCTAAAATTGGAATTATCACAAATTGTTAGGAATTCATACTGATCTGTGAGAAGTGTTTGATGACATAAATTCACTTTTATTTGAAAATTTTTATGAATATCACTGATTACGAATAGATTCTCTGTTACTGTATAAGAATGATCTTGGGAGTTTTTGGCGATTGCACACGTGAAATGCCAAAATTTCATTTAAAAAATAAACCACCTGTAGTGCTAAAATTCATGATTTTTTTTTTCTTGTTTTTGAAATAATGAATGTCTTAGTACTTGTAGTTTCAATAAGTTATTGTTTTTCAATATTTTCAATTTATTAGAGAAGACACAATTGCATGTGAAAAGTTTTTTTTGTTGATATTCTTGCTGAATGCACCAAGTTATATATATGGCAAATAAAATAATTCAGTAATATTTGTTCATTTTGAGAACGAAGCTTAGAATTAAAAAATAAATAAAATAACTGTATTTCGTTATAAGGTCACCGACGCAGCCCTTGAAAAAGTCAACTCATATAACAAATGTTGTTTTTGTGGAAAGTTCGTCAGAGTGACTTTATAATGGAAATTTCGTATCAGGTAAAAGATATAAATATAGTCGAACTTGGTTAATTCCAAGCTCAAGGAGACAGTAAAAAAGTTCAAATTATCAAGAATTCTAATTATCCAATTAATCTGGATCGGTAAAATGATTACAAATCGCAACTTGTGTGATCTTCTCAACACACATTCATTATATAATTAATCTTCGTTGCTACATTATTCCACCGTTCTGATATTGGCATAATTGCAGAATTTCTTGACCATGCTCGAAGCCTGCGGAAACCGTTACTGATATCATCAGTCACGAAACTGTTTTCCAGATTTCGCTTGTGATTTGTGGGTATTATAGGGAAATACATTTTAATTAGAATTTGTGAGAAGGATGAAATCTGTTTCCAGAGGTTGAACAACTTAATTCATATCAAGTGGCACACCATTTTGATACATTTCGACTGAACAATCTTAAAATAGTCATTAATTTATCAAAAAAAAAAAAAACAACTAAAAATTTACAAATTAGCATTTTGAATTTTTCCTATATGCACAAAAAAAATGAAATTGCTCTCTAGTTATCCAAACAATTTTGGCAGATTAATTCAGTAATAATCTTTTTACGAATTTAGATCATGTAGTTTTACCGGTTTTCGATCATCAAAAAAACCGGTAGTTCTTTTTTTTTTTCAAACTGAGTTGCTAAACAATGAATCCACCCTTAAAAGCAAATGAAATTCTGTCACACAGAATGCCATTTACAAAGGAAAAAATTCTTGTTTTTATTACAAGTTGTCATAAAACCTGGAGTTATCTTTAGGATTGGCCAGAAAATCCCTTATACATTGACAATATGATAGCATGGCTGTTCCAGCCAGAATTTAGAAAAGTTCGAAAAAACGGCACCTATACTCTGCGCCTAAATTCAGAAACGGCAGAATTTTTTAACTTTTATTTTTAAAGATTTACTATTTAACAAATTGGTCAGCAGCCAATAATCCTGACAGTGAAAATTAAAATATTACTTCGAGAGAAGCAACGTCTGATTGCTTGTGAAATTTTCCCAACTGTCTACATCTGCTCATACTAAAATCATGATTACCCCCACTTCGAATTATCCAAAATATTTGAAAAAACTTACAATAGGGAAAAAAACAACAACTCAGATATAAAAAAACTCAAGGGGAAGATCGTGAAAGCTCGAATTAACTAAGTTCCACTGTATATTAAAAGAAATGTTGTATTGCCAGTTTGTCGTCTGATAAATCCCGAATCCAGAGAACTTCCGTGATATCAACTTCGAAAAAATTTTGATCTTAATAATACTCTGTCATTTATTCTAGCAATTCAAGTACAAATCACAGGAAAATCAGATTACTTTTTTTCTCTACAATTTCTATGCGCGTGAATCCATAAGAGATCTTAACATCAATCACAGTACTTTAAATCAAGAAGAAGAAAAACCAATGACAGAAACAGAAATAACAAAACATGTATTGTTTAATTAATTTTATTGATTACCAAATAATACATTAATTACAATACATACCCATCAATACATACTTTATAAATAAATTTCAGTCATCCAATTGTATCATCTGACGCCAATAGTAAATAATCTCCAACCTAAAATGACAATATGAGTATGAGAGAAGCATTGCATAAATAATAAATTACCATAGTAACAATTTCTTGAAAATTATATATCATTGAAAATTATACATCATTATTTGATCCACATAATGATAAATATAGCGGTGATAAATGTATTAGTTATTATAAAAAAGAAGTTCATGTATTTATTTTTCCTTCGATTTTTTTTAGCCAAAAAGTCCTGGAAATAATAACGCGTACGATTCGATAATAATATATAATTCACGCACAGGGCAAACCGTGTATTTATGCACTCACGGTAAACCCCGGTCGTGTCAAGCTCTTGACTGCTCTGGGTTTGCGTGCTGCCAAAATCCGCAGCCAAATATTTATCCCCTCGTACAATTTCAATCAGCGTTACTATAGCTACTCAATGACGACGACCATGCATTGCATGCATCTCGGTCTACATGAATATGCTGTATGGCTATATACCATTATGTATAGTCCTGGGGAACACAACGTATTGACTGTCGTCCAGTTCAAATATGAAGTGGGGCGTAACATGTGGTGTACATAATAGCCCACATAGCTGTAATCAAATTTCTGGGTTTCATTATAGATCGGACCACCAATATCATTAGAGTTCTCTCGCGAATTGGACATATTAGAATGCATATACCACTCGATGATTGGTTCGATTGATTTCATTAATGGCTCTCCCGTGGTTTTCAATTCTGATGGCTGAAATGAATATTAGCCTGGTGGGAATATGCGTTCGTGTTTATGATTTCAATCGTGTGGTTTGCTTGCACCTCATCCCTAAATGAGCATTCCTTCAATGAGGCTTGATTAATCTTGGGATATGTATAGAATTTTATCATATGCAATACTGAAATACATGAAATAAACTGTAATGAAGCCAAAATTCAGGTAAACATTTAAGATTACAGATGAAGTACGGATGTTAGTTTTATTCATATAATGCGTGTTATTCATATATTGCTTACGTACATCGGATTAGAGATTCAAGGACATGGTTTTTCCATAGATATCATGGGTGGGAATATCCATAGGTAACATATAAGCATGTTCTTCAGGTAAATGATGCAGTTTTACACTTGATTAAAATTATTGATTAAATTTAATTGAAATGCATTCGTTTGGGTTACCGGTGAATTTTCAAATAATGCGAATCACGCGCAAATGATACGATACACCCCGCAAATCTAGTACTACTATTTGACCGTACCTTGTAAACATTCTTGTGAGGAAGCTATAAATATTGGTTCATGCCGAAATGTGTGTTCTGAGTGTAGATTGTCAGAGTTACGCGCATTTCGTATTACAGTGGTGCTGCCATCTTCCTTCCATATTTTGAAATGGAAATGGCAGTTGCCAGAATTTTCGTGATAAGTATCGCGTATCGTGTTAAAAGTCTGCCTGCTCTCTGAGAGGATTTTTCAAATGGCTTGCATTCGAGCTTTGAAGTTTGAAATCCGCAGAAAACACTCTTCACCTGACCACCTCTATACTGCCAACAGGGTTCAAATCTGGATCCTCACGTTGAGAGTTCATTACGATGCCCACGACATGCATCGCGAATCCCAAGACAAAACAGAACATACACCCGTAAAAAGCCGCTTTTCATGCCGTCAATGCCATCAATTAAAAAAAAATGGAGCACGCAGTCTACATTTAAGTCAACTTTTGTGGTATCACAGGCGATGTCAGTAGTAGTGAAATGTGCGTGCAACAAAAACCAAAAAAACAGATCAGTCAGGAGTTGAAGAGGTTTAGAATTCAAAATTTCCATAATCAGTAACGCAACTTGGACAAATACTGATGATGATGATGATGCCAAACACACTAGCATTAGAGAAACGTAGAGAACAAAAATAGCTCGTATAAATGATGGCTCACTGCACAAGGAGCACTCTCTGAGAAAAAAAAAAACAACACAACAACAAAAGGATATAGACATCAAAAATTGAGTGATCGAGTAGGTACCATTAAACCTCAGTAGGAGTAAGCTCAGTTACCTGAGTTGAACCTCAGTAACTATCTGCAAAACCCATTACATTTTAGCGCAATTTTGACAATGGTGTGCAAAATTAAGAGAATTTTCAGTTTTGGGCGATTATCTCCAAAACTGCGGGACAAATTTGAATAAAATTTGGCATGTACACAGGTTGATACAATACAAACAAAATATGCATATAACAGTTATTACTCACATTCATGATCATGCGTAAGACGCATCAGTGCAAGGTGGTCAAGCGCACAGTTTTCGATATTGAACAAAAAAAATGAGTTAAATTGGGTTATCGTCACCTCTTACTACTTATACAGGCCGTATTCATAGAGGAAATCAGGCTGTTTTGTAGTCCCTGTGGCTGTTGGTCCCACTCCTCTAGCAACGAGATTTCAAAATGGTCTTGGGAGGGGTTTGATAAGCTGCAATTACTCTCCCAAGGGCAACCCAGGCATGCTCTAGTTTTGCCGGCCACTCCATCCACCGAATATCTTCACTTTCTGAAATTCGTCGAACATATCAGACGTGTGGATGCACATTGCCGTCCATTAAAATGAAATCAGCGCCAACTGAATCCCAGAAAAGACAAGCATGGGGCTCCAAGATGTCATCTCTATATCTTGAAGCGGTCATAGATCTTCTGGTAAAAAACATGGTGGTATGTGCACCCAACTGGCACCCTGTTCAGCCAAACCATTTCCGAGGTACATTTATCTGGAGAGACCCATTAAATACCCGTCCTTCAACATCATAAAAAAGAGACCACTTTTGCGGCAAAGATTTGATGGTTTGTGCAGGCAGGCATTATGTTGGAGGCGTCTTAATCATGATCATGTATGTGTACAATAACTATTATATGCCTATTTTGTTTATATTATAACACTCTATGTACAAACCAAATTTCATCAAAATTTGTCAAGAAGTTCTGGAGATAATCGACGGAAAGTGAAAATTCTCTTAATTTTGTACATTGGTGTAGGCCTACATGTACTCACGCTCAGAGAACGCTTTCGGTAAGATCAAGAATTATAGTAAGGCATAAAATAGTAAAATAAGTAAGATTTAATTGATGGAAATGGGATCGCGAAACAACCATCACCATTACCAAACCGACCAACATGATCAACCCAACAAACACCTCTCTTATCCCCTCGGGCAATAGTTTCTGGATAGTTACTCCAATTATCCTTCTCAATCTCACGTATTTTTGCTCATAATGCCAACTACAGAGAGATCTGTCTTTTCCAACCTGGTACTACAACCTTTCACACCACGGTTTTCTCTAGTTCCCTTCGTGAGGATCCCTCCGTTTCTAGTGAGTACTAGTAGATAAATGGTTCATGAGAGTAAAAAGAAATAAAGCAACACACGATTCTTCATCATCTGCCAACAACGATATGTGTTCAAGAATAAAAGAGAAAAATAGACTTTCATAGAATATACCATAGACCAGGGGTCTTCAACCCATGGCCCGCGTTCCGCATTCGGCCCTCGTAGCTTTTTGACGTGGCCCACCTATAATTTTCAGTAAAAATGGTTGAAAACATTGAAAAACGATGAATTTTATAATTAATTAAAGAAACGATTTCGGACTCTATGAGAGAAATAATTCTAGAATAAATGAGAAAGAGATAATTTCGGAACAAATTTTGCTGGAAACTCAGAATTAATGAATGAAGTATTACCAGAACTGATGAAAGAAATTGTTCCAGAATTGATGAAAGAAATTGTTCCAGAATTGATGAAAGAAATTGATGATGAAAGAAATTGTTCCAGAACTAATGAAAGAAATTGATGATGAAAGAAATTGTTCCAGAACTAATGAAAGGAATAATTCCAGAATTGAAAAATGCAAAATTACTGAAAGAAATAATTTTTGAATTTTTGAAACACATAATTTCAAAATTAGTGAAAAAAAATACATAATAAATCAATGAGAGAAATAATTTCATAGTTTCAGCTAGAAATTATTTCACAATCAATAAAAGAATAATGCTATGATTGTTGAAAAAGAGATGATTTCGAGACATATTAAGAAGGAATATAATTACAGCATTGTTGAAAGAAATAATTGCAAAATCATTTAAAGTTATTTTAAATTGAAATTAATCTGAAAATTGATTAATTTAATCAGTAATTAATTAGAAACTTCTTCGAAATTCGTGAAAAAATATTTCAGAACTAATCAACACTGATAATTAATAATAAAAGAAATAATTTGAGAATAAATATGAAAGCCTTCATAATTTTTGTCCCTGTGTAACTCGTTGCCCCTTGAGATGTCACTAAATTGAATGAGTTGGTGGCCCGCGGGCTCCGTGGGAAATTTCAGTTCAGCCCGCCGTGTCAGAAAAGTAGAAATGCCCTAGCCTACAAACACCACGAAGAAAAATAATATACATGGTATATTTCCCAAGTTTGATCACAAAACCACATTTTTCACAATTTTTCATTCCGTTCAACGTAATTTTTTCTTTCATCGCCATGAATATAAATTCAAATTTTATATCTGGAATGGCGTTAGAAGACAGAAGAATTTTTAAGAGAAAAATATTATTCATATTCCGAAATTTCTACAAAAAAAAAGAGAAAAAAATCGGGGTTCGGGAATAAAAGAATTCTTTGAAATGTGCGCAGCCATATTTTTATCCAGTTTCTTTCTATGTGAGGGAAAACCATGGAATTCCACTAAACCTGACAAAGACTGTGTGAGAAAGAAAAAAAAAAATATATATTTTTTGGAAAGGCTGCAAAATCGAAAACCTGTCGAAATTCGATACTATATTTCTTTATTTATTTTATTTTTTTTAAATTTTTAAAAAGAAAAATTGTAAAATTTATGGATGGGTTTTTTTTTTCTTCTTCTTTTTTTCACCAGCCTTTTGCCGTTTTTCAAGAAGTAGATGCAGTCGAACCTCAATCTATTTCCTTCCTATATATATAGGAAAATTTTCACCAAGAAATTTTTTTCCTTCACAATCAGAATTTTCCCCTTCACTTATTTTCCCCTAAATCCAAAAAAAAAAAGTAGACTCAACATTTTCCCTTTTTTTCCCGAACTTCTCCCCTTTTTGTATTTTTATCCCTATTTAATATTTAAATCTAAGTTAACAAGATAATCTTTTCTCGATGATACTTTCTGTATTGGCTTCTTTTTTTTGTTTTGTTTTTATTACAGTAGTTCGATTCACTAAATTGTTAAATATTGATTGGTTTCTTATATCTTGAACTCAATTTTTATTATAATTTTATAACCGATATTTTCAGTTTTAATTCATTTTTCACTTAATTTTTTTTTAAATTTTCCTCTCTTTGTTTAGTTTAGATATTCCATATATATTACTTATAAGAAGTATTAATACAACTTTATTAGCATCATGTACTTATATGCAGTATTTTGGTAACATTGCGAATAGATTATAACAACTCTGATCAATTTATTTTTCACTTATTTTGAAAACACTTTCTCCAAAATAATTTCTTACGCTATTAAGATGGCCAATTATTTTATAAAATATGGTGGTGAGAAATATCAGCGTGTTCCAATGATCGAGTGATAATTCAGTGCCGTGGCATTCGAGTGGTTAATACACCAACTAGCAATCTAAACAAAAAGTACAGTAACTTGTCGCAAACTTGCCAATTTAAATTGAACCTCCTTAAATTGGGCGGTTTTGTATGGAACATATTTCTATATATATTATAGAGAAAGAATGTATATACAGTATATATATATATATATATATCCACATAATACAGAACCTCCCCATATCTTAGACACCTCACTAATTTGAAAATATTTCCATGGAATCATAGGTGTCAAACTTACACAGGTGTACTGTACTTTTTTCGACGGGTTCATTTCCGAATCTCGGCTAGAGAGAGCTATGGTAATTATGTTTTTAACGAGCACCTATATCTCCCGCTTCCCTAAGACAGAAATTTTAACATTTCGATTTCATATTGAATTTATAATAAATTTATTGTTAGGAAATTACAAAAATGAAATTTGATTCTCTCTGGTCCATAGACTAAAGCCCTGTCATTCCCTCTTTGATCCCTATTGAGCTTTCCCCCTTTGAGGTGTGGCCCATGCCAGATCATTAAGGCATTATGAAAAAGTAAAAATCTGTTCCTATTAAATCTTTCAATGAAAAATATTTATACACGCTCAAATCTGGACAATATATTTACTACGAATAAAATAAATAGTGAAATTAAGTTTAAATTTTGTGATGAAAAAAAAGTTTTTCTTCCAATATTTTCTAAATTCTCAAAGAGTAAATCAATGTCTCTTAAACTTCTCACTAGACTGCAGTCTCAGTGAGCTATAATACACATTCTTGCGATCCAACGAACTTCGTGAATCTAAATTTACATTCTCATGGCTCTCAAATAGCAAAACACCATGGAATAATTTCTAGCTCGCAATAATTCATAGTTATGTTTTTCTCAAATTTCTTAGGAGCCTAGATAATAATCACCTCTCCTAGGAAATATTCAAGTTTCAGCGTTTATTCAAGAAATATTGTATTTAATTTTTTTTTTAATCCAGAGATTTCAAATTTTTTGGAATTGAAATTCCGGTATAGTCAATTTTACAATTATGCATAAAAGTTACTAAATTAGCACAAAAGTTATTTTTACTATTCCTTTAGTCATTGGCCTTTAGTCGTACACATGATAACAACTATTTTGGTTTACAACCAAAATGCAGGGATATGGACTATTCTGCATTTTGTAAAGCAGAAGTTGAAAAAGTCATAAATTTCTTTTTCTTTTAATTTCTTGTTTTTTCTTTGTAGTTAACATATTTATAATAAAAGAACTTTTTTTCAATGCACTAGTTATAGATAACACGTGACCTTTTTATAGGATATAAAAGAGAAATCGATTGATTCATTTTCTACTTGACAAAAATGTCTTATTTTTTGCGTGATTATTATAGAGAGGAAAAACATTTCAAGACACTTAAAGAACCTATATTTCAGGGCTCTTTCAAACTAAAAGGAAAAAAAAAATAACATTTTTTTTCCGGTTTGAACAGTTTCAAATGAACATATGAGCACATAAAATCGTAGTAATATATGTTATATAGCGAGAAGCCCATTTCAAAGCGTCTTAATGTCCATTCACGTAACCATGGTTACCAAACACCTCTGAAAAACTGCCCTTTTGTTGATTGGTCAGTATGTCCGATATAGTCGACTGCACGTACGAAAATTATTGGTTGTGGGCGAAAACGTTCGTCGATGCGAGTCAATACCTATTTCATTTTTTTTCCCGATTGACAATACAGGGGGAAATAGTATACGATAAATATACACGTCACTTATTCCCTCCCTACCATCGCCACCGACATAGGGTAACGTAAAAATATATAAACAAGTAAAAGAAAAAAAAAAACATTTCAGAGAAAATGAAAAATATTGATTTCTTCTTTTTATTCTTCGGTGTTCTATTGAGGAGAAATATTTTCTATTTACACTAGTTTCAAAAGACTCTATTTACGCTTCTGTGATATCGTGTGTTTCTTGCTACAGTAGCTTGTTGATGTATTTTTCTCAAATTTTTTAGTTTTTTTTTGGGGGGAGGTTCATCGACATTTTTCAATACTAGATGAATTGATGAATAAATGAATGAATCTATGACAAAAAGAACTGTAACCAAAGAAAAATATTATATATATATGTATGTATGTAGTTCACATAGAATTGTTGATAATATTATTTCGTCTATAGAATCCCAATAATACGAGCTGAACTCTTGGCACTGACTTGGAGTTGGAGCAGTTCATGTTTGGCGTAACCAAGTTGAGTCTAAATCAGAAGTTCTTGACCTTTTTTCAGCCACGACCCAAACTCAATATGATCAACTTAGCGATACTTTCTTTCTTTTTTTTTTAGACACAGCTCAACTAAGGTCTATCACTATGGGCAATTCGTTACCTAGTGAGTTGTGCCGGAAGTGTAAGTGTATGTAGCTAACCGTCTGAGTGCGTATCTAGTGTTGTGTTTTTTTTTTCAGTGCCGCCATCTATATTTTGGAAGCGAAGTGAGTCAAGTGTAATGAATGAATATTTGTACCGTTTGTAGGTCTGTTGCTCTCTGTGGTGAGACTTTTCTAAACGGGAGATCGGCTCGCATTCACGCATAGAAGTTGGGAACCACAAAAAATAAACAAATTTCAGTCGACCACCTCTGTGGCAAAAGTGGGGTTTGAATCTAGGATCTAGCGATGCTAGTACGTCACTACGACCATTCTATTACCCCAGCGCCGAACTTTGCGACCCGTTGGTCTGTTTTCAACAAGGAAAATGTTTGTTAAATATCAAATATTTTATCTAAAATGTTCAGTTTTCGAAATTAGTGGAACCAGTACATGGCTTCTTAACAGGTGGGGCAACAGGGACTGAGCCCCAGGGCCCCGAATCAAACACGAACCCCTTCTGAACTAATGAAATTTTCCATTAATTCAGAAAATATTTCACTCATCAAATCTGAATTTTAATTCTCGAATTATTTCTATCATTAATTTGAGAATTGTTTTTCATCAATACTAGAATCACTTTCCATTAGTTATGGAAATGTTGTTCATTAATTCTGGAATTATGTGTTGTTCTTCCATTAATAATAAATTCTCATTATGAATATCTGAATTTTTATTAATACTAGTTTAATATTTTCATACATATAATTTTCAGCATTCCCTGTGCATTCTGTAATGATATTATGCCCTTTTGGATGCCGACTTTTCCCCAAAAATGCTATATATAAAATCATGGCTCATACAGCAACTCCAAAAATGTCTGGGTGCCAGCCCAAATCACCGTATCAAAATTAACATGCCATTGAAACAAGTAAAGCATCAAATGAATTTATAGTCGAATTGTAAGTGGATTCACGCGACCCATCTCGAGAACTCCTCCAACCCAAGTTTGGGTCACGACCCATGGGTTGAAAAGCCCTAGTCTAAATCTCACAAAAAAACTTTTGCTGAAAAAATTTCGTTAAAAATAACAGTATATTGTATGCTGTATGTCAATCAATTGATGACAAGCAATGGTTCGAAAAGTACGAGAAATTTTACTAAATTCTCAGATGAATAAAGCTTGAATCAAGATAGAATTTTTTTTTTTTTTATTTCTTGTAGATTTTCTTATTCCCTTTCTGTAATTTAGTTACTCGGAAATATTTGAAATTAATGCCAAGATATTAACCTGATATAATGAGAAAGTGTGTGGGCCTCGATAATTTGGCAGGAATTTATAATACGCAGAAAATCAGTCAGGAACCTTCAATAACTTTCCGATATTTTTGTTTGTACTACACTGCTGGCCACCCAAATTGCAACACCAAGAAAGACAAGAGATATCGCAACAATATTTATTTTGTAGATAACATGTTGACCAAGCATCAAATGATTAAATTTATAGACTTCTGTGAAGTGTGGTTCCTGCCAAAATCAGTAGCCAGAGTAGCCGCCATTGTTGGAGATCACCGCTGCCACACGCCTCGGCATTGATTCAGAGAGACTTTGGATGTGTTCTTGGGGTACAGCAGACCAAGCAGCTTCCACGCGTTGCCAAAGTTGTTCTGGTGTGGCAGCTGGGGATGTAATGTGGGTCAATCGTTGAGCAACCATGGACCACATGTTTTCTATCGGCGAAAGATCCGGAGAGCGAGCTGGCCAGGGAAGCAATTCAATCTGGCGATTGACGAAGAACCTTTGGACAATGCGTGTCACGTGTGGTCGCGCATTATCCTGTTGAAATATGGCTGTGGGCAAACCCTGAAGGTAAGGAAGGACAACTGGCTCCAACACCTCGGAGATGTAGCGCTGGCTTTTTAAAGTACCGGCAATGCGTACTAGAGGAGTGCGAGAGTGATATCCAATACCGCCCAATACCATAATACCCGGTGCAGGACCAGTGTGGCGGTGCATAACGCAGCTGTTCAGCATCCTCTCTCCACGGTGTCTCCAGACTCGAATCCGACCATCGTGGTGTTGCAGACAGAAGCGTGACTCGTCAGTAAAGACAATTTCATTCCATTGTGCCGTCCACATCCTTCTTTCATCGCACCATTGGCGGCGGAGACGTCTGTGGTTCTGCGTCAAGGGTAGACGAAGCAATGGACGTCTTGCGGACAGACCACTCTGCTGTAAACGGCGTCGAATGGTACGCGCAGACACTGGATGATGCGGTACAGACTGAATGTGCTGTGCTATGGTTCGTGATGTGGCTGAGCGATCCGTCACTGCCATACGCACAATACGCCTGTCATCACGTGAAGTGGTGCACTGAGGTGGATGCGATCCAACACGTCGGTCCGTCGTACCATCCTGCATCCAACGATCACATATCCGCATTACAGTTGTTTGGTTTCGTCCAACACGACTACCGATTTCCCTGAAAGATAATCCACAATCTCGGTAGGCCACTATCCTTCCTCTGTCGAACTCGGATACTTGATCAAAAGATGATCGCTGTTTTCTACGAGGCATAATTGATCGTTTTTTTGAAAAAACCACAAGAAAAACACAGTTGCCGTACTTCAAATCGTCGAAATCTCCAAGCCTTAAATAGCGCTTTGAAGTGGCGCCACAGGCGCGCGTGATGTGTGTCCGCGCTGAAATTCTAATCATTTGCATATCTCACCTCCGTTAATGCATGTTGTAAATTTCATATTATTTGCATGCTTCCTTCAGGGTGTTGCATTTACGGTGGCCAGCAGTGTATTTTGTCAGAGTACGTATGTTATACTGATATATCGGGCGAACAAAATCCTAGGAAGTAAATATGCATATATGGTATCATTGGAAAAAGCTAAAGCTATTCGATGATAGCTATCATAATTTTATAGCTTTTCTTCGCTAAATATGAGATTTGCAAGTTTCTATCGTAAAATTTTGTAAATTCTTTGACGGATAATTACAATTGTAAATGGTGTCACGTCTTTACAGGGAGTTCCAGTTTTCGCTTACATAAGGCAAAAATTAATAATTATGTTATAAGAGAATCAGTACTAATAATAAACTATTATTAACTATTACTAATTAATAAACTATTTAACCCTTAAATGCTCAAAATGTTAAAAGACAAGATTATAACAATTTTAACCTCATTTAATTTCGAACGCAAAAATTTATGAATAGTAATTGCACGCTCTAAAGACCGCGGAGAACCTCAAAGGACATTAAATTAGATTTTTTTTCCTCTTGCACTGTCCAAGTGGATAATAATTTTAAAAATTGATATAATTTTATTAGTTTACAAAAGTATTGTATCATTCTTCAAACTTTCATGATGAGTTCAAACCAGCTACTATAGACTCATATAATAAATGTGAATGATGAAACTTAATATTTGTTTGGAACTATGGACATATAATATGTTTGAAATAAATATGAGAAAAAGAACTAAAAAAAAGTAAAATGCAATGATAATTAATATCTAATTATTATTACGGCATTATTTACGATCCTATTATTTTTTGAGATAGTAAACTAGGATATTATATAGTAACTTCTATGATAATATTTCCGCTATACTAACACATGTGATAAAACATTTGATAAACAGTACAACCCTCAATAAATATGCAAAAATCCTCATCCAGGCAAGCAATAAAAAATATTTATGGGGAAAGAAAATTCCTAGGTATAAAACATTTAGGAAACAACATCAAATATTCGTTTCTCATATGGGCAGCATGAAAATTGCAGCAACAAGTACTAGGCACGTATATATATATGCATACCTACTTAGATTCTAAAACGAAAAACTTCGCGTATAATATATAGTACCTCATAATATATAAGGATGAGGGGAAAATATGTATACACTGTGTACACAAAAAGAAAAAAGGAAAAAAACTTAGGAGAGGGAATTGCTTGGAATCGATCCCATACACTATCTCTCTCTCACTTCTATTTTTCCTCATAGATATACTCTGATGTTGTTCAGGACACCAGTATATACGAAAATAACACCAGCAGGCTGACTTTTTCAGTATATAACACAAAAATATAAAAAAAAAGCTAATTTTTTTTTTTTTAAAGAAGGAGGGGAAAATTATCCGTTGTATCACGTTAGATGTTTACTTATAAAATATTCAAAATCCTGAAGTGAGGGAATTTTTTTTAGCATCTTTTCCCTTTTTTTTTTTTCCAACGCTATAGTAAACAGTAAATTTAAGAGCAACACAACACTCATGCATTTATATACGAAAAAAAATGGCTTCAGTTTATGCTTTTTGAAGATTGAACTATCCATATAAAGAATAGTGAGTGCTGCTTCATGTTTTTTCTCACATATCCCCCTCTCTCTCTCTCCGCTTTTCCTGTATATACTTCATAACATGTTTTCTTACTGCCTTAAGTTTTAAGAAAACTCGTTTTCTTGAAACTCTTATACAAGAAAGAATAATAAAACAAAACAAAAAAAACCTTGAGGGTAAAGGGAACGACATTTTATCTAGCTATAAATTATGGACATGCTTTATAATATATATAGATGGAAAGATAGATGTATACCTCGTATTAGAAGACATGCGAACTAACTTCAATGTTGATCTGTATTCTACACAACATGTTGTTTGAGGGTAAGAAAATATACGCGAGTTTCTTGTTGCCTGGAGCTCGCGATGCGTAAAACTAGCTTTGGGTCATGGATCTTGAAGCAGTTTTTGATACTTTTTCTCTCTCTCTCTCATGTATTTCCAAGGGATTTTTGCCCGAAGGAACGAATGAGTGCATAAGTACTATGACCGACAGAAATATTCTTTACTTTTTTTTTTTATTAAAAAAAACAACATAAATTTAGAAGAAGGTACAAGGAGATAATCGCAATAAGTGCATTACACATGAACCAGTCGTTATCCGGTTACGCAACTGAACCGATGGATCATTGCTTCTTTATTTATTTTCGTTTATCTCGAATGGTTTTGAATAAAAAGTCCCATAGATAAGGATGGCTATTTTCGTAATTTCTTCTTCTTATCTCTTGAGAGAGAGGCCAATGATTTATTATTTTAAACATTGATTTTTTATTTTTGAAAAAGGAGAACAGACTCACGTATTCGTATGAATATGAGAAAAATTCCGGTCTTATATACGAGAAGATTCGAAAAATGTCATTTCCTCTCTGACTTTGGTTAACTAATGAATAGTAATCGGTAGTTAAGATAATATTATAGCAAAACCTCCAATATCCGGAACCAAAAAATAAATTTTCATGATGCACATATTTAGAGATTTGTGTACGTAAGGTCAGTGATCGAAGAAATAGTGTGAATTGAACTAATTTCTTTCGATTTACTTTAGATTTTATAAATGAATGTTTAAAGTTTAGCTCTGCATTATTTTCAACGAAATTTGTTTCAGTCCCTTTTAATACTCTAAGGCAGCGTTTCTCAACGTCAACCTATAGTTCGTGGACCAGAAGTGATCAGTACCCGAGTGGCGTGGTGGTGGTTAGATTCTAGTCTACCATCGTGTTGTCGCCACGGTCCCAGGTTCAAACCCGAGGGAGGATATATATATGATATTGTCCGAAACGAACTTGAGGTGACCATCGATATATAGTGCCTCCATTTTCACCCCATCTCATTAATAGCAGTAAATTGCAATACAGCGATATGGTGTTTGGTGAAATAGAGGTGATCCGTGTAGATAGGTCATACTGTAGTGCATAAGTACTATGACAGATAGAAATATTCTTCTTCCCTTTTTTTATTCTATTTAAAAAAACAAAAACAAAATTAGAAGAAAGCACAAGGAGATAACTGAAATAGATGCATTTGCACATGAACCAGTCGTTACTCGGTTGCGTAACTGAACCGATGGATCATTGCTTCTTTTTTTATTTATTAATTTATTTTCGTTTATCTCGAATGGTTTTGAATAAGAAGTCTTATAGATAAGGATGGCTGTTTTCGTAATTTCTTCTTTTTCTTATCTTTTGGGGGGGGGGGATGATTTAGTATTTTAAACTTTGCATTTCTTACATGTTATTTTGTCTTTTTTAAGTAGGGAATTGTCACGTATTTGTATGAATATGAGAGAATTCCGGTCTTACGAACATTCGAAAGATCAAATTTCTCTTTCTTACTTTGGTTAACTAATGAATAATAATCGAAATGTTACAGTAAAACCTTCCATGTCCGGAACCACAATCCTCCCAATATGCCACAAAAGATTACCACAACTTATATATACAACAAAAAGATAAATTAGCAATAAAAACTATAAAAATTCTTACAAATTAATTCGTGGCTATAAATCCAATCAGCTTGTTCTTGATGTAATCAATATAAATCCTCAATAGTGTTTATTGGTGATGGTCAGCATTCAGTTTAATCTAGAAGAAATTGAAGCAAAAGATAAGATAAGTCTCTTTCTAACAAATATTTGACCAATTTTAATCATTTAAATATTTGTCATATTAGACAAGAGCAGATAAAAGATTAATTTCAGAAGAATTTGAAAGCTTATAACATAATTTCCAATGTAACGATCAGTTAAGTCTGTGTTTCTCAACCCGAGGGCCATATGTGTAATCAAATGGTAAAAATCAAATGAAACGAAAGCAACGAAAATTGGCAAAAGGGAAAGCTGTGAAAATGTCAAGAAATTAATAAAAATCTTAAATAAAATATGATGGAAATATTGTGACTAATATTTAACCCAGCAAAGTACCCGTAAAATCAGTACCATCTTAAAGCATGGGCCCATCTACGCATAGTCGGAGTCCCTGTACGATGTAGGGAGTGGGTATGTTGATATGTCACTTCTAGCTTAGTATGGGGAACTAGAACATCTTTTCTGTCCAAGGACCCCATGACGTTAGAATGGCCCTGAAATAGAGAAGCTCGCCGAACTCTTACTTGGAAGTCCTGAGAACGCCTTTACATTAAATTTAAAGTTCACCATAAATTTTCTCAAAAAAAAAAATTCAATAAAAGTAGAAAGTATCGCTTCTGGATTAGGAGTAGACGATTTGACTAAGACAGTTAAGTCTGGGTTCCAGGAGACGAAAATATCGTTCAAACGGGGAGCCATGAGTGAAAAAAGGTTAAGAAACACGAAGTCAACCGGTAGTTCAAACTGCGGCCGATCTCTTAAAGATTACAAACCACAATTAGACCTATTCAATATACGGAATCGATAACTTCAGACGTTTGAAAGCTTATAGCACAACTATAGATTGATCAACCAGTAACGCAGTCATTAATGATCAGTCAAACGTTGTTCAGGATTTGAGCCATTCTCTTTATTTAATAAACATTATATTCATAGATTACTTCTTAATAAAAAAAATTTCAGAATATTCTGAACGCTTTTCTGAATTCAATTGTTTTCCTGTGTTTTTTGGGATAAATATATAATACATGTAATTTATTCAAAAAAAAAAAAAATTCAGAAAAGATTATTTTTATTTAAAAAATTCAAAATACAGCTTCAATAAAAATAGAGAAAAAATTACTAAAAATGACAAATATACCGTATTTATTCCGCGTGGTTTGCTTGAGAGAAATTCTTGGAAATTTGTTTTTTCTTTACACAGAAATTTGTTCAGGAAAGTAACAGGAGAATTCGTTCTACTCAAAGATAAAGTCACTATGTTATGTCCGAAAGATCATAGACCTCAACGAAAAACAAAAAAAGAGGCGAATGCCATGGGAAGTTAAAGCGAGTCTCGTTTCCTGTGTGTTTGAAGCCTTATCTATTCTATAAAATAAAATAAAAAAAACACTGCTATATATATATCTACTCGAATATAAAGAGAAAAACCAACCATCAAATGACTAAGGAAGGACCATTTCTGTAGCTTGATATTTAGCTGCAGCCTGACCTCAATAAACCTTAAGATAAATACAAGCCAACTGCAGAAACGCATATGACGACGACGATGATGATGATAAGAAATAGGAAAAAAAAGCGCCAATGTGAAAGCAAAAAAAAGAAAAATGTCCAAAATAGAGAGAAAAAAAAAGAGAAAAAATGCAGCTGCGCCGCATAAACTAAAGCGTCGCAGAGAAAATAATTATTCACGAAGCGTTTACACCACGCCATTACTGTGTGTGAGTGTTAGATCCATCTTTTTCTATATTTATTCTTTTTTTTCCCATTTTATCTTCTATGAAGAAAAACTGAACTGAACTGTAGCATCTGCTCGTTTTGTGTGATGAGTGTGTGTGTGTGTGTGTGAGTCTTCTTCTTGCTGTGTGCAGATGTCTGTATGTCTGACTGGCAAATAATTGTCAGTGTGAGCTGATGAGGTCTTTGGCCCATGCTCTCTTGTTGTCTTCCTTCACCCACCTCGATTTTTTTCTCTTCCATTCACTATACCAGAGAAGTTGGGAAGGAACTCCCGTTTCTCAATCCACAAAGAGGCTCTTTGGGACAATTGAGGAAAAAAAAAAATAATAAAGGTCAAGTCCAACCTTCTGTTTGTGCCTCTTAACTGAGCCCTACAACCTGTTGCTCGCGAGCACCGTGAAACATCTATGAGTGTTCGATGATTGAGCCCTTTTCTCTTTCCACATTTTGTTCCACAACGCTTTCCATCAATTATCATCACTAGACTGATTTTAGATCATATATGCTCAACCTAGGGCCAAATGTGTCCCTCGGAGTCATCTGATGTGGCCCACGACCTCAAACGTAAATTTTTAAAAATGAATCAAGTGACATATTTATGACACGTTTACAGATCGCTTTAGTGACCGCATAGTTCCGCATCGCTTAAAGTGACCTACGATATTTACTGATCATTGAGTGATCCGCGGCACAGTTTTAGAGTAGGCCACATCACCTAAGTTATTCACGACACCGTTCCAGAACACTCAAGAGGCCCACGGTACACTTTCACATGACTTAAGTGGCCCGCGGCACATTACCAGATCACTCAAGTTGTTCGTGACACGTTTTCAAACCTACGCACTCGCACTCTCCTGAAAGTTGTCCATCCTTGTTTTAGATGGTGCTAGTCATTCGAACTAGATACAGTAAAATCTATCAGTTTGGGCACCGCTGTATTTTAGACACCTTTGAGCATTGAAAACTGCACACAACCCGCTTCACACTTCGGAGAGATATTGTAGGTGCCCAAGACATCGCCACGTATTGAATAATTTTGAATGGAACCTGTAACATGGAGATGTCCACAATATTGTGTGTGTGTACCTCTATAATTCTATATCATAGTTTCCCAAACTTTTTGTTCCATCGCCCCCTTTAATTTTTTTGTTTCTTGCACCAATCCATCCCCACCCCCCGAGGGTGATATTGCTACTTTGGGAAACATTTCTTTATATCTTGAACACCTCTCTTTCGGACCGATTTCAAGGAAATCATGGGTGTCCAACTTAGATATGCTCTACTGTAGGTACTGAAACATGGGCACGTCCCAACCTAATGCTATCTAAGCAATGTTTGATCATTCAGGGTGATACCGATCAAAGACAACAGATGACCTTGATCAGAAAATTCAAAAGCCCTGTAGCAAATTATTACGTGATCCACGTAAACCGAAAGTCTTCCTTTCCATCAACTTTCCATCTGAAGAAAAAACTATTAGATAAGGCTAGCCATGTCCCCCAGAAGGCCACAGGGCTCTAGTCTTGGGACCCGGGATGATTCCCATAATTTTTTTCCCCACGCAATAAATTTACCATAGCGAGGCCCGTGAAAAGTCTGGGTAGGGAACCCGTCAGAGGCACTAGCCTAGTGGCCCTACTAAATGTTTGTTACATACGGCACTAATCTGTACTTCGTTTTTCATTATTATTTGAGTATAACAGTGTATCCCGCTTATAACGTTTCCCAAAAAACCGTCATGGAAAAACGTTGTAAGCGCTTCAAACGGGAAATCTTGGTGAGAATTAAAGTTGAGACCATGAAAATAAGTAGTACTAAGTGGGAAAACGTTGCAAGTGGGATCGATTGCATACGGAATTATCTTGTGTATATATATATTATCAATATGTATATTATATTCTTATTATTCTTACTACTTTTTCTTAAATTCAGTATTGAGCTTTTGTTGTTGCGTTGCAATATGTATATGTATGTAAACATGTACAATATATATATACAGTAAAGTTCCCCGACATGATCCTGCTCCCCATAAGAGCAATGGCTAAAACTGGCGAATTTTGCTGGTAGAGCCAGGACCATGTACGGTATGAACGAAAGAAAAGAAAATGCCTTTAGAGAGGCTTTGCTTCAGGATATTTGGGCCATGAAGATAGCCATGTAAATATTATCGAGTTGTGATAAAATTTTGAAATATCCGCTTGCGCTCTATATGCGAAATTGGGTGAAAATTAATCAAAAATTACATACTCAGACAGAAAATCAGATTTATACACTGGAGTTTTCACGAATTTTAAACTAAAAATTCTACGGTCAATGCTAAAATTGAAGTAAATTATAAAAAAAAAAGATAAAATAAAAAGAAGAAAATTTAGTAGCGATAACAGCAAACCTCCGTAAAATGATTATTAGGGAAATGTAAAATTTTGAATTTTAATACCCCTTAATTAAAAAAGTAAATCAGTGAATATTTACGACTTTATCATTCCGAATGAAAATAATCCCGTATTAATTCAATAAAAATTCTCTGAGATTAGAATTATTGATTTGCGCCAATTCTAGTTCTGCAAAAATTTCAGACTCCTAATTATATATTTTACCACTTGAAAAGTGCTTAGCGCGTCTCTCACATCAATAAATACTTCATCAATCGTATCTCACCGAAGTTCCGTTCATAAATGAAGGGAAAAATTTTTGAATGAATCATAACTATTTTATTCTTTTTCGACATTTTTAGCAAAAAATATCTAAAAGAGATATATTACAATAATGTATCTGATCATCTCCGAACTCTAAATCAAAACAAAATTAAAAATACATCATTTCATTCATTCGGAAACGCCCTTCAAACCCAGCGTTTGATTCATTCACAAAAACCTCATGTAATTCACTTAAAAAAATCTGCATTTATTACTTATCTGATTCATTCAAAATGCTTATTTGATTAATCCAATATTTTTATTTGATTCATTAGAAATTCTCAATTGATTCATTACAAATTCTCAATTGATTCATTACAAATTCTCAATTGATTCATTACAAATTCTCAATTGATTCATTACAAATTCTCAATTGATTCATTACAAATTCTCAATTGATTCATTACAAATTCTCAATTGATTCATTACAAATTCTCAATTGATTCATTACAAATTCTCAATTGATTCATTACAAATTCTCAATTGATTGATTCTGAATTGATGAACAAAACCCTCATTTAATTCACTCAAAAAATCTCCATTTAGTTCATTGAAAATCCTCATTTAATTCATTGCAAATCCTCATTTAATTCATTGCAAATCTTCACTTAATTCATTGCAAATCCTCATTTAATTCATTGCAAATCCTCATTTAATTCATTGCAAATCTTTACTTAATTCATTGCAAATCCTCATTTAATTCATTGAAAATTCTCAAAAAATGCTCATTTAATTCATTCAAAACTTTTATATGATTCATTAGAAATCCTCATTTTCTTCATTCAAAACAAACAAAAAATTCTTTGGTGAAATTTTAAACGTAATCGAAACAAAACTCCATCGACTTTTTGTATAGTAGGCCTACTCAGCATCTCGGCTTTAAGAAAAAAAAGCACTTTATGTTAAAAATTACACTTAAAATACACGTGTAAGAAGGAAATTCAAGCAAATTTTGGTTGTTCAATTTTTTTATGTGAATACCACGGACAAAAATGCGCCATAACGAATAAATAAATAGAAGAATTGGTACGTCTCTTCGAAATACACATTTTTTTTCCTTCGTTTTTCTATTAAATATATATATTTTTTTTCCTCCCAAGACGACGAAATTCAATTTTGAACTTTTGCCGAATTCTCCGTTTTCCGGGATTAAAAAAATTTTTTTTTCATTTAATCTCTTATTCTGTTGCATCGTAAGGAGAAGGAAGAAAAGAAAATCGCGATGTTTCCTTGATATATTCTTTTTACGAAAAAAAATGCAAAAATGAAAAAATACTGTTTGTATATTTGTATATATTTCTTTTTGGTTTTCCCATTTTGTTGGTTTTTGTTAACAATAGCATTCCACAGGCATTGATGGCTTTTTCTTTTGATAAAATTTTCGGTTCATATGCGTGATATTACGGGCAGGTGTTTATAACTTCTCTGACAGCTCTATCTGGCTAAAGAAGAGGGGGGGGGGTTCTTCACCTTTTTCAGCCGCGACCGAAAATCAACAACAAGATCAGCTTTGCGACCCCATGCAACTGTTTGTCGTTCGAATGAAACCAGTAATGCAATAAGTGCATTTATGACAGGATTGTACGTGGACTCAAACGACTCATCTAAGAAGCCCCTGTGGATCCCGTTTGAGTCGTGACCCATAGCTCCAACACCCTATCTCCCCGTTGAAAAGTCTCGCCACAGAGAGCAACAGGCCTACAACAGTAAAATCTTCAATCATTACACTTCACGCATAGTTCGAAAAATAGAAGGCACATGGCGGCACTATAACAAGCATTGCACAAAAACAAAATTCACATTAGGTTCACAACACGGACACGCTCATTCCAATATGTGCCAATTCATTAGAAGTTCCGCAGAGGAATACGGACGAGGTGCATGTATGGTTTAGTAGTAGTGGTAGTAGCTCAAACGCCCTTGTCCGCTAGTAGATTCGTGCGACCCTTAATGCGAATCAAGTTTGCGGCGTGCCCCCACATAGCTCAAGAATCCCGCCACTGTGGTTGTCGAGTGGTCATAGTAACAGACTCTCATTGCGAGGACCCTTGTCGAACCCCACTGGCGTCGCAGTAGTGGTCAGCAGTTAGTTTTCGAGGACCGAGAGCTATAGGCCTACAGCGGTAAAAATCTTCATTCATTACGCTTCACTCATAGTTCGAAAACTCGTAGATGGCGGATGACAGCGATATAACAAGCATTACACAAAAACAAACTTCACATTAGGTTCGCAACATGTACCCAGGGGCGTAGCCAGATATTTCTTTCTGGGGGGGGGGGGAACCAAAGTGATAGAACAATAGATTTGGCCATCTTTTTCTCTTTTTTCGCTCATTTTCTCACATTTCGGGGGAGGGCAGATCTCCAAGCCCCCCCCCCCCCCCCCCCCCTCGCTACGCCCTTGCATGTACCACTTCATTAGCTGTTCCATAGGGGAATATGGATGCATGTGTGATCTGGTAGTAGCTCAAGAAATCCTGGCTGTAAATGGATTTGTATGACCCATCTCGGAAAGCCCCTGCGAATCAGTTCATGGGTCGAGACCCATGGCTCAAGAGTCCCTGGTTATTTATGGATTAGTAAGGTTAATCTAGTAAGCAACTGAGTTGTTGCCCGGTCTCTCCAGAGGTCAAGGGAAAAAAAATCCACATTTCTAAGCGTAATATTCACTGAGATATTCGAATTCGAAAATCGGAGGAAATTCGGGAAAGAAAAAAAACAGCATAAACTAACGGACAAGACTTTTTTTTGTCTGATTTATACCGTTCTTCTCATAATTCTCTTCGATTTTTGAATTTAAATATCTCAGCGAATATTGTATTTAGAAACGTGGAAATTTCGTGTTGGCCTCAGGAGAGACAGAGAAACAACTTTTTAATTGGGTTTTCGGGCACCGTATAAAAAGTTTTTATTTCATTTTAATATCTATACAAACCCTTGCAACATGGATAATGTATATATCTGAGTTATATATATATATATATACATGTTATTTGAATAATTTTTCTAATTGGAAGTATACCTTTAGGATCAACGGTTCGTCAGTAAAATGCGGCAACAGGAATTAAGTAATCACCCGGTATACATTTTAAGGGAAAAATAAAAAATACTGTATATATACTTTACTTATTGGTTCCCATTTGGTTGGCCTTTGTTAACAGCAGGTTTTTTTGAGGCATTAATGGCTTTTGGTAAAATTTTCGGTTGATATGCGTGATATCACGGGCAGGTGTTTATATGTTCTTCTCTAAGAGCTCTATCTCGCTAAAGTATCGCAGGTACAGTGAAGAGAAAATGAAGAAATGGGTAATTTTTTTTTTTCACACCTGTCCCACGGTACAACCTCTTATTACGAGGAATAACCCAATGGACGCCTCCTTTTGACGTGTTGTATCACTTAATCAAGTACGTACTGTGGTGTGTTGTTCTTTATATTAGTTCCTTTGGAACTTCGGTCGAGTGGACTTTCCACGTCCGCACACGGTACTTGAATTGATCACGATATGGACATAAGACTCACGGAAGTCCACGAATAGACGTCCGTTATTTTTTTGGACCTGATTTCAAATGATTAGCTGATAATTTGCGTGTGTGTGTGTCCAGACGCTAGTCAAAATAATTGGATTTGCTGTTAACGTGTTTATTATTTGTTATTATTAAAGTCTACGGTATCGTTTGTGTGTATGTTTAGTCGACTTTTCGGTAATGGAAAGCTTATATCAGCGGTCTGATGTATATATATATATTTTTTTTGTAGTGTAGACTAGTTTACAAACGGTGTATCTTTTATGTGTTACGTGTAAATAAGCGTTTAACGAACGCACTTGTTGAACTTTCGGATGTTTTGAATAGATCAGAGATTTTTGTGTCGGAATATCTAGTCACGGATCGATTTATACATCAATTAATTTAATTAATGATTTTTAACCGCACGTGTTTTACTGGGTAGATGGGTATCTGGCTATAATTTGGTGTATAACTAAATTAGTAGGAAAAAAATCGTTACCCTTATAATGGAAACCTCGTACATCGAAAATTCCCAACTTCACAGGAAGAGCAAAAAAAAAAAAGGATGGGGCATCCCATTGAATAATACATAAAAAGGGTTAATTTTTTTTTCTCAATAGAGAGCAGATTATTGCCGATTTTTTTTTAAAAGCAGTAATATGTGAGATACATGATGTTCTCAATCTAAAACTGCGAAAAAGTCATTTTCTAAACGAACTGATGTACGGGGTTTTCATTGTAAGGGTGACGAAATTTCTCAATCCCGTTTATAACGTTTCCACTTGTAACGTTTTCCCCGCTTAGTAGGACGTATTTTCGTGGTCTCAATTATCAAATAACTCTCAAGGAACAGTATTTTTTAAACTAGCCGCCACCCCCCGAACTATCGTCAAGAGCGAAGCTATTCTCACTTATTCAAAAATTTTTATTCGAGTAAATTTTGTGAATTTTATTTTTTAAAAGTCAGGTTCATCGGAAAACCCCTGGGCAAGATTTCAGTGAAATTTTCTCTGGTAGGGATTCTATGCAGGGCCGTTTCAACATCATGGGCTCCAGGACAAAGTGATGTTCTCGGGTCCCATACCAAGCTGGAAGTAACAGCTTGCATGTTTACATACTTAATTATTACATCGTGCAGGCTTCTTATGAACATGAGGAATCACGGACAATGTCTAGGTGGGCCCCGTGCAGTAGACCCTTGACTAGGTCGTGTTCGGCTCGCGACTACCGAGCCTCCGATTTATCCGGCTTAGTTTAAAAACAATACAATAATGAAATCGAATATTATTTTTTCACATTCGTCATTTAATCATTTATCAATGAACAGTAAAATAAGTTTAAATAATTTTTGTGAGAACGTAGCCTACGTTGCACGTTTGTTTCGTTCATTTTGAAAGTGTGCGTATTTGCACTGCACAGCAGTGTTTCCCCAATCTTTTTGATGTAGTGGACCTCCTTCAGTGAAGGTCAAGACATCACGGATACCCTGTACTAAAAGACAATTTCCAATGCTACCTCCCCATGAAATCCAAAATGTGTTGTTTTTTATAATTTGCATACTTCAAAATGTTGAAGTAGTAAATTAAAATTTCACAGCACTAAATAGGTCCTTCATGTAATAATAGTAATTGAAAATGATCTAATGGACCCACAGGGATTCAATGAAAAAGAAGTGCATAGTGTATATGATTGTATAAAAAAAAAAAAGGACAATATATATGATTCTATGCTTTCTTCAATTATAAGTTTATGTTAGAAATTATAAAGTTTAGCTTGCACTAACAGCAATATTTTTATTCTTGGATTTCCTATCTCTGTAGTAAATTTTTAAACAGTTCAGAAGTACATTTTCACGTATAGTATAAATAAAAAACATTTATTAAGTACTCGCTTGTACTTCGAAGTCAGAAAATATTAATAAAAGCGATTTTTGATATAAAAACGATGTTTTTCATGGTATAAGTAGGAAGTGAGTACTGTATTTATAGAACTACGGCCTATCCGGCTTTTCTGTTATACGCCCCCTCCCCTTCCACCACATTACGCTGGATAGTCCGGAGTCTACTTACTGTATTTAGATGGTTTTATGAGCAGTTATACTGGATTCCGGAAGTAGTCAAAATTTTGCCATAATAGTAATTTAAATACTTTATTT
This sequence comes from Pholcus phalangioides, assembly GCF_987345545.1. Lineage (NCBI taxonomy): Eukaryota > Metazoa > Arthropoda > Arachnida > Araneae > Pholcidae > Pholcus > Pholcus phalangioides. The sequence continues at coordinate 20,622,381 of NW_028301594.1, read as the reverse complement.
CTGCACATCTGAATTCTTTTCACAGCTCTCAGTGGCCCCTTGGCCGTCTATCTTGGCTTCTCTTTCATTTGATCTTAAACCGCACCTTCCCCCTTAAGATGTTCTAGAACCACAAATGGGCCCCATATGGTCTCAGATTGAGAAAAACATCGAACTAGAACATTTACTCCTGTTATTCAATATGTGTTCCCGTGAAAGCCTTCGTAATTAATGTCTTGAGAAATGCTGCTATCAAAGAACTTCGTGCTATTCATTATTATGATGGGGGGGGGGGGGGGGGAGGCCGAAGATGATATAGAAAATTCTTTCACCGATCCCAACCGAATTTTCAAAAGTCCTATATGCACATATTTTCACCTATAACATCAAAATTTTGTGGTGCTGGGTCAGAACATCATATCTCCGAAAAATGTTTTTTTGATGTAAGTCTTGCTAATTATAACTAATTAGAAGTGAGGTAAACGCACAAATACGTGCGTATGGCTAAACAACATGTTGATGAATGATATTTTAATTTGTGTTTGTGCATATGTTTTATTTTTGACTTTTAAATGACAATGAAAATGCTTACATCTCAAAACTGTGATTGTGGAGTTATATTCTGACCAAACACCACAGAATTCCACGTTGATTATCGCTGTTGTTGCTTTAACCATTAAGAAAAAAAAGAAAGTTGGTATTCAGTCTCTTTCCTCAAACATCGATGGGCATTATGTCAACAATAAGAAAGCTGCCGGTATCTCTAGACTTTTCTTTAATTTGATTTTTACTCGTGGCTCCCTTAGAACATACTAGGCAACAAATGGGCCGATATGGCCTCAGGATGAAAAACACCGAACTAGAACCAAATTCCTGTTATTCAATATTTTCTCCATAGAAAATCTTAGTAATAACCTTAGAAATGCTGCTATTAAAGAAATTCGTGCTGTTCATTAACCCATAAACAAGTCAAACAATAAAATATTGTTCGTGTATTATTTCGGAAAAAAAATTATGATGTAGGAAATTCACAAAATCTCTAACAGATTTCAAGGGTCATATCCACACATTTTTAACCATGATATCAAAATTGCGCATTGATGATCGTTGTTATTGCTTCATCATCTCGAAAGAGCTTTACCACGAAAAAAAGCCAACTTCATAGATGAAAAAAAAAAAAAAATGCGCGCTCAACCTAACGCTCTATTTCCTACTCAGCACAATTCTTTTTATTAGACAGAGGCACGCCAGTACATAAAGTGTCGCATAATCTTCGCGATAGAAATTTACCTCACGTGGCATATATACGAAACAGGACAAAACCACATCATATTTACACCACAACCACGCAAAAAAAAAGAGAAATCTGGTACTCAATCTCTTTCCTCAACTTCGACGTGAGCTATGTCAACAATAAGAAAGCTGCCACCGGTATCTTTACACGTGGGTCGAATCCACACACAAAAAAAAAAAAAAAAAGAAAAAATTGCGGCTTCTCCCGTTCCTAACATACACACACAATAATGATGGTAAATATTAAGGTAAAAAAATATATTCTCAAAAACGCAGGTACACACCCAGTGACCTAGTTAGCGGCGAAGTCAAAATGTACAACAGACCGCGACGACTCCATCTATACCCACCATCAAAACTCCATCATCGTGATCATACCCAACCAAAGGGCCCTTCTTAAACGTTCACAGTGGTACCTCGGCTAACGAACGCATCGGATTACGAATTGTTCGGCTAACGAATACTTTTTTTTTCCCGAGGTTTCTCTGCCTCTGCTAATGAATACGGATTCGCCAAACGAACATATCAGTTGATGTGGATGCATGCACTAACATGAAACAGGCTCATCGTGAGCTAAATTTCAACGCCAATCAAAATGAATTCAGTGAGTAATAGGTATTTGGGCAAAAATTAATTCATTTCCACCTCTGAATCGCTTTCCTGATGTACGCCTCTATTTCCTCTTTGAGATGGATTTTGGCATTTCATGTAAAATGAATGAATTATGATTATCATCATTCATTTTTTAATTAATTTTAGTGCACTTTCGTTCAGCTTAATTATAATTAAGCTGAAAGAAAGTGCACTAAAAATGAATTTAAAAAAGTCCTAAGACTTGAATGGGTTTCAGTGGATACGTAGACTCTTTAATACTAAAATGAACAGCCTGGACACTCTAGGAACTTATCTTTACTTACATTTACTTGTCCATCTGCATGTGAGTGATTTTTCATATGAGCTATTTTCACTATGGCTCATGGACCCTACTGCATAGCTTACGTACATAGCGTAAAATAAAAAAGATGTTCAGTAGCCTATCTCATTTCCTTTAAATTCTCTTTCATTCAATTGTGAAGTAGTTTGTCTTAGCCTACGACCAGTATTTGTCTTTGTTTACAGTGCTTTTTAGGGTACGTACACACTCATATACAAAGTCGCAGAACAAATCAGGTGCTCTACTACTTTCCGCGGCTTTTATCTATGAAAAGTCGCAAGTCTAAGTCACAGAACACGTCCACACTCATATACAAAATCGCGCAACACGTGTTCTGTGACTTGTCACTCGACAAATCGAGCGATTTGATTCGACTTTGTATATGAGCGTTGACGTACCTTTTTATGAAACTCACCTTCAAATTGTTCGCCTTTTCTGGAACAATTTAATTATTTTTCCATAGAAACCTATGGAAAATGGCATTTCGGATAACGAAGATTTCAGCTTACGAATGGGATTCTGGAACGAATTATCTTCGTTAGCCGAGATATCAGTGTACTATTATAACGGACGGAACCTGTAGCATTCACCATAATTTTTTTTTTTGAACCTACCATGTCCAACTTTTCCTCAACACTATCCCCTCCATCATCATCACTATTTTGTACCATCAGCATGCAGAGGGAAAAGAAGTATTTTTTTTTCTATGTATAACTTGAGCATGCTTGCAATACATGAGGATGCGGGCTTTTGAATGGAGCTGGAGCCACAATGACAAAGAAAGAGAGAAAGGCACGTTGCTGCTGAGTTTGTTTTTTTTCCCGCTCCACACTGATACATGAAGAGCGCTTTACATGGCATATAAAGAGCAAAAAAAGAGCAAAAAATTTTATATAATACGTGATGGTTTCCACGAAGTATGAGCTCGAAATAAATAGGCTGCATGTGCCTATGACATATATGATGGCTATCGGAGATTATGATGACGCGCGTGATTCTCGAGTGGATTCCTTGAAAAAAAACCTCGAATACCTACCACGATGCGACCGATTTTATCTCCACACGTACTCGATTCAATATCAGATGGACCTGTATGTACTATAGTGATTCCCGCTTGCAACATTTCCACTTACAACATTTTCCCACTTACAAAATTTTTTCCATGAAGTTTTCTTTATAAAGTTATAAGCGGAATACGCTGTACGTACAGTAAAACTCGGTTGTAACGATCTCCGTTGTAACGACACCTCGACTATAGCGGCAATAATCGGCCGTCGGAGCTGGTTCCCATAGAAAATAATGTTAACGCAGGGCTTGACAAACCAAAAACCCCTAGGCGAAGAAATCCAGAACAAATTTTTAGGTGCCAAAAATTTTTTCTTCACAAAAAACAGGTCAAAAATAGTATTTATTTCGACTTTTCCAGGACACAGTTACCGTTATCGATAGATAAGCTGATATAAATTTACCTACCATTAGCTACCATTAATAGGAAATATTGGGCGCCGATACTAATTTTTTTAAGCCGCCATGGCAACTTGGCTCTTAGGGTTTGTCCAGCCTAGAATAATGAACTTTGCTTATATCATGTCGATGAAAGCGCAACAACCTCGGATATAACGACGCACTTTTCTCCGCTTTTGCTTTCGTTTCTATAGCATTTCTTTAAAGAAATTCCGAAAATTATAACTGATCACATTTAGAGAATGTTAGTCTGTTATTGTATTGATACACTAACGATGAAAAAAATGTTTATTACATGTTCGACGCCTTGACTTTGTTCATTGAGATGACCCGTAAACGGAACATATTTCCCTATATAATTTTGCTCTTTTCGACTTTTTATTTCAAATTGCTCTTTTTGTTCTTTGAACGAAGGTTATTTTAATTTATGATCTTTACTAAAATCAGGGGTCGAAGACGATGTGCTTAATAAGAAATTGTACTATAATGCATTCGACTATGCACGAATACAAATATTCCTCTAAAATATGTGTCATGTTTATACTTTAATTTTTAAATTCAATTTATTTAAGATAAGATAAGAATTTAATTTAGATGTAATTTAGTTTAAGATTAATTAAGATAATTTAGATTACGATAATTATTTAGATTCAAGATTATTTAGATTCAAGATTATTTAGATTCAAGATTAAGATAATTTAGATTACTATAATTATTTAGATTCAAGATAATTTAGATCAATTTGATTTAACATACTTAAATCCTTTTTCCTCATGAATACATTTTCATTCACTGCAGACTTGATGCAACACTGCATTAATTCAGAGGCTGTTTATAAGCAATAATGAGGAATTTTTCTTACAATTGTCGAGCTTTGGCAATTTCCCGTGTTTATGATCAGAATTTCCCGCATTTTTCTCAGTAAATTATGGTCACCCAAATCGTAATGAAATTTAAACTTTACTTCATATATAAAGTATTTAATTGCATCTGATTATATTTTTCACACTCGAAAGGTCTTGGAAACATCAACCTTAGTTGTAACGACGCCTCGGTTATAACGACAACATTTCACAGAATCTTCGATGTCCTTATAACCAAGTTTGACTATATTTCCTTTCATGCATTGAAAGCAATATTCCGAAATTAAGGGGGAGGGGGAAACTAATTATTTTGAATTTATTTATCTTTTTTCCAGAAAATTTTCGGTGCGATCAATCGATCAATATGTTTTCTCTTGACCATAATTACTTCGATATATTCTGCACGCATCCCAACCAAAATAGATCGATATGAGTTTTGCTTTTTATTAGTCTATTGGGAAATTTAAAATGCTGTGAAGAAAATGATTCTCTTACTAAATTCAGTAGATTGATTTCTTTTCTTTTTTTACCAAATCATGTAGCTTTCTATATTTATGGTTCTCTCTAGATAGTTTCTTCAAAAACGTCTAAAAAAATGTCTCACCCAACATCGGTTTCCTCAAAAATGTGTCACACAATAATGGTTTCTTCAAAAATGTCTCAAACGACAATGGTTTCTTCAACATATTCTTCTGGTGGTTTCTCACCCACAATATCAAATAAAATTTTCCATATAGATATCTCAAAAAAAGGGTTTCTCCAACAATATCTGAGACAAGAATGGTTTCTCCAGAAATGCCAAATTTTCTCAAATAAAAATGAGGAACTTATAAAAACGAATGTTTTCTTTTAGCAACATATAAAACAAAAAAAAGTTTTCCAAAACTGTCTCGAAAAAATATGATATCTGAAACACAAAAATGGTTCTCTTCAACAACAATACCCCCAAGAATCTCAAACAAAATGGGTATTTTCAACCATGTCTTGAAGAAAGATGGTGAATCAACGATATCTCACACAAAAATGGTGAATCAACGATATCTCACACAAAAATGGTTGTTCAACAATATGTCAAACAAAAATGGTTTCCTATAACAAATATTTCAAGCAAAATCTTTTCTTCGACAGTAATTTCAAATGATAATAGTTTCTCGTCAAACAAAATGAGTTTTTCCTACAACATTTTGAATAAAGATGATTTCGCCAGCAATATCTCGAACAAAACTTGTCTTCAAAAATATCTCAAATAAAAATTGTTTTCAATTATCTCAAACAAAAATGGTTTCTCATAATTGTTGGACATCAGAATGGATTTTTTCAACGGTGTCTTGAACAAAGATGGTGAGCCAACAATATTTTATACAAAAAAATTATTCCTCAAACGAAAATGGTTTCTTCCACGATTTACTGAAACAACAATGCTTTGTTGAACTATTTCTTCTTTCTTATTGCTTAGAACTTTTTCAAACTATTTTAAAGAAATGAAAGCCTGTCGTTGATGGAATTTTACAGCTGTCAACCCCGAAAGGAACATGAAGATGTTCTCAAAATAGGCTCTGAATTTTAGTACTCATACCATGTCGATACTTATCTTTCAGTTCATTTGTGTGGTGACAACTCCAATAATTTCCATAAATACCAGTTTAGAATATTTCATCCAAGTAAACAAACAGTCAAGTCTCAACAAAACCAAAGATCGATACTCAAAGTCCGATTCCTATAAGACATAAAAGATCTCAAATCAAGACAGGACACCAGAGGCCATAACCTGACTAAAAAAAAAAACGATCCTCAAACTTCAATATTTGATATCACAGTTATATTGTTCCCACTTGTGAAGAGAGTGTGTAACACTAGACGCGCTAGTCATTCCATAGTAATAATAATAATTGTAACAACACGAAAGAAAATCATCTTCTTCGCGCATATATTGCTCCGAAAATACGATCGTAAAAGTTTACGACACCCTAAGGACATGCTCAGTACCAAGATAACGATATTCTTCTAAAAACGAATATTTTTATATATATATGTGAATTTTTTTTTTTTTCAGGATAAGGAGAAGCCATCACGTCACATACGCCAAGTTTATCAACAAAACATAACACAGAGACTAGAACGGCCGTAACTTGGTATTTATTACAAACTATGCATATTAAATCAGTTTTTAATCCATTTGTTGTTTTTTATTTACTTTTATTTTTTATATGTATACAGAGCCACTTGCTCCTTAAGCTTTATACAAAAACGTCAAATGATTTATGGCTAAACAAATCGGTGGATACGGCTAAAAATTTTGAAAGAGCGAGAGAGAGAGACATGGTGAGAGAGAGAATCTCTGGCGGGAGAGTCGCGAGATTGTTGTTGTGAGGAGAGGGTGGACCTCCACACTCGATAATAAAACAAAAATGCAGTCGAGCCTCGTTTATGAGTCGCTCGGTTATACGACTTTCAAATTTATACGACGTTTTGGTTCGGTCGCATTCGGTTTCTATGCATTTTAATGATGTTAAAATAAATTTATTGATTCGACGCAAACCCTCAATGAGTAGACGTTTTCACTTCGAGTCGAACTCCGAATGTTTTGGAAAAACGTCGTTTATATGTTGAGTGTGATAAATTCGGTTATTATACTTAATACTGGTTATTACACATATTTACCAAGTGTTTTGATGAGTTTGATAAAAATTTCCTTAAATCTGCCATTTTTACCGGTGATTATGCATAGTTAACTACAAGCGTTGTTGGTAAATTTAATAGGTACTAAAAAAATTATCTCTTTTACCGGAAATTATGCATTAAACCCAAGCGTCGCGTTGTTGGTAAACATAAGAAATCGCACTATACATGATAATTCATGCGTGTATTGTATCCTTATAGTGGAGTACGATCGTAAAATTTGTTGTCATTATATCGGAGTCCGACTATATTCATCACACATATTAGACTCATTTGGATTTTTTTTTTCATATTTATCTAGTTCACCTATTACACTACGGTATTATGCATAATCACAGATAAAGGTGATAAATTTCAAGAATTTATCAAATTTACCAACGACACTTGTGAGTATTATGACTAATCTCCGGGAAAGCGATACATTTTTTATCAAACTTACCACGACGATTGTGAGTATGCATAGTAACCGGTTATTATGTATAATAACCGATTTATCAGATTTACCGTAACCGTACCCATCAAATTTACCGTAACCGTACCCATCAAATTTACCGTAACCGTACCCATCAAATTTACCGTAACCGTACCCATCAAATTTACCGTAACCGTACCCATCAAATGCGCACAGTTTTTGTATGCAGTGAAAACGCGTTGCAAGAGTTCTTCTTACATATTCTCACCGCAAAAGACATAAAGTCTAAAGTGATTGCTGACGTATACGAAAATAGACAGTGAGCTGATGACCATATAGAGTGGACTCTTAAGTGATTAGCCTATTGCTTGCTTGTTTCTGGGAATACGCAGACGCGGCGAGTGCCAAAGAAACGAGTTTCAATTGTTTTGACGGCCATATGTCATCTCGGAATATTTCCCCCAATATTTTCAGCGTTATCCCCAGAAGGTAAGGAAAGTCCATTCATTGTAAGCAAGCATTTGCAGGGTATAGGTGTGCCGATAAGAGACGTATATGGTACATACACACACTCACAGTAAGTTCTTTAGATCATTTCCTGTGGAATTTCCTTTCGTTTCGGTGAGTTGCTTACTCGTTGTGTCAAATCCGCCGATCGTAATGTGGAGAAAATGGAAGGCGCTTTCCCTAACCAAAAAAACTGGAAATTTTGGAAGAATTCGACAATAATTTTAAATGAACAATGAAAGTTGATCTTGCAAAATACTTGAATATCTCCGTGTCAACTTCGAAAACGATTGTAAAGCAGAGAAACGGAATCAAAGACCAAAAGCTGCTGGTTGCAGATTATTTGCTGCCAAAAAAAAAATGGAAATCTAAGATGGGGAATTTGACCAAGCCGAGAAGACTTTGTTGCAATTTTTTACTCAATGGCGTGCCCCAAAAGTGATGTTCTAATGCTAAATTTCATTTCCTTAAGTGATTTGAAATGCAATTGAATTTTTTCTCTCTCAAATACTGATCGAAAGGATTTTTTTTTTAAATCTTTGTAACAGAATTAGAGATGCAATTTAACACATTGAATTCTATAATATTTTGTATGTCTATCGGAGGAGGGGATTTAACTGTGATAAATCGATGATTATGCTGCATGCTTACCAAGCATATTGGTAAGAAGTTTGATAAATTTATAACTTTTACAGGTGAATATGCATAATAACCAACTGTTGTTGGTAAATTTGATAAATACTTGAAATTTACCGCTTTTATCTGTGATTATTTTATATGGTGAATGCGCAATTGGGGAATCTGATAAAAATGGAAAGAAAAAATTCCAAATGAGTCGAGAAAGTGAGAGGAATATAGTCGGACCCGATATAATGATAAAATAACAAATTTTACGATCATACCCCCGATATAACGATGAAATACACGTATGAATTAATAGTATATCATATAGTACGAGTTATCATGTTTATCAACGACACGACGCTTAGGTATTATGCATAATCGCCGCTAAAGTAATTATTTTCTTTAGGACTTACTAAATTTACCAAAGACGCTTGAGTATTATGCATAATCACCGGTGAAAGTGATAAATTTAGAGAAATGTATCAAATATTACGACGCTTGGGTACTATGCGTAATCGCTGGTAAAAGTAATAAAATTTAGGAAAATTCATCAAACTTACCAAACAGCTCGGCGATTATGCATAATGAATAACCGGATTTACACTGCGTTTCGACTCGGCTTCTCGAACGTCGTATAAACGAGGTTCCGCCGTATCATAAAAAAAGGGTTAGAGAAGCCCGCCCGACCCCCCCCCCCTCAATTTTTCCAACTCTCTCATCTTATTCAGTATGGAATGGCAACACTGCTCTTAGGTATCGATCTCTCTCCAAAGAGAGAGAGAGAGAGTCAGTCTCTCGCAGCTCGTTTTGACGTGCATTGGCGCATAAAAATGCGCACGTGTTTTATATCAAGTTTTTATTTTTATAGCACAATCGTTTCTAGTCCGATCTGGAAATACGTAGGCTATTTCTTCTTCTTCTTCTTTTTGGGAAATAAAAAAATATATAGTAAATATGCAAAAAAATGTTATTATTATTATTATTTTTTTAGAAATATCAGAATAAGAAAGCGAGTTTTTGATTTGCATTCTTTCTTATGGTTCTTTCAATGTCAGGCTGACAGTTTGCGAAAAAGACAATTTCGTATTTTTATTTCCTCTCGTGTGTTTCTCACGATTTTATCTCTTTCCGCCTTTTATTTGATTTATTTATTTTTTTTTTGTCCTTTGTTTTACGTATAATGTATATATGCATAAGTCGTAGGTGAGTCCCGAGTTCGATTCCCTCCTCTCTCCGTCTTCTTATTTGCGCCCTGTGCGTTCCTCAAATATTTTATATGAAATGACGATACATATTTTATTTTTCCAAGTATTACATTGCTTATTGATCTGCTACTGATCTCAAGTAGGATCCTTTCTCTTTTCCTGCTTTTATTGGACTTTTTTTTCAGTCTGTGAAGTTGAAAACGTGTGTTGTTTCGTCAACATTGTTTGAGCACGTGATTGAAATTATTATTATTGTTTCGTGGTGTTTTTGAGGTTAACTTTCATGACGTAAGCTTGGTTCAATTTTTTTTTTTTACGTACTGAGGAATGATTTTTTTTTTTTTGTTACGGTATAGATGTGATAAATCCGGTTAATATGCATAATCGCCGAGCATTTTTGTAAGTTTGATGAATTTAACTGAATTGATCACTATTATCGGCGATTATGCATAGTAGGACCCAAGCGTAGTTGGTAAATTTAATAAGTGCTAAAATAATTATTTCTTTTACCGGTGATTATGCATAATACCCAAGCTCCGCGTTGTTGGCAAACATGATAAATCGTACTATGTGATATACTATACATGGTAATTCATGCATGTATTATATCTTTATAGCGGAGTACGATCGTAAAATTTGTTGTCATTATATCGGAGTCCGACTATATTCATCACACATACTAGACTCATTTGGATTATTTTTATATATTTATCTAGTTCACCTATTCATATACTACGGTATTATGCATAATCACAAATAAAGGCGATAAATATCAAGTATGTATCAAATTTACCAACGACACTTGTGAGTATTATGACTAATCTCCGGGAAAGCAATAAATTTGTCAAACTTACCAAGATGATTGTGGATATGCATAGTAACCGGTTAAGTATAATAACCGATTTATCACATTTACCGTAACATTTGTGGAAGATTCTTCAGTGTTTGAATCATATTCCATTCTGATATGAAAACGATTCATAACTGGTTAAAAATTCGAAGTCAGACCCATGGTAGAGTAGAACTGAAGGCTTACGAGTTGATTATAAGAGGTAATTATACGATTTAACTGGCAATTAGCTGAATTGTGACCCTGTCCTGATAACTGAAGGTTACTCAGACAAATAAATTATTTTCTAGAGAAAATACAATAACAACAACAACGATATTTCTGACCTGATTCGGTTTACAGATCGTTATTGGCTGTATCTGGATCAGTGTTTCCTAACCTTTTCTCGCCCATGGTCCTTGTTGGACAGTATTTTCTTCTGTCGTGGCCCAAGAACCCCCCCCCCCTCCTCTATTCAAGAGTGAGATCCTCTTTAGCTCTTGAATTGATTTTCTTCCGTAAATTTACAGTGAATAAAAGTTTGATGAACAAAGTCCGTCTCCGGACCCCTGGGAGGGATTTCAGTAAACTTTACCCTTCGTTCTGGTTCTGTGCAGGATCCCCGAAACACCATGCGCCCCAATAAAGTGATGTCGAGGGCCTGTACTCAGATAAAACTAACAGCTTATACATACAATAGATCCCGCTTATGACGTTCCAATTTGGTACGTTTTTCCACTAATGAATTATTTTCTTATACCACTCAACTCTTACCACACAATACTCATCAAGATTTTCCATTTAAAGCGCTTTCCCGCTTGCAACTTTTTTCATGACAGTTTTTCGAAAAACTTCATAAGTTCATATCCTGATCCACTGTATATGCACACTCAGTCACGAAAATCCTGAATCTAATCATGCAGGTCTCTATGGACATGGACCCGCGAATATAAACCGAGAAACAATGACGTAGCAAGGAACCTCCAGACTCGGGGGGCATAATAGAAGTTTTACATAGGAACTTCAAGATGATGATTTAATTGTTTTATTTGTGAAGCATGATATTTAGTACGAAGATCGACCAAATTTTTAGTGTTTCTTCCCCCCCTCGAGGCTATGGTTTACAGGGGTCTAACCTGTGAGCTTGATCTTATATGTACACACACAGCCTACTTTTATTTTATTTTTTTTTACACTATAAATCAACTGGAAAATCAATTTAAGGGGCCCCACTATAATAGTTCCGGTCCAGATCCATCATGCCTGATACTGTATGAAAGCGTCATTCATATTAAACAATTAGGATTAATGTCTTATTTTTTTATATACGTATTATGAGATGTATCATTATAATCATGCCTACACTAATATAAAATAGACTAAACATCAATTTCGATGTGATGTTTATTATTTTCTAATTTATTTGAAATTCTGAAATCAGTCGTACGACGAGAAAATCATCAAAAGGAAAAAAGTGATTATCGAGTTTGATGCTCGATATCAATCAATCCTACGAGATCAAAAGCGCTCTTCTCAAACGAAAAAAAAAATCATGAAAAATCGCATATTTTCATCAAAATCCTAATTGAATATGAGATATACTTTTTCTCTATCCCTTGAATTTGTCGGAAAATAATAATAAAAATAAATATTTCAATGTTTTCCTCTTTCCGCAAAACAATCATAACGTTAAAGATTTCAATGGTTTTTTTCTTTTTCTTTTTAATGGAATCAATAGACGATAAATAATCCTCTAAGATATTCATTTAAATTACGAGTCGAAATTGGCGGAAATTCGACATTGATCTCTCGCATCAACAGAGACAATCGTATTCACAATAACAGAAACACAATTAGATGATCACCACCACAGGGAATCGAGGCAAAGAATCCAACTCATCCCGAGTCTTGTTTAGCTGTATTTTCCCGGGACCTAATCCTTTCTCCTTTTTTTTTTAAAATGAAGCATCAGGTTCCCGAATAAAATGCCAATAATTGTGTATGGCATGAGTGGGGATAGGGCGGGGTCGTGAAAGGTATTCATTCCTTTCCCACTTGCGTTTCCCCTCCTTTTATTCTTCCCCTCCCCCACTTTCCATTAAAGTCCATTATTTCCGTCTCTCTATTCCTCTAAAATGAGAAATTACTTGAAAATACGCGATCGGAGCTCCATCTACCGCGTCTGAAAAAGTACTCATAAAAATTAATCAATTCTCTATCAATTTCGTGATTTTTAAGATTAAATTTCCATAAAAGAATTATAAATAAATGAATAAAAGTTTTTGACGAGAACGTGCATTATTGATTTATTAGCCTAACCGGCGCTTAAGTTTTAGGAGCTTGTGGCACCTACGTTAATTTTCGTTGTACAAAAACACAATCTAAGAAATCGTTTATATAACACATCAACTAAGATGGTAATATGACTAATTTGCAATAATTTTTTAAGGAATTCGAAATTTGGAATTTTTATGATGTGCAGCTATTTGTATGGACACCTGACCTAATTTTTATTGCTTGGGCGATGAGTAGTTTCGCCATATTGTGCCGAAAGTGCGATTCAGAAAATCGTGTTATTTTCTTATGATATATTTGTATTTCTTCTCAGGTTCAATTATTCCATAACTTTAGTTCGTTAACAATGACGTGCACTTTTTCCAATTCATTTTCAAACGTACTCACTTTTTCTATCTGTCATGCAGGTTTCTTTACAATATTTGACAGGTTTTGTTTTATGGCCAGGTATTCTATATTCACTGCTCATGCGTGAGTATATATATATATATATATTTTTTTTTTTTCTGTCAGAAAAAAACCACTCTTTTTCTACGGTCCTTTCTTCAATTTCTATCCACTAAAAACAAGAAAAAAGGATTTATACTTGTCCAAAATGTGTCTCTTCATTAACTTGAAAATATCTAATTTTGCTTCATTGTTTTAATTTAGAGTTAAAGCTTACGAAATTTATTCTCTGGTCGAAGTACGTTTCTGTTTGTATTTGATTTTCAATTGAAAGTTTGCTTAGTTGAATGATAATGGTGTAAAATAAAAGAAATTCGAGTGCGTCATCTTCCCGTAAATTCCCATCTATCTTATTTTGAAGCTGTTCATTTAAGCCAGTGTTTCCCAAAGTGGGCAATATCGCCTCCTGGTGGGCGATGGAATGGTCCGGGACGGAGATGGACATAGGATCCTATGGGTTCGTTTGAGTCGAGGGGATGAGAGAAAAATTTTCTGAAGAAGGGGGGTGACGGAACAAAAAGTTTAGGAAACTGATTTAAGTCTTCGGTCAGTTTTTGTCTTTTTTATAGCGTTCCTTGGTGTTTTTTAAAAAGAAACTTAATCTTTAAATTTTGGGCCATTTCTGGAACGACAATTAAACGATCTTCTAAATAAACTAATGGAAAACTAATAACGAACATGATTCCCGAACGAATCACCTTCGTTAGCCGAGGTATCCTATACCTGTCAATCCATCGACTTTTTCTGTAGTGAAGGAAACAAAATTACACCCCCATTGAAACAGACCTTAACACCTAGTTTCACCTCGATACAGTCGAAGTTGGTTAATTCGAAGACCGAAGTCACTGGAAAAAAGTTTGAATCATCCAATTAATCTATCCTGAATTTGTAGAGTGACTAAAAAGTGAAACTTAGTCGCCAACATTTACGTAGAGTAAGAATTATCAGTTATTGAAATTTTATCATCAGTTACGATAAGAATTTTCTAAATTTCATTAATTTATAATTATAATAATTGGCCTTAGCTGCTAGGCTTTACATTGGCCATCAATCCGCTGTTCTGGAATCTCAGCATCACTGCAGAATTTTTGACCATCTTCAAAGGCTGATTTACGGAAACAGTTCATTATTACCCGTTAGGAAACTGCGGTTTCCCAAATTTTACTTATCATTCTATCAAGGAAATATATTCATTAACGTATACAAAATATGAACTTTCCGATACTTTCCATACTCTTAATGACGGCAAAAATATTCCAATTTTGAATAATTCACCTTGATTCATAGGTTGGACGACATAAATCGGTATAAAAAAAAAAGTGATAGACATTCTCTATGCTCTCCAGCTCAACAATGCTGAAATGGACATTAAGTTATAAAAAATAAAATAAAAACTCCCGTACTTATGGATATTTTAATGGTTTTAGAGTATATTGGAGTGCTAATTTCAAAACTGGTGTGGGTTTTGTCGAATTGGCTCTATTTTTTTTTTTAGATAATGTATAATCTCAGCAATGTGCTTTGTTTGATGATTATGCATATTACCATTGAAATTTAATTCTTATTTCATCAAAAACTAAAGCCAATCCGGCAAAGCCAATGAGATTCGAAATCAGCTCTCCAAAATCACTGAAATAGCTTTGCCAATGTTTCACTGTACATTGAACCCAGTTTCAATGTGATTTGTCCACTACTCTCCTATTATATATTGTATTACCATTACAATTTAATTTTCTTTTTACCTCAAAAATTACAGATAATCTGACAAAACCAATGCCAGATTCGGGATCAGCGGCCCGAAATGATCCTAAAATCACTGAAATATTTTTGAGCACAAAATCAGTGTTGAGCAGTGTCATCAATAACCATGACAAATAATTTACACGTACCCTTTAACATAAATGAAATTTAGAAAAATTTTCAGTTTAAGACTTTTATGGTGAAGGAATCCAATTTTTTCACAGAAAACCCACGAATATGGTACTGGGTTGGCCAAAGTAAAAAAAAAAAAGTACAGTTATGGAGAATCGACGTTTCCTCTCTCTTTCTTACGCTCTAGTTTTTCCCATCTTTCAAGATGACATCAGAGCATATACACACACACACACGACGAGGTGGTAATGGGGGCCCACGAATAGGGGATCTTGGTTATATCATCAAAGAAGTATAAAATGTTTTTTTTTTTTCTTTCCAAGTAACGGAGATATCTACGAGGGGCCCCCTTCACAAGCATAGGGTAAAAAAAAAAATCAAGGGAGGGGCTCTTGCCCCTCCGGTATCTAGGTCAAGGCAGCATCTCATAGAAGTTTTTCATATAAGCACCCTCTCGTGGGAGAAAATTTTTTTATCTACTTTTCTTTTCTTATAAGTAGCTGGTCTCTTCTTTCTTTAGTATATATATATAAAAAAAGTAAAATTTGAGCCTTAATGCTTTTTTTTTACATCAGTGACTTACGTAAAACTTTCTCTGCTTTAAACTAAGAAGGAAAACGAAATTCATTTTTATGAGGTACATATTGTGTATGTATCGGGTACACCCATTCCCTTTCACTAGATTTTATTGCAGTTCTGTTTTTGTGTACCATCCTTGATATACCATCCTTTTTTTTTTCTTGTGTGCACGTGTAACATATCAAATTGGATAATTTCACTTCAAAATGCTGATATTGATCGGAATAAGAACCGTTGATCAACGAAATTTTCAAATCCATTGAAAATATCTATGATTTTTCTTGTTTTCTTTGATGTATTTTCCGGAATTCGGAACTGACCATCGAAGTTCAAAGTTGTTTGGAATATTACTTGAATGATATCGATATTGATTCTTGAATTAAAACGTTTGCAAAAAATTATGTGAATACCGTAAATATGTCTGAATTTTATTCTTGTGTATTTTCGTAGATCTAATATCTAAGCATTAAAAATCAGAAACACGTATTGTGATAAAATTACATAGGAATATAGTTTTATAGTAATTGAGATAATTCTATTTCAAGAACTTATTGAATAGCAGTAATTTTCACTGCTGGGAATGGATAATTTGCATAATGTAGAATAATAATTAAATTCAGTAATAAGTTTACATAATACGCATCTATTTAAGTCAGTAGTTAAGTCAATTAGATTAATTAATTTTTTATATATACTGGACCATGTTTTTTAATACATAAGTAATAGAATTCCGATTTGTCTTTTAATATATTTATTTTTTTTAGTAACTTTATTTAAAGTAAAATAAATTTCCTCGCCTTGTTTTGCTCTTTTAGGTCAAAATTTATCGTTAAATAGTATTAAATAATCGTTTAATAACGAGAAATAGTTTCAATATGCGTTTGGATAAACACAGAATTCAAGTGGATTCTCAAACTAAAAAGCTTGTGAATAATTATTTGAATAATATAAATATATATATAATTTCTTTTATATTTTCTTAGATGGTATTTAAACCTTAAAAATGAGAATTGTAGTATGTTGATCAAAACCATAAATGAAAATAGTTTCATTCAAATTGATTCCATTAGTCATTTTTAATGATATAAATTGATAAAGTTGGATGTAATTGATAATATTCAAATATAATAATAATAATTATTATTATCCGCAATACAGATATAACCAGTGCGATTAGATTAACCTTTTTATCGGATCATATCTTTCAATACATGAGGAATTAAGTTTTTTTTCCGAATATATTTATTATTTAGTAATTTTTATTTGAAATAAAATAAATTTTTCTTCTGCTTATTTTATTGTTAGTTGAAAACTTATTGTTCAACAGTAGAACAAAAAAATAGTTTGAACATGCGTGTGAATTAACACAGAAAACACTGACACAACATGCACGAATATCAGCAAAAAATGTCTTTATTGGTACTAAAATCACACGAAAGAGATACAGCATGCCAATGTGCACACACGTGTTGTTTTTACTACATTTCTATATCACATGCCATGTACAAAAGTAAAAACATGCAGATACACTCGTATCCATTATCAGAAAAAAAAGAGTATAGAAAGTTACAAACTTCTATAAAGACAGAGAGCTCATGCTGAGAAATTAAAACAATTTCTAATAGAGAATGCACAAAAATATAGCAATGAACATGCACATGCCTTATTTATGTTCTAATTAAGAAAAAAAAATGTTTTTAATTAAAAGAATATGTGCGAAACTTTACAAACCTCGGTTTAACCTGTGTTTACAATCTATAGAGACCTAAAAGAAAATGATTGCGTCATGCATGCAAAAAATTTTTAGAAGTGCCGAAGCAATGATATAATTTCATCGTATTCAGAATTTTTTTTTCCAGCTACGTTTATTATTTAGTTTTATTTCGCATAAATTTATCAGAACTTCAACTTCCTTTTGGTTTCTGAAATTCTGAATCCACATTGAGATGGATTCTGAAGATATATGTTATCATCATATATGAATAAACAGTATACACGTATGTCATACACTAAGTACGTATAAGAATTAATTACTTTTTAGTGTGTGTGTGAAGAGAAATATATATATGTGCAAGCATCACGCAAAATCTCTGTAGTTATAATAATTCAACATTGTGAATCACTCGATCATTCAATTTGAGGTTTTATAACTAATAATTACTTGGACTGACGATCGTTTAAAAATGACTTAGGGATTGACAACATTAAACAAAATCAATCAAGTGAAACAACCTAGTATTATTCCCATTCTGACATTGATCATGAAGGATTACTTATATTTCTTATTAAAAATCGACGGAGGAGCTTTGATATTAGGAAATATATTCGTAGAATATATAAATGACACACATTCATCATTTTTTGTATTTTAATATTTATTACAACGTCTCTGACCACATTGTGGTCGTGTCAATTACGTTAGAATACAGTACCCCTGGGGGGTAAGCTATTCCATTTATGGGGTTGTGAATAAATGGAATAGCTTACACCCGAGGGTAGGGAATTCTAACGTGATTGATACGTTTATAAAAAAAATACGATAAACCATATTGGTTTAAATAGAGAAGCTGTCCATACTTATAATAAAACAACCATAAATTTTTTTTACGGGCAGTGTATTATACTTTATCATGCACATTATAATTACACTTTTAATTGGAGATTGCTATATTTTAGTAATATATGACATCCATATTTGTTATGGCGTCTTTTTTTTTTCAGCCACCTGGTTGGGAATTTCGCCTGTTGTGGCAAGTATTTGTTTATGTTCACAGTTCTTTTTTGTCATAAAGTGTTTTGCCAATTAAGCTTCAGTAATAACCAGTCAATTGATTGATTGTCTTATTTTAAAACAATAAAGTTAGACAATAACATACTGGCGAAATACAGTCGGCTCCGCTCGATCGGAGAAACGGATACCCGGTTTAAACAAATCAATGTTAAAATGTTCTGCATAGTATACGATAATTTCAACCGCTTAATCGAGCGTTGCCCTTCATACGGCAACTGTAAATACACATCAACCACTATACACACATAATGTTTTTATTGAATGAAACATCTGAAATTAATGAAAAATACGTTACTAAGTTAAGATAAAAAAAAACACTTTGTAGATACTGGCATTAAAATATTCACGTTGTCTTCAATACATACACTTAGTAATTATTTTACTTTTGTTCTTCGTTGATCCAATAGAGGACGCTAACTTTACTAATGAAAAGGAAAAAAATCTTAGCTATTGTGGTCATTGTAATTAACTGTAATTTTAATTTCATTTTTAATTTCTGATTTATTCGAGAAGCTTTATTAATATTGATCCTCCACAGGTTTTCAATATACAAACTATAATATCGTTGTAAAATGGCAGTTGAACTATTCCCCGCTTAATCGTATATTGTGTGCTGGAACCGTTGATGTCCGATTAAGCGGGACCGACTGTATTTCTGAGAACAAGGAAATATGCTTCATAGTTTGATAAATATGTATTGGGTAAACCCCACAAAAGAAATTAATTATTATTTTTCAAATTGAAAAAAAAAATCAAGATGGTAAACTACAATAAATACGTAAATAATTTTAATTTAAAAAATAAGTTTATAAGTTCATTGTTTGCAAAAACAATTTTTCTTTCCAGTCCGTCATACAAAAAATTTAAATATAATTATTAAATTTCGTTGTTGAAATTTTTTGTAATAGATGAAATAAATTGAAACTTCAATAAGAAATTTTAACTTAATTTGTGACTTAATTAATGTAATTTCTAAAAGCCACTGATAAAACTAAATTTTTATTGCGATCACGCATATTTCGTTTATCAAGCCATTTGTAGTAGATGATCAGTGCCTACTTCCTATGGACATATAATACGTCACGATGACTCTTATGGTAATTTTTTCGTTTCATATTCGTGTTATGAATAAATATCGTCTAATAAAGAAGAGGAAAAACCCTGTCGAAGGATGCGTTACCGGAACTTGCACGCGATAAGTATGATCAATTATTACGCACCTTTCGAGACACATGCAGACTAGTGAGTATTTTTTATACGATATTGGGGAGAGGGAAAAAAACATATTTTTTGGATAAAAAAAATGTCTAATTAAGCTTGTGAGGAAAGGTTATCAATCTTAGAGGCATGCTTTACTTTCAAAATTCACGTAGTAAGTTAAGATTGATACGATTGGGAGTTTAATCTAAATAGCTATAGTGTTATCATAATATGATTTCCAAAACAACCATTTCGAGATATCACGGCTTATTACTTTTACTGTAGCAATAAAAATCTCATACACTAGATAATACAAATTGCTTTCTTTTATACTGTAATGAGCAAAACAAATATCTATGCCCATGTAAATACCCAAAAAGCATAAACGTTATCATATAATGTTTTCTCATAGATTCCGTCTTCAAATGCTTTTACTGTCTTGGCTTGTAGAAAGAAAAAAAAGTTTGATTAGTTTATGAAACTTTCTCGGATCTTATCTCATGTATTGTTTTTATTGTGAAATTTATTAAAACGTATAATATTAATATTAAAGATTCCGAAAAAAAGTATGTGAATACTGAGAATATTAGCACTGAACACTCTCAGTTCCGGATTTTCGAAATGTAAATTTCTTTTTTCAGAACTTATATTTAAGTTAGAAAGGAAAAACTGAAAATCCAGTAAAAATCCCTCTTAACGGTCAACCCTTGGATGCGGACACCCCTGTTTTGCGGCCAAATAATAATTTCTCTTGTATAAAAAATTATGCATTCCAAACCCGTGATTAAGATTCACCCATCTTTCATGGACGAATTTTTTTTTGTCTCATCCATGCCTGCAAAAGCGGGGTTTTACTGCATTTTTAGTTACTTGAACATACCTACTAATGTATGTTAGTAAAGAATGAAATAAAGTTTTTCTCCAGAAAAAACATTGAAATTTTATCGCCAGGATCACTGACATTGTCTTTCTTGCATGCATGCCATTTTCATGTTAATCTAATCAAACTGTTTCTACACGGTAAAATGATCACTATGAATAGGCCTATTGCATGTTGAAAATCTTACTATTTTCACAGAAAATAAAAAATAAATAAAAATAAAATATTAAAATATTTTTCCTAATATAAAGTTAAAACTGAATTTCTAAAGCTAGATTCAAAGTTTAAATTTAGAATTTGTGTTGCAATTAAATACGTAAGTGATATTTAGATGTTTCTAAACTTTTACGCATGATTTTTTTACCATTGTATTTTGGAAGTACTAAAAGTAAATTTATACTGAAATAATAACAGATCAGCCAGTCTGCAAAGTGATCGTGATGTTTCGTGCCGTTAATTTCTGACATAGAAAATAAAATAAATTATTGCTAAAATTTCCTTAGACCCAACCAGGGCCGTAACTAGGCATTTTACCACCCCACCACTTGAAAATTCGATAATTTAATAGCGGTTATTTTTTCCCACCTAAAACCGCCGCCCCCTCTAAATTTAGCCACCAGGGGCAGTTCCCCCTCCCCCTCCTCTAGTTCCAGCCCTGTACCCAACCGATATCAATCCTTGAATGAAAAAAAACGAAGCCTATTCAAAACAATTCTTTTCACGCCAAAGGTGTTCAACAAGGGATCAAATTGTAGCAAAAAGTCAATGCCCAAAAATACAGTTCTTTTATCAGATAAGAAAACGATCGTTAGTCTGACTTTTCTATCCCATCTTCAAACTTACAAATCGAAACGATTCTTGGCGAAAGATACGATGAAAAGCAGTAAAAAGTATATCTTTAGAAAAAAAATGACAATATCTTTTACTCGATCAGTAAGTTTGTTATTTTTTCTATCTTTGACGACCTCGATGCTAAGTGATGAACTCATCCCAGTAAAGAACACAAATTACCCTTTCCTGTTGACAATGTTACACACACATACATATTATACACACATATATAAGCATTCGAAGAAAAAAAAAGCGAAACTGGCGCAGCAGCATACCCACCATCAAGATAAAGTTTCGTATGAGGAGAGAAAGAATCATTCGAAGAAAAAGAAGTATAAGATACGCACACACGTAGTGTGGTCGTTTCTTTCTCCCTCTTCCCAAACAAGCTAAATTACCCACAACGAAAATATCTTCGTCATCAAGAAAAAGAACCTTGCTTCCTTCCTGGGGTATTAGAGTCCGAAAGGAAAAAATATATAAAAATTAATATAGAAAAGGGGGAAAAAATTACGCGTTGCGAGAGTAAAGAAAGATAAGAAGGAACCAGAAATATAAGAAGCAGTGAAAACGCATATTTCTTTTGGCATAACGAAACCTGTCCACGTGAAGGACGAATTGCTAATGACCAAAAATACGCATGCGTGTTATTAACTGCAAAGAAAAAAGAAAATCCTTGCCTTTTCTTGAATCCTAATTTTTTTTTTCCTAACCTTGTTGATTTTCTCATTTATTCATTTTTTGTTTTCTTATTTTTCACCGCGTACATGCGCATTTATTTCTCCAAGATCGAGGAGAGAAGAATCCGATTTTTATTTCATTAACACACTGATCTTGGAGAAAATATTCCGTCATTACAGCGTTCGTGATGATGGCGATGTGAAAAGTGTTGTGCAGTCGCCCCGCTTAATCGGATATCAACGGTTCCAGCACACAATATCTGCTTACGCGGGGAACAATTCAAGTGCTTTTTGACATCGACAGTACAGTTTGTACATTGAAAACTGATTAAGAATCAATGTTAATAACGCTTCTTGAATAAATCAGACACGAAATCAAAATTGTAAATTATTAAAATTAATTATTAATGTCAATTTTTAAAATCACAATTATAACGATCACAATACTTAAGATTTTTACTTATTTTTAATTAAGAACGTTAGCGTCCTCTATGGGCTCAACAAAGAACAGAAATAAAATGATGGTCAAACGTGCAAATTGTAGAAAACTTCGATACTTCGAGGACGGCACCTACTCTCAAGTCCAAGTTTTTTTCCACGTCTTAACTTGGCAACATATTTATGTTCAATAAAACTATTATATACATAGTGGTTGATGTGTATTAACAGTTGTCTTGTGGATCATAATATTCGATTAAGCTGGGGAAAAAATTGGTAACTCTAATTTAATAAATCGGAGAACTCGAGCATGTCTCTATGCAAGAAATTTTGGTTCTGCAGGATTTTATCAGTTTAAGCGGGTTATCCGATTAAGTGAGGCCGACTGTATCTATCGTAGTATGAAAAGCACGAGTACAATTTAGTTTCAGACTATTCAATTTTAATATAAAATCATCATTCTGTTTGATCCTAACCAGTAGACACTGGGAAAATCTCCATTATCCTTCAGATTGGTATTTGAACATAACTTTGTACATCAACTTTAGCAAGGAGATATTTTTATGCATAACTTATATTTATTTTTTACTGCCCACTTTCTATATAAATGTGATGAAAATAGAAACGTTTTTTTACTATATCTTACCGCAATTTTTATCGTTTTACTTATTACGGGAAACTCTTTTTCGAACAAGAAACTTTTTTTTATTGTAACATCACCACTGTGATGTTGATATTCCTCCCTTACACTCATTGATAATAAACTAAGCTATGATTATGCGTGGTTAAATAGAATTTTATGAGAGTGATTCGATATACGAGAATATGTAGATACGCAATAACACTGTTTCCCAAACGGAAAGATCACGAAATACCCAGATCTATCTTTATTGCTTTTAGTCAAAGAATGATAAAATATAATAAACAAAGGGAGATTTGAATATTTCGAATATTATGATGAAGTTACTTCGTTTCAACAAAAAACTCGTTGTATATAGAAAATTCATTCTCAAAAATAATTTTCAATGTAGGGTACATTAACGTAAATATGTGTGTTCTGATAAAAATTTCGTCGTTTACAAGAATTCGTTGAACGTTGTGTAATGACTCTTTTATATGTGTTTAATAATTTGATAAAATTTGTAATTTTAAAAGATATTTTTCAAATAATTAATAATTACTTATAGTGTTAACAGGAGCGCCGGAAGTGTTTTGAACTTGTGGGTGCTCGTCTTCATTCTTAACGTAGGATATTTTGATTTCTGAATCAATTCTGAGGGTGCTCCCGGCTTCGACGCCACTAAGTGTTAATAATTACTTATAGTGTGGCAATTGGTTATAGTGAAATACAGTTAAATTTGGAAATGACTATAGCCTTTGTGTTATGAACTGCTGCCACTCGATATAACGATGATTACTCCACATGATATCGTTATATCCAGATCTCACTGTAATTCAATGATATGCAGAGAGGCTGTAATATCATTTTTATCCTTTAAGCGGCAATTAAAATTCCGTAACCCCCCCCCCCCTCCCACTCAAAATTCTACATCTTTTCTTAATGAAGTATCGGCTTTCGCCCGAAGGTGCAAACTAAGAGGTATAAGGGAAAGTGTTCCATTGAGAAATTAACTTTTTGGGCAAACAAACAAAAAATTTCTGGGCTTGCCAATGCTAAAATAAGAGGCTTTTATGGAGGTGAGACATCTCGTCATTGCTGCTTAAAGGGTTAATCACGATTTTTACTCCAAAACTATTTACCACTGCGAAATTACAGTTGATCTCGCTTATAACGTTACAACTTAGAACGTTTTTCCCATAGTACACAACTTGTTTTCGTGGTTCCATATTTTACTAATGCTCCTCAAAATTTTGCATTTAAAGCATTTCTCGTTTACAACGTTTGTTCATAACGGTTTTTTTAAACGTAATAAGCGTAAAATCTACTGCATATATATTTCTCTGTAAAATTTCGCGTAAGTAGCAAGCCGTGGGTGGTCATTCATTTCCAATACACTTATAACATTTCCCCCACTTATAACATTCCCCTCTAAGAATATTTTCCCGCTTAGTGAGACTTATTTTCGTCGTTGTGCCATCTTTCATTGATACTCATAGATTTCAGGTTTGAAGAGTTTTTCCGCTTGCAACGTTTGTTCAAGACGGTTTTTTTTTTGAAAACGTTATAAGCGGGATCCACAGTACATACTAATTTAACTTTTCTAAACAATTTAATGAAGTCTCTTAAAATGAATTATTTTTTTAAATTCCATTCAATTTCAGGAATAATTCAACGCTGATACATAGGATTTTACATGTTATTACGTATATTGTAGCTCTGCACTCGCACTGCGGAAGTAGTTGTCAATGCTGGGGTTGGGAATAGTTTACTAAAAAAAGTGGGATTATGCTAAAAAAAACTTGAATAGAGATTGGGTTTAAAAAAAAAAAAAAAAGGAATATTTTCTTCACTCTCTTCCCCCTTCCCCATATTTTCCCTCTTCCTTGAAATATATATAATAATAATAATTTTTTTTTCCGGTTAAACTAACCCACGTGTTAAAAGGGATGGGGAAGGTGACCCAAATTTTCCCCTTCTTCCTGAATGACAATTTTTATGTTATGTATTTATATTCCCGTCTTCAAGGATGTGGGAACAACTTTCACTTCTCCTTAAGATACAAAATTCGTCCTTCTTTTATAAAGTCAAGGTTATGATCTGTGACAAAAGTCCCGCTTTTTCCTTCTATTTAATTTTTTTTTTTTGTAGAAATTCATATATTTTTGAGACGAAGTATCGTATCAGTTTCTGTAGAAATGGAATATGTTTTCGAGAAAAGAATGACTCAACGTCAGTGTTTTTTAATTGGCGTTCAACCGTGGAACCCTTGATTCAAACATCGATGGAATTAAGGACGCGCTGGAGTTATGCTATATAGCCACTTGTTATATTTATTCTTTAAATACTGCTTTGTTTAGCAATTAAACGCTCACCCGTTGGCAACCTCTTGGGGTTGAGAAACCACTTGAAAACCATTTGTCACTCCACGTACGTAATTTCAGAATCAAACGTGATTGCTTTTATAGTGAAAATTTCGTAACTCTAAATTATATTTCATGTATTTCAGTTTTTCCTAATATTTAATAAAAAATACAGCAATTTATCAGATAACTCGAATTTCACTCTACGTTCATCCTTTTTTTTAAACATGGAGAATCAAGTCAGTTCCCAAAGGAAATTTTAAAGAAATTTTTAGAAATGTTAAGAAAATTGTATAGGAATTTTAATAATTTCTCATTGAAATTTCAAATAAATCTCGATTGAAATTTTAAACGAATTTCTATGGAAATTTTAAATAAATTTCTATTGAAATGTTAAATAAATTTCTATTGAAATGTTAAATAAATTTCTATTGAAATGTCAAATAAATTTCTATTGAAATGTTAAATAAGTTTCTATCGAAATTTCTGCAATGTAACCCCGATATAGTGTTTACTTCATACACAATATTTATGTACCCTATTCTCAATAATTGAACTGCTTTTAACACAATGATACATTATCTAAATATTTTGTCTACGGTTACAGAAGATTAAATCAAAGGATAGAATTCCTAAAAATAATTCTATTAAAAAATGCAACTACCAAGTATAATTCTATCAACTACGTTATGAATGTTCACAGGCCTACTCATATTTTCATCGAAATCTATATTATAATACGGCACTAACTATTTAGAAAACAATTGGTTTATCAATATCTTCAAAGTTTATTTGAACTTGTATATTTAAGCGTTTTTTCATTGTCAGTTTTTGATAAATAAAAATAAAATAAAATTTCTTCTCTCAGCAACGATCTAAAAATAGAATTTTCACATCATCGGTATCAATCTCACGTACTGACATGGAAATTAATTTTAAAAAATGCTCGTTTAAGTGTCTTGAATAATTCAATTCGAACTTCATTAACTCATGAATGCATAATTTCGTAATAATCACCTTCGCATCACGTTCATGGCCAGAATAATAAGAGACAACACATGGACAAAAATAGCAATAATAGTAAAGAATTTTTTTTTCCATATAAAACTGAAACCCTTTCCAATTCAAAATGCGATCGCTTTTCGTAATATTATGGATTCCGGTCGCAATTTTTGCTCGGTGCATTAATTATTATGTTTTTCTATAATAAATTGATTTGAACAATTTTTTACGGGAAATAAACATGAAATTTTGATGTGATTAATACAGCATTGAAGCTATAATAAGTGTATAATTTCTATCCTCAATGACACGGACCATCGCTTCAATTTTTTTTTTCTAAATTAATTAAAGTTACTTATATATTCACAATGAATTAAATTTCTGTTTTTCAAATTTCTCATTGTAAATATTTGCAGTAAACTTGCGACACAACCAGTTACAAAATAACTGATGATGTTCGTGTGTGAAGTAAATATCGTTTGTTTTTTGTTTTCTTTCGAAAGAATTCGCTGACACGATGGAAAAAAAAAAAAATTCCATCGACTAGTTACAACATACACGCAGTAATTTATCTGCCATTGTTATTACCGAAAACGCTAAATTGCTGTATTGCGTCTAGTCCCTAAATTTGCTGAAAACTAATTATTTTGTTTCTGTATCCTCAAAAATAGAAACACTATGTGTTAAAAAAATGAATCATATCAATCGAGACCAATAATCTTGTCACCAATAATGAGCATAGGTGGGATAATTCACGAAGAGTCGGACAGTTTTGTAACGTATAGAATATGTTCACACAAATGAATTATAGGTCTACTATATAAATTTTTCATTTCAGACATACATCCAATTGAAAGAAGAAATGAATTAACAGTCAATGTGTGAATCAATTATATGCCTAACAAATTCAAGAATTTTTCCGAATTCCATGTATGCCTATGTAAGTTGCTAGCCAGAAAATTTTTCACAAGACCAATGATAGAATGAAATTCTGGATTAAGTTACGATTACTTTTATATTTAGTTTTCAATTTCGAAAATTTGACACGGCTATAAAAGTAGATATGGGTTTTATATATAAAGTAGAAAAAAAGAGATTCGTGTGTGCTATTTATTGCTTGCAAATATATTTTATAAAGAAATTAAAACAAAGCAATATAACGAATGTTCTCGATGTAAATAATGTAAATTAATAAAATGTTTTGTTGTTTGCATTGTTCTAATTTTAACGCGATTCCCGATACATCATTATTATTAACAATAATTAATTATTTGAAGGCGGTCACATTTTTGTTATCACATGTTAACTTTTTGATATTAAAAAAAAGGAATGTAAATAATTTTGATATTATTAGAGGAATTGGCTAAAAATAATATTAATTAAAAGCTTGATTTTCAATAGCTCGTTTTCACAATGATCATCTGTCGAGATTTTTACATTTTTTGTATATATTAAATAGGCTATCTAATTTGACTCTCGTTTGAATGAACTTTTACATAATAAATATGAAATTTTTCGATGAAAATTACACTTATAACCAGTAATTGAACTAAAAATGCAAAAACTCCGGTCAAAAAAATCATCGTTTGTTTTTCATTTTATTTTTTCAACAACGTCAATTTTTTTTTCACTTGCTTAAAGTGTTCAGTATGAATCTCTTCAATTAATAAATGTTTACATGCAAAATCACCCTATCCCTTTTGCAGTTAATGATCCAACGTGAAACGTAGAAATTTTCCATTAAAATTTATATGATCATTTATTATTTTTATTTATTTCTTCAAATCACATCAATATTCCCATTAAATCGGTTTATTCAGCGAATTGTAATGAATATTCAACTGAGAAAAGGCGAATTCAATTCAGTAGCCAATTATAGGCCTACTCGTTCGGCTTTTGCCGAGTCAATATAATTCCAAAGTACCAAAAATTAAATAAGTCGGCCAAATGTCTCATTGCATCATTCCATTACATTTTCCATCGCATTATCGGAGGGAATCATTATAATACATTTATTTCCATTTTTTCGATTATAATAATGATTCCTGACGAAAACTGCATGTGAAAAATTCTCTCCAATTTCACAGATTCATTAGGCCTACTAAATTCTTCTAAAATTCCAGTTTATTCATCATTAATTATATACTTATTTCATAATTATATACTCAATCACCCCGATTTTAATTTCAATTTTTTTCTTTCTAATGAGACTTCTCCAAATGTTTGCAATTAACGAGCAGTTGGCGAGTTTTGGCGCCGACTGCCGAGCGTTTTCCCAAGTCCCGAGAGCGTTGCGTAATTTGTTTAGTGTCGCTTCCTAATTTGCATATTTAACTTTCTGTTTGCTCGAGACACAAGACACACGTTCGTTCAAACATTCGTTCATATAAGGAAGTCGGATTCGACGGAGGGAAGGGAAAATTGAAAGCGGAAAATGTGGAACGCGCGCGCGGTTCTTCTCTTTTCTTGAAAAGGGATTTTTCTTTGGAAAAAAAAACGCTAGAGCGTGTTTAAAAGAATTTGGGTCATCGCGCACTGCGTAATAAAATGTCTACACACATACACATATATATAAATACAAAAAAAAAAAGCCTCTTTAACCAGCTATTCAATGGTGTGTCCCATTTTTCTCCAAGTTCCAGTTTTTTTTTGCGTTATAAAAAAAAGTAGGGAAAGTCAAGAAAGTAAACGTGGAAGTGTTTTCTCACCTAAATACGGTTTCCATGTATGGTAATAGTCAGGTCGGTACTTGATGCCTGCGTTTAACAATAAATAGCACGCAAAATGCTGCATTTCGCTTTTTTTTCCCCCTTCTAAATCTCGAGCATACATAATACGCATTTTCTTATTTCTACTCGCATTCCTGTATACATTGAAACATTGAAACCTCGCTATAACGCAGGCCCATGGCCAGAAATTTCGTTTGGAGGGAGATTCCTCTTTTTCCAGTCATTTTCTCATATTTCCGACGGGGAGAGTAGACCAGACCCTGAAGCACCATCCCTGTCGCTACTGCCCTGCTATAACGGTATTCTGCGGACTGTCGTTGTGAAGCAAGGGTGTTCAACCTTATGAGGAGTGCGGGCCACTTGAATGATCTGTAAATGTGCCCTGGGCCACTTAAGTGACGTGGAATGTGCCGCGAATCACTAAATGAAAGTGAGAACGTGCCGTGAGTCGCTCAAGTGATCTGGAACAGCTCCCCAGGTCAATCGAGTGATCTGTAAATGTGCTCTATGTGTTATAAGTGATCCAGAAATGTGCCGCGGAGCATATAAATGATGTGGAGCTGCACCCCGAGTCACTTGAGTGATCTGGTAATGTGCCACTTGGTTCAAAAGTTTTACAAAATTAGGTTTGAAGTCGCGGACCACATCAGATGATTCCGGGGACGGGTAGAGCATGTATGTTGTGAAGGGTTTATCATTATATCGAGAGGTAACATTATCATCACGTGCCATCAAATTTATGCTGTTGTTGTCATCTTTTCTAAATCGGCGTTGTTAGTAGGCTACTATTAACAGTAGGCCTATTTATATATATTCGACACAAAAAATTCTAATTGATTAGTTGATAAACAAAATTCAGTTGGATGTATTGCTCTTATAAAGGGAGTTTATCGCAATACACTTTAATGTGTGTCACACAAAAAATTTCGAAAATTTCTTGAACACTTTTGGTGATCAGGCGTTAGCAAGTAGCGATATTGTTAAACCTTTTCGGAAGAACTAAAACAAGTGACGCGTTTAAAAATACATATCGAAAGATATTGCGAGCGAAATAAAATAAAAACAATATCGTTGTCGTAGCGGTTTCAGAACTTCTCAAATATCGTTATAAAGGGGTTTATCGAAGTAGAGGACGTGACTCCCACATTCTGGTCCCTTTAGCAGGCTCTGAGCCAGACTTCTCACGAGCCCTTCTATAGTGAATTTACAACATGATAAAACACGAAAAAATGATGGTAATTGTCATGGAACCAGGGGCTGGAGCCTTGTCAGCCCCACCCTTGTCGAGGCAATGGTTAGGATATCGTTGTATCTAGAGGAGTGTAACATTAAACTATAAGGGACTCCATACAAAATTTGAAAAAAAGTGTCGTTGTATAGGGACTTAACGTTATATCGAGTATCGTTGAAGCGAGTTACACGTAATTCAAAGAATTTCCTATTTGATGATTTTTTGTTGTTGTTTGTTTTCCTGATGCTATTTTATACAGAACAGTATTTACAAACCAAACTTTCTGATTCTATTCTGGCTTTATTCTGAATTTAAGAGGCAGGCTAATGCGCTTAATGCAGGCTAATAATGAGTCGTCAAGCTTGAGCGCGTTGAAAAATACACGTTCTGAGATGGAGCACATTTGCAAGTATAAATAAAATCTCAAATAAATTGCCGGCTTTTAACACTGTGGCTGTTGAAATAATGATATTAAAAAAAGAAAAGAAAAAGAATGAGTACGTTTTATGATAGCTTTACGTGGCAATTCTCCACCCGGAATACGATTCCTCAAGGCACTTTGGAAACAAACAGTCAAAACACCTGTCAACCACCAAGCCAAAACGTTAGCTAACATGCCCGAGTCTCATTCGTCATAATTATGCAAATGAGACACGTCAATGGTCGGCTTTCAGACAGTCATATGCAATGTCTGTGAGCATATATATATATGTACAGAATGTTTTAAAACCCTAAGCCGCTGACACGAGAAGAAAAAAAATAAACAAAACAAAAAAATCATCGAAACGCCTATTCTGCAGTCACGGTTGTTGCACAAGCAACACTATTCGCTCGCGCAAATAAAATGAACGTTTTTCGAGTCTAAATGGTGACATGTTTACCGAGACTCATTCCGTATCTGTTTTCACGATCTTAAAACCATGAGTTAAGCGCAATTAACGGCTCGAGAAATTTGTCATCGTATTCATCTGCATTCTAAAAATATACGTTGTTGATACAGACGAAAAGATGCTGAACTGAGCGGTCGTTAGGATCATGAACGTTATTCAAATATCGTGTTACGCGGTTTTTGAGAAGTTACAAGATCGCTTGTGGCAAACCTATGTGACATGTAGATAGTGTCTAGCGGTTTAGATGGCACGAGAGAGGCTGGTCGCACCCGGTTCGTTCTGTAGCAATTTAGATGCCGTATACTACTGTTTCTCAAAGCGTGCGTCGCGCGGCTCTTAGGGGCGCCGCCAACTTATGTCAGGAGAGTCACGGCGAGCTGAAGATATTGATTCATGTGCTTGTTTATGCTTTGAAGTGTTCTTTTATACGGGAAAATATCTACCAAACTATCCTAGGGAGCCACAGATGAACTATGGATCGGCAAGGGTGTCGCGGTTGACAACCACTATCATATACGTTCCAAAATCTCTGGAAGTGAAACTTCAAGTTGAAGCTGTCACTGCAAAAGTAACTGTACGTTTTACATAGAACACATTGTTTTTCACGCTATTTGTAACACTGTTACAATTTCACACTATAGACATATTGTCCTGGTGTTATTTTACGAACAAATGATTCGAGAGGGAAACTTCCTACATCTATAATGATTTCTATCAATTTTGCAGACGCATAGCTAATAAATAACACCGAACAAATTCATTCCTTCCTCCAATTTAGTTAATTATTCATCAGTGAATGCTCCATGCCGCCATCTGGCGGTCAGATCCAAATCTTTTCAGTACGCAATTGCGAATGCTTACGTCATTGATCGAATCGTTAATTACCATGGCAATTACGGAATGATATCAGTTATGCACGAACATCGACGCGAATAAGATGTTTCTTTTACATTCACCCCCACCTCGAGTTCTTCAACGTTTCGGTATTACCCAATATCCTCAACACGTATAGGCCCTGCATATTACGAATTTATGGTAAACTAATTAAGGAATAAAAATGAATTAACTCATTTACAGTATTAATAAGGGAAATATACAGCCTAAATAGGCCTACTACCTTACGGTTTCATTTAAATATGATTGAAATTATATCAACGCCTCTCCTCATTTCAGCAATCAACAGAACAAAGTAATGCGTATTTTTATTGGCAAAAAAAACAAAACACTGCCAAATATTTTTTATCAACTTTCCTCATACTGATT
This sequence comes from Pholcus phalangioides, assembly GCF_987345545.1. Classification (NCBI taxonomy): domain Eukaryota; kingdom Metazoa; phylum Arthropoda; class Arachnida; order Araneae; family Pholcidae; genus Pholcus; species Pholcus phalangioides. Next base: position 20,589,482 of record NW_028301594.1, on the reverse strand, counting down.
CAAATTGAATGAAAATAACTGAAATGTAAGGATTGTAATATGCTGTTTATATTCATTGTAAAAATAGCGAAAAAGAGCCGAATCATCTATAATTTTAATTATCGTAGACATAGTGGCATATGCGTAGGCCTATTTCACAGAATTGAAAATTGTCTTAAAAAATACTTGAGGATTTTGACTGAATGGAAGTAACCATTGATTGGGGGTGGTGAAGAGAAACACTTTTTCCAAATTATTTTCATTTTATGGCAGATAATAGTTCTACTGCACAAATCTATAATAATTATTACCACCTTTACAAAAGCACCTATTTTTTTTTTAACGATTTCTATATTCAATTTTCCAATGGTAATTATAATTCTCATGATTTCTACAACGAAAAAAAAAAATATTTCCCACGTAAGCATATAGTTAATATTATCATGGTTTACGTACGCATTAACAAAAAAATCCATAATAAAAGCGTTTTTTCTTCGCTGAAAATTTATTAAATCCTAAAAAATCTTTAAAAAAATGGTTAAATTGCAAATTTTACGTTATTTGTATATTTTTCCAATATATAAAAAGAAATGTTTTTTTTTTTTTCTCAATATTTCGATTCAATACGGATTTAAGCCATGCATAAATTCAATAATTTTTCTTTCTCTGTTTTAAACGGGAATTGAAACGCCTCCCATTTATTATTATTATTTAAAAGAAAATTTAAATAAAAGAAAAGAGAGGAAAAAAAAAATAAAGGCTGCGCTGAGCCGCTATCTTAAGGGATCGATGAAGCGGCGCTCAGCCATTAATTAAGGAACGGGGAGCTCTCATTGGACAACCTGTGTCTTTCCCGAGCATAAATTTAGTTCTCCCAACCCGATCGCTTAATTGGGATTTGCTGAGTGACTTTAATTCATGACTATTTCCTCCCACCTACTTGATCATAATGAGTATTTTCCGAGAGAGACTGTAGGAAAAATAGAGGAGGGGGAGGGTGGAGAAGAAAATCCTCTCTAAAGTTCATTACGCGTTTTATTACAATTACGAAGGTGAAGAAGGGAGGGGAAAGTAAAAAAAAAAAACACACATACACACGTGCGTAACAATAACAAATTGAAATTTTACGGGATTTTAATTTTTGCATACTTCGTAGAATTTCAAGAATAAATTAAATAATTAACTAATTATTTGGGCGTAATTCCCTGGAAAAATCCGTCATTTTATTTTAACTGCCTATACTATACTGATAATCAAAATATCAATCGTATCTAGCTATTCGCGCCGCTATGCGGCGGCCACGGACGCTTTTTGGCGTTCCCGTGCCGTACAGACACCGTTCATATCCGCTGCGAGAGCGGTGAGATCATCGCTGGTCTCGAGATTACTGAGATACGTTACCTGAATGGAGCTTTGTTTTTTTTTTTTGTTGTCGGTGGCGTCAAGTCGGATCAGTAGCGTAGATAAGCATGGAATCACCCCGAGCATGGTATGAAGTTCCTACCTACTGTTCGCACAGTAAGAACTCCAAACCTCGCTCAGGGTAAACCAAAAAAGTCTGGAAAGAATTGCCAAGTCCATGTGCGCTCAATCCTTTTAGGCCTAGCGGATCCACATACAATGTTTTTTTTTTTTTTCTCCAGCATGTAGCACACAATTAGAACTATTCTTTAATAAATCTAATTAAAACGAAGCTTATCTAAAAATAAGACCTTTCTATATTTAGTACTCACCGAATTATAATTTGTTTTCACGTCATCTTCTCTTGGATGCACAACCACCACCAAAAATAAATGTTAAATTAAAAAAAAAAAAAATTATAAATTAAAAAAAAAAATCCACCACCGATAAGCGAAGAAGGGATCAACGAACTTTTATGATTGGAAGCAATGGAAAAAAAGGAAGTTCCACACTGTCACTCGTAGGAATTTTCATCAAGTTTCTGTGAATGCCGATTCTACACTTTTTTTCAACCGAGAAATAATCCACAATTGGAGAAGAAGAAAAAAAAAAATTGAGTCGATCCAATAACGAACGTAACAATAATAATTTCCAAGTCAAGTTGAGCTGGACATATCAAGATGATGATGATCCATAAAATCCAGATAAACCAAGGCAGGAAAAGCACCGAAGTCTTGTCATCAACAGCACCGGTCAGTTGCGTAGCCGAGTCACCGGAGGAAAAAATATTCTTCTTCGAGCCGCTTCTCGTCCTATGGCCGGCATGGCAAGAGTGGCCATGACCAAGGAGGGCAACAAAAAAAAATTTAATACTCCGCGGTGAGAATGTTTTCCGCCGGAGGAGCACTTTCTCGTGGCGTCCTCAACGGGTCCCAGCTGCCTGTACAAGAAGCAAGAAACAGCTCGAAGCAAACCTATACCATCCGCAACGACCCCATCTACCGATACGATCCCCACTCCGCCCTCTTCTGGATTATCAATCACGCCCTGTCACCGTGAAGTCGGCTCGCGATTCGTCGCCGTCCTACTGTAGCTCCGCCTATTTCGGTACAGTCCGGCCAACCAGGACGCTCGTTTCCGCTGGCATCGCCCAATCGAAAATAATAAAAAAAATATAATAGCATTGGACTTACGTCATCGTCACTACAGTTACATTGCCGGATTATTGCGATTAGTGCTGCACGTATTCCTTCTCTTTCCTCTCTTCTCTCCTCCCACTCGCCTACCCTCTTCCAAATTATGGAGAAAGAAGGAAAAAAGATAAAAATGGGGGAAAAAAAGAAGAAAACAATTTTTTTTTTCTCTTATATAGTGTGTGAGAGAGAATGTTCTGTCGGCAGAGAGAGGTCGCTGTTCTAGCTCTTTGGCTGCTGAGAGAAAAGAGGTAGAAATAGAGGAGTGTTTTTCGGAGACTAACAACCAAACTTCAGTAATTATGAGAATATGATAATTAGGGAGGGAAAGCATTTTAATTTCCGGCAGGGAAGGATTATCACTTTAGTCTCTCTTACTCTCTCTCTCACACTCCCGGAGACTCCAGCTTTGCGACGCGACACTCACTCTCGAGGAAACGGTTCGAAAACATTTGATTTACTCTGAGGGGGGAAAATTATTTATTTTACTTTTTATTTCAATTTATTTTGCGATAAATTCACGGGAAACTTTTAATTTCACTATAAATAAATAAAGTAATTGGACCGTGTAAATTATCTCACTATTTATTTTGCTTGTTTTTAACATAGGCTCCTACTGGATACATTTATGCCATGAACTCATTTAAAATTTTTTTAATAAATATTTTGAAATTATTTATACATGTATTTATTGATTAGATATATTTATGTATAGTATTTATTATTTCTATTTCTTTTTCAAATTAAGATTCTTATAAGTTGAACAACAAATTTAAAAATTTGAAATGTGAATTTTTTTTTTTTTGAAGAAATGATTTTTAAAATTTAATTAGTAAGGTTATATATTTTTGATTGTTATGAAAAACTGAGCATTAAAAAAGAATATTGAGTAAATGCATCTAATGAATTTCAGTCTCCATATTTTTCAACATGTATTTTCATATTGGAATCACTGAGGGGAAAATTAATTAATTGTTATCAACAACTATGATATATCCTATTGTTGTAGGAAATTGACAGTGACTACTATTTTTTCTTCGACCACTCTAACATCTATATAATCAATTTTTTTTTTAAATTCATAAAAGAATTAATTCTTTGAGGAATATTTTGAAAAAAAATAATCACTGATCTGAATGCGAAATTTTTTTTGTTGTCAAGACCTAGCGTAGCTTTAAAGTGGGCCCAGGTGGGCTAAACAAAAATCAAATTTTTGAATATAAATATTTAAATACTTATATAAATGAAATTTGCAAAATCAATTTTGCTTTATACCCAGTCGTGAATTCAACGATAAAGTAGTCTATTCACCGACTTAATATAATACTTTAATCTAAAAATAACATATAATCTTTTCCTAAATTGGAAAGATGCAGATGGCCTCTTCTCCACAAAAGGGCTTGGAGACTTACAGGCCTGTTTTTTTGCCTGAGGTATAAACTTCATTGTTTTTAGATTTTCGCACTGTAGATTCACCTGGAAAATCAATTTACTCAAGTAAAATGGCCTCCGGCAAAAATCTTGTACTGAGCCTTTTACGGGGCCACTCCAACGTGAGAGAGAGAGACAGAGAGGGAGATTCCATTGGATGTACACAAACACAAAATTCAATGTTTGGAATAAAAATCTAAGTAGAGATGGAGCAACCGTATATCTGTGAACTTTGTCTTTTCCATCAAAAAAAGGAAAAAAAGATGAGAATAATTACATTTGTCTGAATTTAACTGCAAGAATAAAGCATATAAATAACAATTTAGTGTTTGTTACATTGATACGTTGAAGCCTTTTGAATGATTGATTATTGAAAAAAAAAGATTTAGTCATTACCAACAGAAAGATTCAGTCATTATCAACAGAAGTCGTCTCGATGAATTTTTGAAACAAATAAAATTGATGATATTGTACATAACACGTATTCCACCAATATATACACTTATACAAAATTGGTATAAGACAAAAAAAAAATTCATAAACATACGAGCATTATTGCCGCATTCAAATGGCAGTACAAAAAACAAACAATTTAATTTCAACCTAAATTTAAATGTATGATGTCCGACAGATGTCAAACCGAACAAACACAATAATATGAATTGGTATTCGCAGTAAATTAGAAGGAAAAGAAAAGTACAGTATGAGCACAAACGTATAGGAGGAAAAAAAAACCATTTCTCTCGATAATAAGGAAATATAATGTTACGCCATCTGGCGGCATTTCACGTCAACTCCATGATTCACTCGTATTATAAGCTTCAAAATTTCAATTTTGCTGTTTGATTTGAGGAAATTCAGAGAGAATTTAATTTTTTTTTAAATGAAGGAAGACATAATGTAAATTCAAATTAAATTATAAATTATACTGTAAATTTGAACCCAAATTCAAATTCTTGTATATTATCATACAGGAAAATCTTTTTTTTGCCGCAAACATTTTCTACCCAATAAATTCAATCACAATGTAAATAAATCAACACGAACACACACACACAGAATACACACTCCCCCCCCCAAAAATAGTATTAATTAATTTTAAAAGAGACTTTCAAGAGTGGGTATTACAGTCGGATCCCGTTTTAACGAATACCGTTATAGCGGAATGCAAATACCTGAAATTCCTTTATAACGAAATTTCGTTGTAGCGAAGTGATTTCTCCGGTCTCTTGGAGTTCGTTATAACGGGATTCGACTGTATTTGTCAATATAAAATGATTGCATTGATCAAGTGAATGATATCCATTTCTAAGTTTTGCTTAATACACGTATCACCAATTTGGAGAAAAAAAAGTCGTAATCACGTGGATAAAAATGCGGTAAAGTTTTTGATTGTAATAAATTTCATATCAAAACAGCTACTGGTTGTAGGCTCGTTATTGTGTACGACTTCTAGGTTTATATGCAAAGTTTAATGAACGTATCGCCAATATAATGCCATAAATACTTCTTCAACACCTTTCAAAATAAAAACAAATATGCCTAGTGAAAATGGAAGGTCATTTCCGTATTCCGTATTTCCGTATTTATATTGAAGAAATTGACAAAAAAAAACAACCCATGGCAAAAACTGCTAATCCACAACTTGGAGGGGGAAAAATATCTAGGACCGCCCTATAATAAGGGGAGGAGTACGGATCTGTATACAGTACGCTACACAAAAAGGGGGCCGTCCCTACAGCAGACCCCTTTCTTCCGGTATCCTCCCACAGAAACATTCTGTATATGTGTACTTCCTCGCGTTGGTGTAAATACGTAGGCTCCAAACTAGCGGTTCTTAAACTTTTGACTTGTCCTTTGAACTATATAATTTTTTTAGCAGAGTCCCGTATATGTCTCTTTTTTATTTAATTTACTGAGCTATTTTATTTCCGTCGAGTGGCAGTGAGCTCCTGGGAAATGCACACGGACCCCCAAGGGGCTCCGCGGAGTACAGGTTGAGAACCGCTGATATAGTCATGTTCCCTCTTCCAGGTTTTACTATTTCTCATTCAAAAATAGACATCAAAATACTCACCAAAATATCAGTGAAGTAAATCGCCAACCCACTCAGATAGGCCTACTGAACATTCCGATACCAGGCTGAACAATATTTGAAAGGCTTCAGTAGCAAACAAACTGTTTTAATCCAGGGGCTGGATAAATCCCAAAGAAATCTAAGCGTCAGAAAAAAATTTTAGGCACCAAAAAATTTTCTACCAGGAGAGAAAGGTAAAAAATAATGCTTCTTTTGACTTTTTCCGGGCATAGTGACCCCTCTTTCATACATATTGGCAAATATGCGGCTATAAATTCCAAACATTTTGTGGTGCACTCAGGCTGCAATTAATTAGCTACACAAAGAAAATTACTGCACCAATAACAATTTTTTAGTCGCCATGGTGACCCGGCGCCTGGGATTTGTCCATCCCTGATCCGATCCCTTCCCCGCCTCTTTTCGGACAGAATCTATTGAGATATGATTGGGAAAGAGTTAATTTTAATATGAATCTATAAACCACGATAATACACACTGGAAGGATCTAAACCCGGTCAGTTGGAAACGAGCCCAAGCTTACAGTACATAGGCCTCGAGCATCGGCGCCTCCGATTCCAGGGCAAAAACCATTTTGGCTCTGTCCAAAGTCAACTTTTCTTTTTTTTTGTTTTTTTTTGCTTTTGGCAAACAAGGGGGGAAAAAATGATGTGGCTAATAGACTTCAGCTGGAAACCGGAAGGTACGTGTAAACTGTAGAACATTATTATTTACGAGAGGGAGCGAGGATTTCAACTTGTGGAGGAAGTTGGGAAAGAGAAGAGAGGGTTGATTTCTCGAGCCATGACGTAAGGCGATTAAATCATTCGTAGGCGGACTTGTACTAGCAGCAGCTAGATGAATAACTAGTTATATACAGTATATATATATGGGCCCCCATATTTTTGTTTTTACGACATTAATTTATTTATTTTTAAATTTCTCTGCGGAGATCTTTTGTTTTTCTTCGTATACATCTAAAATAAGAGCTGGCAATCGATACGACCAAAAAAATTATTGATGATTTTAGGCAGCTTTTATAGGATAATTTCCATAAAAAATGTATTTAGGTCCCTACTACATTTTTAACCATGACTCAAAATTATTGAGAATTACTGCCCAAATCAACGGTTTCATTTCTCAAAATTTCACTTAACATCACGCAAGTTTTAGGGAAGTTCTTTTATAAAACTTGAAAGCACAACCAATAAACGCATCATCGAATGTAACCAATAGGCTTATTGGTTGTTTTTGTAAAAGTTTTGCAAAAGATATTTTTATTGAACTTTTATAGTGCAATCCCGGACTTATATATCAAAATATTTGACTGCTCCCCCCAGGTATTTTCTGATTAAGTATGAATGAGTCAACAAGTAGTCCTATACAAAGCTAGTTAACATGCAACATAACTTTCTCTACACCAAGAAATCAGGTAAGTAATCAATAATTTTAGTGATTCAAGTATTAGTAAAAAAAAAAATTCAAGCAACAAAAAAGTTAAAACAATTTTCTGTTTTACTATAACAAACATCAAATTTAAAATATTAGTAAACAAATAACAATAAAAGAAATGTGTGGAGATTTGAATGAAGTGCAAACAAAGACAACAAAAAAAAAAACTAAGCATGCAATTAGCACACTTTACAAATTAATAGAACTTAATTAAAGTGTGATGACAATGAAGAGGAGAAAAAAAATAACAACAATGAGAGTAGTATCCGTATTGATGTACGAGATGAAATAAAAGAACAACATTAACACTTTCATAGTGAGGGTACGAGGGAAAAGATTGTTGTTTTATTTTTTATTTCTGGCGGTTTTTCAAAAAAAAAACAATAAAGAGAGAACACATGTTGCAACCCATACTCTCCCCCCCCCCTCCCCCGAACCACTTTTATAGTCTCTTATCATTAATTAACCTCGTTGAACATAATGAACGATAGCGGAATGTACAACACCATTCCTTCTGTGATTATCCCCTCGTCCTAATTAACGGGAAAAGAGTAAGCACGGGAGAAGGGAACATTAAAAAAAAAAGTGATAAAAGTGTTTCTCGTAGGCGCGAATAGCGACACTAGCGCGAGTAATTGCCATCTATGTCGCCATCTCCAAAGGTTGTAGTCATGTAAAAGGTGTGCGTGTGTGTGCATGTGCGCGCGCAAAAGTGAGCGGGCGAAATAGCTGCGACACAAATTAATGATGCTCCGGCCGTGAAAATAATAATAATAATGAAAAAAAGAGAAAAAATTTCTGTACAGGACTTGCATTTTCCTAAAGATAATTTCCTGGTCTCTCCGCTCCCGCTCCCTCTTTCAAACAACTCGAAAGTTAAGTTGACGTGGCGTTGTTCGTTCTTTTCTACCTTCACAGGTAGAGATATGATTTTTTTTTTTAAATGCGTGAGCGTCCCGTTTGTAATTTTTTTTAATATTCACACACTTATGCTTCACAATGGAAAACACTTCACTGCATCACAATAGATATGTTTGTACTGCGAATTTTTGTTATTTATTTATTTTTTCATTTCTGTTGTTCTCAATGGAGAAAATTCTGTAAGTTTTGATGGAAGAAAGAGTGACATAAAAAGTCGAAAAAAACCAAAAAATTGAATAAATTTTTCATGAATTTAGAAAAAACAAATGATAAATTTCCGCGAATTTTTCTAAAAATTTAGAAAAAATAACCCCTTATTTCTTTTTGTAAATTCAAAGAGAAAGATAAAAGTAACGCGATTCGAAACACTAAATTAAAGATAATTTTTAAATTGAAAAGAAGATTGCTGATGATTTTTTATAAATATTAAAAAATCTGAAAGGATAAATGTAATAAAAACTGCTGTAATATATTTCTTATTTTTCCATTTATAGATATGAAAATATTTTGATACTAAATGCACATTTAAAAAATAGAAATTTCACACAAATGAAAAATCCCTCTAATTTTCTGGGTTTTTTCCCGGCTATTTTGTCTTATTTTTTATTTTAAAAATATTTTTTTGAGTAATTTTTTTCATATAGTCTAAATTTTCGTTAGTTATCTATTTTCAATGATCAATCATTGAAAACAGTAATTAATAAGGATTTTTTTTTATCCCGATATTTATTGTTTTCAATTTTACTGTGCAAAAAATAATTGTTCACTTATAATTGTTTCTTTGTAACGGAATATGTAGCCCAGAACAATAAAGATTGATTGATGAGCTGAAATTTACTATCGGTACGTTATCTGAATTTCGTTATAGCGTGTTAATATTTCGAATTTATTTTGTGATCAATGAAGAAAGGTGGGAAAACCGCAGTTTTCATCTCCGTGGAGAGTAGGCTTTTTTATTCTTTTAAGAAAATGTTTTTCCTTTGCGAAATCGAGTAGCCTAATTAACCTTTATAAGTGTTATGGCAGAGATTCCCAAAGGGTGTACCACGGCACTCAATGAAAGGTGCCGCCACATATTTTGGAGATAAAATTACATTCGATATAGTAGTAAGGCTATGACTCCTAGCCAGTGTGTCACAGCAATTGAATGTTTTTCACCGAAGAGTCTTGGTGGCACTAATATAGTGGAGATATTTTTAATTCCTGATTTTGCTATGGGAATTCTCTTTTGTGGCATTGAAGAGGTCATATTCCATTTTTGTTTATCTCATACCGATGAATAAGCTATAGGATACAGCATACTATTTTGAGGAAGGTTTGTATTTTAGGGTGAATGTCTGAACTACTATAACTGCAGCAAAAGGCCTAATCAATGGTTTCTAAAAGCTGAACCTGTGATTAGAAAAAGGCACCGTGAGGACTTTGGAGGGGGGGGGGGTAAGTCATATTATTATATTAGGACAGGCGTGGTCACAAGTGGCACGCGAACGCTTTTCGAAAATTAAAGAAATTATATATATTCAATTTTTTAATCAAAGAAGTTCTCCCCAACAATTCTTATCTTATGAATTGGCATTGGCTTGTCAGCTGACAAACCTATATTTAATATAGTAGTAGATACTCTTAAAATAATAACTATGTGATGACTATATTGAATTATTTAAATTATTTGTGTTTGTGACTAAAAAAAATATAACTGAAAAGAGTGACAAACTGAACAGTTCCACGAAAATAAGACAGCCAAACAATATTTTGCAGGAACATAATGGCGGTGTCTCGTAACAACGGAGAGTGTTAAAAAGTTTGGTCAGCGTGTTAAAATTCAGAGAGAGGCCCGCGCATCAGAAATAATCTCAATGATTCCCAATCAATGTGCCAAAGAACTGCCTCATGACCAAGAAACTGTACCAAGTGGTATTTAAAATTCTAAATCCCATTACTAAAGCCGATGCGAGTGTAAAACGTTTTGGTATCTTTGCGTTAATTTATTGATATGATTTATTGTACTGTGTACATTGGCTTAAGCAAGGAGGGGGGGGGGGGTCTAACCCCTCCCCCCTCAAGCCGAGATTATAGTGTTATTTTGCAGGAAAAAACGTAAATTCCGCCCCCCCTTCCCCCACCTTAGAAGAAAAAAAATTTAACCCCCCTTGAGAAAACTCTGCGTACGCCTATGTCTGTGTAATTACAGTATTATCGTATGTTGAAAGTAAGAAAGAACGGAAAGACATGATAAGAATTGCAATCGCGACCCGACTCGGTAATTATTTCCTCAAATTATGAATACATATTAATTAATGTAATTTGAACCGATCCTAAAAAATTATGTCTTTTAATTAATGGCTAAATACTTTTTCAACATTTTTTATGAGATATCAAATATTTTTTTCCAATCAGATCTGATATTGCAAATTCTCAATTTCTCAGATACCTCGTTGGGCATTTTGCCATTTGTGGTGTTGTATTTGTATGTATTTTTATAAATAAAACGGACTGTAAATTTAGTCCCTGCAAGCTCGTTAAATTTGAGTTTTGAGGCATTAAATCTCATAAACAATGGAATCTGTACCATACACATTCACACAGTACCAAGTTGAAAAAATCTTATAGGCCTCCTGCAGCGTTTCTCAACCTCTGCACTTTAGGGCAGACCTTAGTCTCAACCAGGCAGACTTTATTAAATTATTCACCCGTTGTAATTGATATCAGTAATATCCATATGGGTTCAAATATCACTATACCTTCATACTTAGGGTCACCATATATCATAAAGGAAAATGTAGGAAAGTAAACGCGGGATGTCACTAAAATTTTCCAAAAAATTGTAATTTATTGCTTTAACTGCAATTTGCTAATTACTGCTAAAAATTCGGAAGGCGTGTGGAACTAAAAGGACGCTACAAATCGCAGTTAACAAAAATGCACACAGCAAGCGTATTTCCCGAAAAAAATATCCAAATGATCGTGATGACCCTACTACTAAACCGCACACACATGCCCTCGTCTATATTCCTCTACGGAACCTCTAACAAATTGGCACAAGCTGGAATATGCGTTTACGTGTTATGAACCTGACGTGAAGTTTTGTTTCTGTGTAATGTTTGTTGTGTGTAGTGCCGCCATCTGCCATCAGTTTTGTTAACTATGCGTGAAGTGTAATGATTGAATAACTGTATCGTTGTACGCCTGTTGCTCTCTGTGGCGAGACTTTTTAACGGGCCACATTTACTCTTCGAAGTGATGATCATATTTCACCGAGAAAAGTACGGTAAATTGCGATCTTAAATAATAACCTGTAAAATACGGGACACTGAAATTTCCATCAAAAAAACATTGCCAAAAGTAGGCGCAATCACCGATCGTAATTAAAATTGCGGGAAAAGCTTAAAGCCTGACAAATACGTGAGATGAATGTTTATAATTTTTGCCATGATTACCATAATAAAGTTTATATTATGAAAACGCTGTGTGTGCATAACGACTTTGGTAATTATTAAAAATTCAAATATATACGCATCGTTAAAAAAAAGGGACAAATGTATAGTAAAAATTCAAAACAACTAAAAATAAGGGAATGTCCCGTTATACGGGGCACAAGTGTCCTGTCGAATTGTTTCAGACATTTTACTGGTCCTTGGGCCCAGAAAGGTTGAGAAATGCTGCTATACACTGTATTAGTAGTTGGTTATTTATAATATTCAAAATAATATTAGAAAAAAAAATCGTAACGGATTTAAATATTGTAAATAAAACATTTCCTGCTTAAATTCTTCGACCTTGAAGGTAAAAATATTCTTCCCACCCTCCTGTACTTTTTTTTTTTGTATTCGGAAGGGGGGAAAAAATCCTGACAAAAGTACCTGAATAAAACAAAAAAAAAAGCTCTGAACAACTGGTTGACGTACCGAAAATCGGTGGGGGGAAAAAAAATCCCTACCGTAAAATCCCTAAGGGAGGAAAAAGCAAGAAAGTTTAATACAGGAAGTACAAAATCCCGTTACTCTCACAATACCGATTGTACCGGGGCTGCGTGTGGTTGATGGGAGCGGGGGGGGGGGGTGAGGAGTTCTAAGACATGTTCAACCTTGCCCTACAAAAAAAAATATGCGTAAAAAAGGGTAAAAGATGTAGGGGGGGGGGGAATTATTATTATGAAAACTTATACACACTGTACACCTTAAAAAAAACCCTCCGTATTTTCCCAAGGAGCTGAATGTCACCTTGATGGTGGTGGTGGTAGGAAGGGGGGGGGGAAAGGAGAAATGTGACGTCATTACTTTTCTTACGTCACGGTACTACTGGATGTTGTCGATGATCATGATGAATCCACAAGATGTACCTGACAATTACCTCCTCGTGGGGATGGGGGGGGGGGGGGTTACCTGTTGCCATGAGGCAAAAATTGAGGAAAAGAACTGGTGGTTACTTCCGTTCCCCCCCCCCTCCGCAGAATTTATACGCCCTGTAACTCAATGAAACCTTGAGAACGAAATGAAAGGGGTAATGAGGTAAAAACCAGGCTAACCCTTTTTCCTCTCCCACGGCAAAATAAAAACAAACAAAATGGTTATTTTGAATCGTTTTGTTTAGTGACACTTTATCACGTTATTCCATCATTTGAACGTGAATTTTTCTTTCCTTCTCTTATTTCCAATACCTTACCCTCAAATTAGGCATTTTTGTATATTTTATTTCGTACCGCATTTTTCTAATCTGATGGGAAATCCTTGGGAACGTAATCGAATTTTTATTTCTCCCGACAAATACTGTATAACTATGAGGCTTACGATAGTCTGAAGTCGAACATTTGGGCCAATATTTTTGGCAGGAGAACCTTTTGGCAGTATTTTCGCTTGCATCTTCTCAGGAGACACAACAGAAGCCTCCGAACGGACTGATGGCAGGGGGCAACTGCCTTCGGGCGGCCGTTTTAAGTGGGAACAAAGAGCACCATTACAAAATGACCTAATTTTAAAGTTGTGGGAGCGGCAAAATAATATTGCCCCGGGTGGCTGAATCATCTTTACCCCCGGTGGCAAAAATCCTAATTACGGCCCTACTGTGATGGGCACTATTTTAATAGTAAATTTAACCCAATGATTCCCAAACTTCCGCCACCTTGCTTCCTTGCCCTAGACAGCGTTAATTCGCTACACCAGAAAAATCTCAAAAAGAACTAAAGCTACAGTGTCGGGCATGGGTGCATCCGGAATTTTATTTAATAAAATTCCGGATGCACCCATCTTTCGGGAACGCTTTGATATCTCCTTGAGATGGGAAGCGGGGTGCGTCCGGTCCTTCAATGTTCAGTGGTTGTCATCCGCGGCTCCCTTGCCCAAATCGTGGTTCCTTCGTGGCTCCCTAGAATAATTTAGTAGATATTTTCACTTATAAAAGAACCACTTCAAGGGATAAATAGGCTCAGAAATAAATATCCCAAGCTCGCCGCTACCCAATATAGTACCCTGAGCGGGGTGGGGGGGGGGGGATATGGAAAGGACCATGGAGAATGGTAGACACCATAGGTACAATATAGGATCCTGTCAATTAGCATAAGAATGAGAGGCACTGAGTCCACTACTATTTTGTTTAACCGTACATGCACCTCGTTTACATTCTCTGCCGAATTTCTAACGAATCGGACATGTCAGAAAGTGTTGTGCGTGTGTATGTTTTTTGCGTGGCCCTTACGTATTGATGTAGTCGGATTTGTGCCTGTTTCGTGTTCTCGCTGGAGCTGACATCTGCCTTCCGTATTTTGAAGTGAAGATGATAAATGCTCGAATTTAAGCACTGAGACTATTTTTTCTGCGGGAGGGGGGGGAATGGTAGAAATAAAATTGGATGATTTCGACGTAGAACATGAATATTGTAGCGTTTCCGAGTCCTTAGCACCAGTCATACCAAGAATCAGGAAAGAGAACCACATTCCAACTTTGACACACGTTCAATGCCGTACGCAAAGGGTAAGGGGTGCGAGGCTGATGGTTTTGTTTGCAGTAAAAAACAACCTCCTCCTTATTTGAAGAAAAAAAATTGACACCATCAAATCCTGGGTACGCAACTGTGCCTGCATATGTTCATATTCAGATCACTATAATGAGGCCGCTGCAGTTGCGTGGTTTGATAGAAGAGAGATGCTCGCGAGTAACAGGTTGAATCTGCCTGATGTAGAAAGGAGAAAATCAAGTATCAAGTTGGAAAAAATCAATAACATACATTCGGCTTACACATCCACGAAATTTCAAAAAGTGCTCATGTTGGAATTCTAATGCTAAACATTTGGAAAGTTTTCATGTCGAACATTAATGATGAGACATTGAAAACACTTTTCTTTGAAAGTAAGATTTCTCAGCTAAGAAAAACCATTAAAAATCAGTCTTCAAGATTCAGCGGCAGTCGTATTCAAACCACCAAACACCAAAATCTTGATTTATTTTTTTATACATGTATCAAGAATCAGTCCTATAAATATTGTCATAATGGCAGAGAGCAAGTTCAGTTACAGTAAGAAATTTTATTCAATCTCCGAATAGTCAATAGTTTCATATTACATATAGGAACTACGACTCTGAAAGATTCTTAATTAGACGAATAAGGCAATCATACTACAGATATGCAAATGAAAGAGTGACCTAGAACGCGTGCAAGCAAAGTGAATGATCAAAAGAGTGACCTAGAAAACGAGGGACCAGGCCAGAGAGTGTGTGCGAGCGCGGGAGTGACCGAGTGACCTGTGTAAACATGTGAATGACCAAATCAATGTGCCAGCATGTGAATGACCAAAACAGTGTGCAAGCATATGGAGGACCAAAACAGTGTGCAAGCATGTGGAGGACCAAAACAGTCTGCAAGCATGTGGAGTACCAAAAGGGTGACTTAGAGCAGTGTTTCCCAACCACCGGACCCTGACATCAGTCAAATTGGGCCGTGAATGGTTATAACCGTTTCATTTTCACCCATTTATTTCCCATTAGTCGTGCGTATGACTGGGCCTTCCAATCACAAATAAGAGATCAGCCAGGCCGGGGGGCTTTCGAGGGTTGAGAACCACGCACCTAGAGAAAGTTTGAGCTGGGTACCATGAACGAATTTGCATTCGATGTTTTGGTCACTTATTCAATCGACAATATTATGCATCACTCTAGAGTCTAGACGAAAAATCTTGACTAACGATACAAAATTAATAGAAAGTAACTCTAGACAATGGAAGTAACGAAATCGAAAGAGAACTTTGAAAATGTAAAACCACGAAGGATCGAAATACGCGTATAATATCCATTTCTTTTCCCGTTTACACAGCAAAGCTCACACAGAATGAACATCAATTCCGATAACAACACGTTAGAGTAAAATATGGTGTTGGATTTTAATCTCGAAAAGCCCTTGAATGTGCCTCATAATTTGATGGAAACAACATGGAAATCATACAAAAAACATGAGAGTTTGCAGCTCACACGATACCAACCACAAAAAGCAACCAGTGAAAGAATAATAACGTAAAAAAAAAGAAGAAAAGAAACAAACACACACACACACAACTCCTCCTCTGAAATATCGCATCAATATTAAAAAGCAGCAATTACAATTGCTTTCACGTCCACAATGACAAGGCCAAATTCTCTCACCGTAGCTGATTGCCTTTGGTGACACAGATGGTAAGATCAGCATAAAGTACAAATAAAGCCAGTCACAGTAAAAAAGAAGGAACGTGATATCATCGCATGTGAGCGAAGAGAATAGGGGGGGGGGGGGGCTAGCACCAATAATTTACATTACAACACATAAAAGGTATATATAGAAAAATAGATAAAAAAAAAAAAAAGCTACACAATACAAGTCGAACAACATAGAGTTATCTGCATAAAATAACTAGATTCAGCATTTCTTATTCAGTAATGGTGCACGTGACATGTGTTATAAATGCGATCGAAAATGATTGAAACCTACCTGTATCGTGGTTCGAAGCACTTGCGCACCAAGAGAGAGAGAGAGGCACCATCACCACTATCATCATCATCATCCACAGTCAAGTTTCCACTGATGCGATGCAACAATTTTTTTTTCTTTTTTCGGACCGAGCATAGTTTTGTGCTAGTATCATACTTGAAGCACGTGTTTTAAGTAACGTTAACAATGATGATTGGCGAAATTTGAAATCATTTTACCGAGAAGGCTTTTTTTTCCCGTACAATCTATGTTTAGAATCTGAAATACTCTGTCATAATCATCGATAGATAGGCTGGTTATGAAAACAACTATGGATATACCCTGACATCCGTCCACCACAAAGTATAACAAAGAAAAGATAAAATATGATATGTACAAAGAATAAATAAATATATATAATGACTTCTTTTAAAAGAAATACAGTAGATCCCGCTTATAACATTCCCACTAAGAACGTTTCCCCCGCTTTATACAACTCATTTTTGTAGTCTTAACTCTAATTCTCATTAATATTTCCCGTTTAAAGCGTTTTCCCGCCTTACAACGTTTTTTGAGGACTGCTTTTTTTTTTGCAAAACGTTATAAGCGGGATCCACTGTATACAGTGTATGAATAAGGAAATATAAATAATTTATACGAAAAGTGAAAAATTCCGATTTTTTGTAAGGAAAATATTTTGTTCCTTGTATTGATACTTTTGAACACACACAAATCACGTTTTGTCTCTTGAATACATATATGAGAAATATCTAATTACAGCGAAACATCTCTATAAGGTCACCTCTTTATAGGGGATTATGTCACTCTATATCAGGAATTCTCAAGCTATGGTCCGCGGACCAGAAGTAATCCGTGAAGATGAGGTAGGTGGGTATGCAAGCAGATTTGAGAATTTAATTTTATTTGATTAAAATTTTTAATATTGTATGATGTGGATATTATATCCCCATAGTTGGAAACAGCATAGATATAGTAAGTTGATGATCAAGTCACCACAACAATTGTTTCCGGTATTTTACTGGTTTTTGGGTTCGGAAAGGTTGAGAAACGCTGCTCTCTCTATATGACCTGATAAAACTTTACTGACTATATTGACTTATAGACAGGACTGAGACCTTTAGAGTGGTGCCCCAAAGCCAGACTTTTCACGGGCTCTTCTATAGTGAATCGATAGCATGGAAAAACTAAAAATGATGGTAACTTTCCCGGGCTCCAGAGCTGGAGCCCTGTCAGCCCCACTCTTGGGGTAGCCATGATTGTAAAATGTAAATAAAGGAAATAAGTACACACACACAAATCTTCGTTCCTTAGATCAATAATTTTCAGTTTAAATAAGTCCATGGTGTGATTTTCGTAAAGAGGGTTTTCTTGACCCTTTGTGTTCCACGTACCTCCTTTGCCACTAGAATGAAGGCCCCGGACCCCTTTGACAGATAATATGAAGCATATAACAATGCAAAAACAGCAAGATATAGTTTTCTCCAAGCTCACGAACATCTGAAACCTCTCCAAGGTCCCCTGGTTAATAACTTCTGACTTAGCACATTACCCTTACGCAGTGTAACAAGGGTATAGGAAAGGAATGTTATACCTCATTTGCATTGACACAAAAAATGATTGAGCATTAAAAATTAGGGAATCGAATTTAATCTGCGACGGACAACGAATTTTCAAAAATACATTCAAATCAACTCTTAAAGAATGTTACAAAATCTCAACAAATAATCAAATTATGTTCCATTATTTTAATGATTAAATTAATTTTTATGGCAGCAAAATTAAATAATGGATAGCGCTTACCTTTTTTTGTAACACAAGGATTTTGTTTGATGAGAACCTGTGCGAAACGCGTCTCACTTCTACCGTATCCCAAGGTGCACTCACAAGAAAGAAGAGGCCCCAGAAAAAAAAAAAGAGGTTCGTGAGAGGGTACCTGGCAGGTATTACCCCTCCCCCCCCCGTCCCCCTGAATCCATTCTCTGATTGCACAAGTACCCCCGGGATCACTTGCGAAACTTTCACTTTCTTTGTAGTTTTCCCTACTGCTGTGGGGTGGGGGGTTTGTACCCTGTTCCACTACCCTAGCTGCATGTACAGGTTCCGCTAAAAAGTTTTCTGTCAATGAAATCCCGTTATAGTTTTCCCAAACTCTGTCAGTCGGTGTACACCGTTAGGACTTTTTTCGATCTTTCTATAATTTTTGTGACGGTCACTCATGTTTTAAAATCACTTTTTTCAGTTATGTACATTTTGTACATAATTTTTTAAGGAATGACATTCGAATCGAGTATTCAAGGGATTTACACACATATCACTAATGTTTCGTGATCCTTCTAATTTTTTTAAATTGAATTGATTTGACAGAGTCAAAGCGTTAACCTTCTGGTCTCGTGTATATTAGAATATAAATGACAAATACATGGTCAAAAACCCACTGTATCAATTTATTTTCGCGGTTTTTTCAATTAGAATTTTAGAAACTACATTTTTTAGTGGCATTTCAGTACGAAATACAGCTGTAAAGTACAAAACTTTTTTTTGCCTAGAAGGAGTTGATTTCTTGTCTGTGTCATTTTTTAAGAGCTGCTGAAATTTCATGAGTTTTATAAAATCGCATCCAAATGAGGGAATGGGAAATAATATTCAAGGTAAAAACTATTTTCAACTTTGCTGAGCAAGATTTCATCTGTTTATAGATGAAATCTATAAAGCAATGCTGGAGCAGAGTGTTAACAATGGTTTTTTTAAGATGGAAATCAATCTTTTCCTAAACATTTTTCCCTAACAAGTTTTCTGATACAAAAATATATTTGGAATGATCAAAATATTCATGGTTATTGTCAATAACTAACATATTTCACACATAGTTTGGCATGTTAAATCCTTTAAAATAATTAAATGAAAATACATTTCACATCAATAAATAAATAGATAAAAATAAAAACAATTCGTGCTGACAGAAATTTGCAATGACAAACATTTCGAATGAATTTAAAAATTATAAAAAAAAATTTCACCATCATATATAAAAACAGCACGAACACATTCACAATAAAACGACTTCTGTTGATAACAATTTATTTCAAACAAAAGGCTTAATTCAAGAAAACGTGTAATAAATTCGAATAATTAAAATTCTGAAACAAAAGAACACTCACCTTCGGTATCAAATGTATTACCTCGTGCGTTGTTCAAACTTTTCAAATAAATTTCATTGAAATATTTCATAGCAACTAAAATATTTTATGCCGTATGAAATCAGTTAATTTACGTATAAACACATAAAGGAACATGATTTCCATTACTGACCAATAGGCATACATACTGAAAAGTTACGTATAAATTATTATGAATTATAAATACCAAATATATAATACTTGTAAATTGTAAAATAGTAAATAATACTTGTTATATATATAAATTGATAGTAAATAATATTCCTTCCTGGAATGTTTATAGGAATTATGTTTAAAATATAACTTAAATTGAAGAAAAACATTAATTTATAAATCGAGATTTGATATACGGTATCACATACAAAATAGCAGCATTCATTGAAATTAGGGAATGAATGATATATATTTTTAGTATTCAACCTCATTGTTTACGAGATTTGGAATAATCATGTGTTGTGCGGTGAAGTTATTATTCTGGAAGTAAGCATCATCCTATAAAACTCTATCTCTGATAAGCTAAAAAATTTATAAGCTCTCATCACAGGACGTAATATCCGCAGCTGTGCGTATTAAAACTTAAAGTAAAACGAGTATGCATTAGGACCAAAATGCGCACGTGTGTTAATTATCATTAAGTATATAAAGATTTAAAAAAAAATGACCAGAATAAAAAAAAGAATAAACACGAAGTTTATTATGGTTATAATCATGTGTTTTTGAAGTAAAGGCACATTCATACATAAAAGAAAAGGGCGTCAACTCTTCTCTATGGAAACCTTAGAGGAGGTATAAGGGTAATATATCTCCTCTCCTCTAAGACGAAAAGACTCCAAGGAAATCTCGGATTATGATCTCAGCACGTATGTTTTGTTTCATGTTAGTTAATGAACACATTCACGCTTAGAGAAAAAATAAGTTTACGCACAAAAACCGTTCCTCTCTCTCTCAACATAAAGTTAAAAACACATGCCCATACTTATTTAAATTTAAACAAAACCCTTTGCACAATTAATTATTATTGAAATTAATATTTCACATATAATGAAAGAACAAGAACATCAAAAAGAAATTCCAATTCAAATATAAATTTATTGCATCAAAAAAAATCTAACTTATATTTTATTGTTTCTACAAAAACAATGTAAATATAATATAAATATTCCAAAACTTTAACAATAATAAATAGTCCGATATTCGAAATTCTATATACGTATTATATCACTAATTAAATTTTTTTAAACAGTTCTATCGGAGTTGTTTACCAGTCATTCAATGAATTGCATCTGATTGTATTCGTTCAGGAATCGTGGATATTTTTCCATAATCTGAAATGAAACAACATACAGATTCTTTTGAGTTCCCAGGATGAAATATAGAATATATATCAGATAACATATATAATATAATGGCATTTAATGAGATAAGTTATTATCCATTCATATCGTATATGTAGAAGACCTATTATCAACAATTTTTCATACGAAATATTTTATAGGAAGATTCACAAACTTATGTAATTGATTGAATTAACTTATTCAAAGGCTTGCGGATATTCAGAATTCTCAAAAAATTCTTTGATTTTAAAACTATTGATATTCCAAGCATATAAGACTATAGATGTTCATATATTCTGACTATAGATATTCATAGTCAAGAATTCGAGGAATATAAATATTTAGCATGATAAATATTCAAGAGAAAATTTTCAAAGAAATGTAATGTATATATTCAAATAAAAGAGTTAAAGATGAATACAGTTCTTATATTTATATTATTCTGTTCAAGGGAAAAAATCCAAAGGATATTCAAAGAGAAAAATTCAAAGAATATTCGAAAAAAATAACAATTAGAAGAATATTCGAAAAAAATAACAATTAGAAGAATATTCGAAAAAAATAACAATTAGAAGAATATTCGAAGAAAAATAACAATTAGAAGAATATTCGAAGAAAAATAATTGGAAGAACATTCCACGAATTCAGATATTCAAAGACAATCCCGTCACACGAGGAGACTCAGATTTTATTAAGTACCTATTGTATATGTTACGGTAAATGTGATAAGTAAGTAATTATCAATAATCACCGGCTATTATGCATAATAACCAACCATCTCGGCAAAGTTGATAAATTTTCCTGCATTTATCCGGTGATCATGCATAATTCCCGAAGTTCTACCTCCGAAATTCACGGAGGTAGAACTCCATTTCAAACATAAAACAATGTTCAAATAAGGATTTATAGCAGGAAAAATTCAAAAAAGGCTTATGTACAAAAAAAAAAAAAAAGTTGCGAAATATGCAAAAATAGGCATTTATGGCATTCTTCATAAAAACTTCCATGCTGTAATTATAATCAACTGAGATAAATATCTTTGATGCTTTCAGAGAAAATCATCCTATAATTCCAAAAAAAATTAAATCGGAAAAGGGATGCCTGTCACAGGATTAAGAAAATGAAACGACTTTTTTCTTTAGGGGGGTCTTCAAGACCCCCTTCCTCATCTACTTTCACTTGAAGTATTTTTTTTCTGTAAAAAAAGAACACCCCATTTTTTTTTTTTTACTTTTTATAAGA
This sequence comes from Pholcus phalangioides, assembly GCF_987345545.1. Classification (NCBI taxonomy): domain Eukaryota; kingdom Metazoa; phylum Arthropoda; class Arachnida; order Araneae; family Pholcidae; genus Pholcus; species Pholcus phalangioides. The sequence continues at coordinate 20,567,329 of NW_028301594.1, read as the reverse complement.
AGTTCCCCTCACTTTCTCACGCTTCTAACCTTGACACAGAAGACAGCAGTAACTTGTGGAGTAGGTCAGAAAATATTAGGAGACCCATTTACCCACTAGCCGACATTTTTTATTACATTTTTTTCCCGTAACATCCCCACCCCAAGGAGGAAAAAAAAAAACGTCTTCGTGCACCCCTTGGGAAACGAAAACACACGCACAGAAGGGTTTAAAAATTCACCCGTGTTTCGAAGGAACCTGCGATACTTGAAAAAACGAATGCGCACAGGAATACTGTACGAGTATATAACAGTGGATACCGCTTATAACGTCTTTCAAAAATCCTTCTGGAGGAAAACGTTGTAAGCGGGAAAAATAGTTTAAATAGTTAGAATGTTAGTCGCTGCTGGGTTCACGAAAGTAAGTCGTACTAAGCGGAAAAACGTTCTAAGTGGGAACGTTATAAGCGGGAATTACCTGTATGTAGAGGTAAATGTGATAAATTGGTTATTACTCGTGTAATAACCATTTACTAAATCCGTTATCGCCAATGGTCTCGACAAGCTTGATAAATTTATCATTTTCACCAGTGATTATACATAATACCCAAGCATATCGTTAGTGCTAATACTGCTAAACACTAAAAAACATCACTTTTACCGGAAATTATTCATAATTCCCAAGCGTCGTTGGTAAATCTGTTATAAAATTATACGCTTGGTCCTTACACTACTTGTGTCCTATGTCGCTCTTTTGGTCACTGTCATGCTCACACACTCTTTGGGTCGCCCTTTTGGTCATTCACATGCTTGCACACTGTTTTAGTCTCTCTCATGCTTGCACACGCTCAAGCTCACGCTTTTGATCGCTCACTGACCCAAGACCGTCTTAAGAGCTTTGTGGGTCCCCGGGCGAATCGATTTTTTTCGAGGCTATTTTCCTGATTATAAATGCCTACTTAAATATTTACATGCTTACTATATAAAATTTCGACCAGATCTCGTTTTCATGAGCTCCCCCTCCCCTGCATTGTAGGCTTCTGGGCCCGGCCATAGTGAGCTCATGCGTTAAGACAGCACTGCACAGACCGAATCGGTTTCCTTTACATAGTACATTCCTGTATCATCGCTCAAGGAGATGGTCACTGATGGGAAAACAATTTTTTTTTTCTGAGATATTCTGGGAATATGAGCATATCCTAGCGCAGTGCCCCCAAACTTTTTGATGTTATTTAACCCCCTGCAGTGCAGACCTATGCTCTGTGGACCCCCTATAGCGTCAGAAGCTCAATTTCGAAGCCTTCCTTGTATAACACTCAAAATGTATTGTTTTTATAAATTTGTATTTTTTATAAATATTGCTCATTAAAAAAATTGAATAAATTACAATTTCACAGCACAAAATGTGTCACTCATTCAATGGCAGTAAATGAAAATGATCCCGCGAACCCCTTGCAAAGTACTCACACAACCCCTATCCCGCTCCCGGGGTTCTGCGAACCACAGGTTGAAAAACTGAATGAATGCTATGAACAAAAATTCAAACAAGCAGCATAAGTATCTCCATAAACTGAAATCGATCTCACTTCCGGGGTCATCACAATTACAAACTCACCGTATTTCGTAGACTCAAGACCAAGTATAAAGTCATGCATTAGTGAAACTCAAGTGCTGATTCGCAATGCAACCAGGGCCAGTTCAATCACCTTACCATGGAATGGGTAGAATGAATTTACGAACTTATTTCAAAATCACGTTTTACATCGATTTCAGTCATTGCCATGAGAGAATTCGCAAAATATTCACTTGACCTAAGAGAAATCAGGCGAATTCGAAATTTCATCATCACTACGAAATTTCGAATTTCACTGCGAAAGTGGTAACAGATTCGAAGTTTATTGCGAGCTCGCTGCTGGAAGATATTAAAAGGAGGGGGCGGGGGGCGAAATACAATGCATAATATCGAATTTGCATCTACGTAACCATACTCTTCGACGGTGCTTTCAATTTATTCTGATATCCTAATGGATTCTTATAAGCAGAGTGAATTTCCATAAGTAAAGGTTACGTATTACTATTACTATTATAACCATCATTACGGTGCCCAGAGTGAAAGAGGGGGGTGCTTGAGATTCACGAAAATATTAGAGGCTACTTCTGTCGAGAAAAGGAGGTATCATAATGTGTATATCGTGGAGAAAGAGATGATCCGAATCCTACTTCTACGGCATCCACACCTCAAGAAAACCAATCTACATGTTAAATACCAAGTACGTAGACTCACGCGGTGGATTCCAAGGTCGCGGTGGTGGCAACGCTTGCTTTAAATATTTATGAATTCGAATTCATGCGGAAAGAAGAAGGACAAAGATGAAGTCCCGTACACACAATACGTATTACATAGTGGATGAAGTTTTGTAAGGGACTGCGTATTATTTAATGAATTGTAATGAAAAGTGGGAGCTTGTGGAAAATCACGGGATATGTTACGAATATGACTTTAAATGCCCGTAAATTTCAGGTACTTCATTTACGGGTGCTTATTGAAAGTCACAAGTCAAATACGCATCAGGGTACGTATCAGCTTTCAACCATGTTTCGTCGAATGCTTGACGAAACATGATACAGTGAAACCTCGATGTGACGATATTCTGTGGAACAAGAGAAAATATCGCTGTAGAGGGGGGTTATCGTCATATCGATAGGTCGCGTTATCATCAGGCGCGTTGTCATTTATGCTTCTATTGGAGTCTCTTCAAAATTGGCACTGTCAAGCAGCGCGATAAAATGTATTTGTAAGTATTTACTCGCAGCAAAAAATTCGAATTGATGAATAAAATTTAGTTCGTTGTTCAACCTTTTGTGACGTAGTTTCCTGTACAACACTTTTGTGCACAACACAAAAAAGTAGCTTCACGTAAACTTCATTAAGCACAGTTAAACTTCTATGAGCATAAATGGGTTAACACTTTCTAAGGGTTGGTAGCGTAAAATACCGATGTTATTAAAAACCCTCGAAAGAACAAACACTGGTGTATTCATAAATGCATTTGTGCGAGTGCATCTTTTTAGCTTTTTCAAAATATATCGTTATAGAGGATTTATCGTTGTATCGGGAGGAACGAAGATTTGAAAAAAATATCGCTGTAGGGGGATTTATTGTTATATCGAGTAGGTCTATCGTTGCAGCGAGGTTCCACTATATTTGTATATAATTCAGTTTGAAATACGTTTCAAAAGATACACACATAGATTTTTAGAAGATTTCTGCCATGACTGAAGCCATAACAGTCATGGCATAACAGTCAAGCCCATAACCGCCAAAAAAGTACCATAAACTTTACTCACACAAATTTACTATGATTTGGCAACAGGTCCAGACACAGACACGAGGGTGCCCTGGGCAAAGTGGGGATTTGGATGTCTCTGCTAATGTTTGGTTGATCAGTGAATATATGTTTTTTTTTTAAATTTGAGGAAAAATACCCAATTCACCAAGGACCAATTATTTTGTTAGTCTTCGTCCTCCTAACATGGTCTGTCGCTCTGTCTCAACGAAGAGATAATAAGTTGGTGAAAGACCTGGGCCATGCTGAGATTTTTTTTTTGTCCAAATACCCAATTTGCCCATGCGAAAATCGGGCCCTGGCATAGAACAACAGTCAAGAGTTTTCTATGCTGGCCTGCTTCCCCAACCGCTTTAGCTCATTGATCGAAAAGTACAGTTAAATGTATTTTAAAAGCATTTCCCCTAAAAACTAGGCCATGCGCAAGTTTTGAAGCACGCAGACAGATGGCGTAGCAATCTTTCTCTCGCTGAGCCTGAAAGTACGTAGAGCGAGTACGGAAGTATGTACGGGGCACTCAATTAAGGCCAGCCAGTTCAGGTTTTTTTAACCAGTCCGTTCGTGTTGCAGGTTGTATCGTTTATCTCAGTGGTTCTCAAACTTTTGTCGCCCGTGACTCCCTCGCCAAAATCCCAGAATACTTTTTAGTAGATATTTCCACTTATAAAATAATGACATTAAAGGATAAATAAGCATGCAAATAAATACCTCCAGCTCTCCGCGACGCCCCTAGGAGTCACGACGTGCACTTTGAAAAATACTGGTTTATCGTATCGGTCCAGCGCAAAGCTGCATTAAGAGTTCAAGCAGCTTTAGTCTAGTGTGTACCCGATCTTAATGAGTTCAGTGTGGCTTGGTATCGAAGAATTTTTGGGGGTTCCTTTCTGAACTCTGAAATTTCTGGTTTTTTCGGGGGGGCGGGGGGGAAACCAGGTCCTGTTAGCCGATTTGTTTAGACACCACTCCTACTTTCATAATTCTCAATTGTAAAGTATATAAATGATAGTGGACTGATTTTAGACAGGTTTGAATGGTCCAATTTTTATGTAACAAAATACATGTATTAAGTACAGTAAATTCGGATAGCTCAACAAAACCTCAGCTTGAAACTATATAGTTTCCCGCCTTATTAACAACACACTCGTATAGGTACCGAAATGATTTTTGCACCCCTAAATTTATAAAACTGGTGCTTCATATTAATACGAAGCGAGTTGAAAACGCATATTCTCGTTTAGAATTTTTTTTTTTTTCTATCGATCAAGAAACTTGCCACTGTGGTGGTCGAGTGGTTATAGTGCCGGACTCGTGATGCGAGGATCCGGGTTCGAACCCCCACAGTGGTGGTCGGCTGAAGTTGGTTTTCTGTGGTTCCCAACTTCAAGGCGCAAATGCGAGCCGATCTCCCCGTTAAAAAGTCTCGCCACAGAGAGCAACAGTCCTACAACGGTAAATCATTCAACCATAACACTTCACTCATAGTTAGTAAAACTGGGTGCAGATGACAGCACTACACATAACAAGCATTACACAGAAAACAAAACTTTACGTCAGGTTGCACTACACGTACACGCACATTCCCGCATGTAACGGTTCGTTGGGGGGTTCCGCGTGGGGGGAGGGGTTTGGTGTAGCAGTAGTAGGTAGGTAGGGGCTCGGGGATCCATGATGCAGCCACCTCGTTGGGCAATTTGCCTGTTGTGGCGTTGTATTTGTATTTGTATTTGTATTTGTATAAATTTCAAAAATTTCCGAAGAAGTCTAGCACCGAAATGCCAATATAAAATCAGAATCCCTTATCTCTTAATAGCAATGCTCATGACTGAAATCTTGCTCATTATAGCAAAAATTCAAAACTATTTTCAAAATTTTCTCTGATGAGTTGCATTTCATTTTCTGAGGGGGAAAAAATAATGAGATCACCCAATAATAATTACTGAGGAACTTTTTTTTACATGTTGGATAACCGCCCCCCCCCCCTCCCCCAGTAGGCTACTGTGGTTGGTTGCATTTGTTTTCCATGACCAGTCGAAGTTTTTTTCTCCGAATACATATTGCATTTAATTCAGGGGTGGCAAACCCGTGGCATGGCAAGGTATCGTCCCCATGGGTGCGAATTTCAAGATCGTCTGCATGGGGGACCTGCACTAGAGATCACTCACATGCTTGCAAACTCTCCAAGTCACTTGGTCACTTCCTTACCCGCCCCTTTCTTTTCTAAGTCACTCTTTTGAGCTGTCAGAGGCTTGCAAATGCTCTAGGTTGCTCTTTCGGTCACCCACGGACCTAGGTTTTTACCTTGTAAGTCACTGACATTCTTTCACATTCTCTAAGTCTCTCGTTTGGTGACTCACTGACCTAGTCCCTCACTTTCTACGAGGAGCGGAGGATATACACCACCGTGGGATATACAAATTTTGTCACTTTTCTGTCATTCTATTAATTTTCTTGACTACTCATCCCTCAAATTCGACTCCCAATTTGCCGCCCTGGGCTATAGCCTAGTACTAGCCCCTATACAATTGCATTGCATATCCATGAATTCTCGGGAGGGGGCCTAAGTCCTCTTACAAAGTTTATTAAGGAGGAGAACCCAAGCACCTTCAGTCCTCAGGTTCCGGTGTCTATGCCGAACACGCTGTAGGTAAAATTAAGTCCCACCGATATATATATACACAATCTGCATTGAGAGATAATCGAATTCATGATTCTAAAAAAATTAAAAAAATTTAGAACTCAAAAGAGTGACAAAGTGAAATTTTTTTACGAAAGTACAAAGAGGACGGACGAACAATATTTTGAAGAAACGGAAAGAATGCTCTTGTCCCGTAAAACAGGACGTATGTTTTGCGTGGTAAAATTAGTAGAGGGGCACGTGCAACGAAAACCTTGATTGTGCCATGGCTTGTAAAAAGGTTGGCCACCCCTGATTTAATTGATGAAATTTAATAGACGAAATTATTCACCTCATATTCAATGTTACAGGATATCAACCCAATAATTCAATGCGGATTTTAAAAGCCATTTGGATATTTCCCCCTCCACCTCAGTATATAACAGCACGCACACATATAGATCTTTATATAATTTCCCCTCCCTCTCTCCCCAACTCATATCGAATACCTCTACGATGTCTCCCGGTGAATTCACTCAATAGATGGCGCTCAGACTAGCTTTTATCGAATATCCACGATAACCAACGATAGAGGGCGTTAGCATTGCTGCAGATTATTGCTACTACGGGAGTTTTTTTTTTTTTCCGCTAAAGAAAAAAAAAAATACGTCCCTTTCCCCCATTTCTTTTTTTTTTTTTAAACGCTCTGAAGAAAAAAAAAAGAACATTCTCGACTACGAAAATATTTTAAAACCTTTCTTTTATGAGACCGAAAACAATACCGATAATTTACTAATTAGAAACAAAAAAGAAATTCAGAGCAAAAATTGCAGTCTAAACTGTTTTCCGAATATTGAAAATTTCACTTATATCATCTATATCAGTTTCTGCCATCCCGAACTTCTTCAGAAAATGTCTTCTCATCCCCCCCATCTCAAGCGAACGCATAGGATCCTATGCCTTCTACTGCCCCCAAGGTAAACTCCACCCCCGATTCAGGAAATATCTATCTATATGCATAGGCCTACATAACCAAATTTAAAGGGCGCGGTAGCCCGGTTGATAAGATGCTCGCCTAAAGTACCAAAAGGATGTTTAGAGGTGTCGCGAGTTCGATACCCGGTTCATCCTTGTCAGAAAACTTTCCTGACACAGGGGTACAACAAAAAAACGGCGACTTGACCGCAGCAAAAAATTGCTACCGCAGGGAGTCCCCCATCGAGGGGTTAGCGCGCCAACCTCTCGATGAGTATAAAAACAAGCCTGCCGTTCGGAATCGGCAATAAATTGTAGGTCCCGGTCTAATTAGCCCTCGTGTGCAGAAAATGACCGTGGTGCGACAAAAATGATCAAAAAAAATGATCAAACCAAATTTAAAATATCAAAAAATCGCTTAAGAAACAATTATTTTGACAGAAGAAATGAAATATTGTAGCACAAATGCATTAAAAACCATTCAAGACCTGTCTTTCCTTCCAAAAAAAAAAAAGCAACAACCGGCCTTCGAGAGAGGTGGCCCCTCAATAGAGGTGAATTGAGAGAGATAAAATTACCATAATAAGTCATAAAAAAATTTCCCTACAGGAAGATACAGGCGCCGATGTGGTGGTCGAGTGGTCGAAGTGACGACCTCGCATCGCGAGCACCCGTGTTCGAACCCCACCGTCACCACAGTGGTTGGTGGTCGGCAGAAGTTGATGAGTGTGTGTGTGTTTTTTTCAAACGTCTAGGCGCTAATGAGTTTTAAAACGATCTCTCGTTTTAAAAGGTCTCGCCGCAGAGAGAAATAGACCTACATACGGTACAAATATTCAATCATTACACTTCATTCACTTCACATCTAAAATACAGATGGCAGCACTGAAAATCAGACTCAACAATAGATACGCAATCAGACTGTTAGGTACACGCACTTACACTTCCGCCCAACTCACTAGGTATTAAACTTCCTATAGCGACAGACCAGAGTTTTGTGTGTGTGTGTGCGCGCGCGCTCAGTTTGAAAGAAAGTAAAGAAAATGGATATGTTAGGCTTTTATTCTATGGAATGGTAACTTTTCATAGAAACTTTGATGTGCACGAAATACCGAAAAAATAGTGAATGTTGAGAAAAATCCTCTCAATTCAAAAAATTTTTGATTGAAAATTTGCCTGAAATTTTGTAAAAAGAAGGAGAAAAGATACAGTGTGTGTGTGTGTGTGTATGGGGTGTTGTCTAAATAATCCGAGGTGAACGGGACCGAGACCACATTGGATTACTGAAAACTAGGATTATCCGAGAAACAATAGAAAAGACCTTCAGAGGCAGGGAGAACCTTCTTCAATTTAGTTTTTGTTAAATATACTCTCTACAGTTTGTAGTAAAAAATAAATAAAATACAGGCCATCAAAATCCCCTGAGCCACCGGTCTGGTTCTCCTACCACTTATGAAATGGTTTTAATTTTAATGGATACAGTAACATTCTGATTAAAGTTAAAGTTGCAAATGGAAATCATTCATGCATACTTCGGAATTTTTAAATGCATATTTTTACAAGTTTTATACAAATTCATCATGTGAATTTGTTTAATTCATAATATAAATTCATAATATGAATGTGTTATTGTTGATGATGTGTGTGATGATGATGATGTGTGATTATGTTGATTATGAATTATATTGTAATGAGCTATGCATAAACAATTAAAATGATTTTGATAAATTTTCATAAAATTGAATTGATGAAAAAATTTATAAAATTGATTTTTTATGAATATTTTTCTTTTTTTCGGAAATTTTAAATGCATTTTTTACTTTGTGTCATACTTCAGCATTAATTGAAGAATTTGTTTTAATTTTTTGTACATATTTTTTACTTCACCGCATATCTCGTCATATTTAAGTAAGACTTACCTTTATTTTAGTACATATTTCAGCGTTTTTGTTAATGCTATTTCAGCGTTTTATAGCGCATATGTTTTTATCTCATATATATAATCTGGGCTCTATTCATTACATTAGGGATGTCAAGACCCATGGCCATTTTATAAGGAAGGATGACAGAGGCTCCAGCCCTGTGGCCCCGGTATAAAAGTGATTATTTTTAGTTTTTTACACTAGATTTACAACAGAGGGGTAAGTAAAAAATTCTGGCCTTGGGGACCCACGAAAACTCCAGCGTAATGAACAAGACTTCTGCAGACCCAAGCAAGTGTCCTTCAAACCTGAAATCGCTTGCGTTTGTAAGAAGAAGAAAAATGAAACAAAACGCGGTTTTGACTAAATGAAACGGAAAGAGTGAGACTCTGAAAAGGAATTTCGAAAATTTATTGTACCTCGAATTATCCGAAACCTCAAACTTTCGAGTCCCTATACTCTATTCAATTTCACTCTGTTTGTATTTTCCAATTTACATAATTGCAGTAGGCGCACGTCTAAGCTGTAAGGTAGTTATAACGTGGAGAGGATTAGCGGCAAAAACAAAAATGCCCATGTAACCATTTCGGATGATTATGAATAAATGCTCGATGTACGGAAAGAAAACATCGTCCAGTAAATGGTCGGGTTTACGTTACCCGCGGCCCATTTATGTCAGTGTCGGACGACGACGACACATTCAGACACGCAGAGCAACAAAAGTGTCTGATACTTAATCCTGAGAGCGAAAACCCCAAAATTGTACACACATACATTCATACAGGAGAGGAATTGTGTGTGTGTGTGTGCGCGCGCGCGCGAGATGTTCGTTGTCTTTCTTCGCGTGAGCGAAACCATTAGTATAAATGATGACTGTCTTTGTTCATTTCCGCTGTGCAACCAATTTGCATGAATTATTTACATTATCCTCTTTCTTTTGTGGAAAAGAAACTACAGCGCTTTGTTCGGTTTCTCTCTTTCCACTCTTACAACAACAGCACCGTTTGTGATGGCATGTCCTTTATCTTTTTTTTTTGTCTCTTGTGTTGTTTTTTTCAGCAAAACCGGTTGGTAAAAACGTGGAACTCTGAAGAAAAAGTGTCATCTGTGTGCATGTATATTTACCAAAAAAGGTTATAAAGTATGAAAGATACGCCCGTATACCATCTACGGAAATCATTTTTTGTCGGGCCCTGCATATAAAGTGCCCTTTGAGACTTAAAATAACATTCTGAAGTGATCATACATTTCACCTTGATTCAAGTTGAATAATTCAGGCGAATGTGCTTATTTATAAATGTAATGTAAATAAATTTAAACAATATACTATATTTTTTATGGAAAAAATATTAATTTAAAAATTATTTTTAATTTTTATTAAACCTTTTTTTTTGTTCGTAGGTCAAAAATGACTTTCGTTAAGTATTTGTAGCTTATTATTGTGATTATAGGTTATTAAATTTTGTATGATTTATATGATTACGCTTATTCACCATCGTTTATATTATTCTTGAACTGTTACCATCCTTGAATAGCGTACTGACCTTCATCCGCGCTAGTTTGACTTCTTATTTGAACATATAATTTCGAAACATGTTGTATTTTTGAATTTTAAATACTGTTAAACCTTTTCCGTGGCATGATAAGAAGAATTACTCAACCTCCGATAAAGTGTCATATCTTTTTATGATGAAGTTGACTTCGTTCCGATTTTTAGGAGGTTCAAAGTAAGAGTTATGGGGGAAAGTGGACCCACCAATGCTAAAATAGCAGGCTTTGAAGGAGGTGAGATATCTCGTCAATAAGGCTTAGAGGAGTGAATTCAAAATTTAAATATCTATAACCGTTGACAAAGAAATCTGGCAGCAAAAAAAAGCTTATTTTTTTGCAATTTTTATCTTCTAGTTCCCCCGAAATGAAAGTGGTCTCCCGAGCGAAATTTCTGTCTACGGGCCTGACTGCTCTACACTGTAAAAGTCATAGTGCATGAAATTACCTTTAAGGGAGATTAAAACAAAAGACTGATCTTGATTAATAGTTTAAACCATTTCTAGTTTTCTCACACTATGATAATACACAGATCTGAAATACATGATGTGTCAGTGCAGTTTAAATAATTTAAGAAACTACATGATTATATGAAATCCTCATTCTCTAAAATCATGATAAGCTTTTACCAAAGATGATAAATTTTGAGTTGTACAGTTCATGTATATCCTATCGTGGGAAAAAAATATCTGTAAAGTGGCGTACACAATAGCGAAGGTTAGCTCAATCACTATTATTATTATCAATGCTCTTCATTCTCCATTATATATGAATATACCTCCTTGGTTGCAACATGACCCAAAATGAAGTTTTTTTATCGACTACAATCAGAAATTTCATGTAATAATAAATCTTTATAAATCAAGATTAAGGGACTGCCGTAGTTGCACACATAATATTGTTACAAGCACATATCAAATACACCGTTTAATGGGAAAAAAAAGTTACAGCAACTATGGACGAACCAATGGTGCGGTGATAAATACCCTATCAGATACTACTTTTAATCCTTAAATTTGTCACCGAAGAAGAAGAAAAATGGCTTTGATATAGCTTTAGAATTTCAATGAAATATATAGAAAAAAAAAGAAGAAAAATTTTGTAAATTTATATTTTTTAGGATTCCATTTGTAACTGGTGAATTCAATTCTACGAAAAAAATTTTCTTTTCACTCGACCAACTTAGAACATTAATTCTCAAATTTCTCTTTAAAATTAAATACATATATTTTTTTAAATACGGAAAATGACATAATCGTATGTCTAGACTACATATGGTCATATTATTTCGCGATTATTTATGCAAATATAAATCTGAGAAGATAATCACAAAACTATGCATGTCAGGGAATGATAAATTTTAATATTCAATGCCAATTAAAATATTTTACTTTTCGATTTCTTTTATATATTAGGCTTCGAAATTAACGTAAAATTATTTTCTTACACATAAAAAAAAAGCTTCTTAAATTTTTTTTTCATATTTATTTTTATTTTGAATGTGTAAATTTCCTAATTTATTCAAAATTTATATATTTTTGTTTTTCTATATTTTATATTTTTAAATTCATTTCATATTTGTATTTTTTTTTAAATTAAAAGATTAAATTTTTTTACATCATTCATTTTTTGAGCAGTATTTCCATAATTTTGTGATGAAATTTTTAGAAATGTCAAATATCTTTTTATTTATTATTTCATTTTTCCGTACAAAAAACATCATTTTACAGATACTTTACAAGTAGAAGAAACAAATTCCGTAATTTCAATAAAACCCACCAAGGTAGCTAATAGGTCGGGAAGTCCCATATAAAATGTGGATATCATTCAAACATTAAGAATAATTCAATACGTACCCTTAATGTGAAAAAGTGCCCTTAAAATATTTGCATGAAGAAACTATAATTATTCACCACACTCATAAGAACCTTTAGGAAACTCTTAGAATCAAACTTCATTGCATTTGTCTTATCGACAAACACCAGCCAACTTTATGAAATTGCAAGATTAGACGCAGATCTTTTGCACCAGTAGGCTACTATGCTACTGATGCTCTTGCAATGGTGTTACTCTTTATTATATACATGATACAGTTGGGCCCGCTTATAACGAAAACGAAGAAAACAGAGAAACTATTCGTTATTAGCGAATTTCGTTATGTCCGTACCGGTTTGATTAGCATAGCAATATGAAGTTCGCAGGAAATTGGAAAAATTCGTAATATCCATTTTCATTAAAAGTGAAGTCTAACTGCATATACAGTCGATCCCGCTCATAACGTTCCCACTTATAATGGTTTCCGCTTAGTACGACTTATTTTCGTGCGTGGTCTCCAAGTATAATTCTCATTAGGATTTCCCGTTTAAAGTGTTTTCTCGCTTACAACGTTTTTTCATGATGAGTTTTCGGAAAACGTTATAAGAGGATTTTTTAAACTTTTTCTTATTTCTCTCTTCCCCCCCTCCCCCCCCCAGCCCCCTTGTTGGGCAATTTGCCTGTTGTGGCTGCAGTTTTTGTACGTATTTATAACTGAACTACCTGCTATAGGTACTTTCACAGAGCAAATGCGATTTTTGGTGGAATTAAAAAAAAAACCCCAGATTTTTCATAGCATGACACTCAAACCAAAGAAATACTCAAATGTCGAAAGCTATATAGCATATCAATTTATAAAACACAAAATCACACAGTATAAAAAAAAAAAACCTTGACAATGACATTGGAAATCACACTAAAATCACTGGAGGCGGGATAATTACAGTAGTGAATAAAAGCTTTAGTGTCGTGTTTCGTACATTTCCATCACTCAGGGCGTTCACGTGGCCAGAAACAACAAAAAAATACAGAAGAAACAATTTTTCATTAACGCTTTCTACTGAGAGAGTGAGAGAGTTTTTTTTATTTTTATGTGTGTGCATGTGCGCCATAAATCACCCAAAAAATATCGAAACACACCCAAGCCAACATTGGTCAGTGGCTATTACTGAAATACAAATGAAGATAAAAAAAATATATGAACGAAAAAAAACAGCATAAGGTAGTACTTGCGTGAAGCACTTCGACATGAAAAAATACCCTGTAAAAAAGAAAAAATGAAAGCGCAGAAAAAAACGCACACTACGTTTTTTTGGTACCCTGTAATTTCGTGTAGCGTCATTTTTTTCTTTATGATATACCTCGCGATAATTTTTTTTTTTCTAACAATATTTTTTTTTTATGTATTATTATTATTAGTCAATGGGGTCCACATTCTCAATGGAATGACCCTACGGGCTAATGGTTTCACGGACTACTGGTTTATGGACGGTGTTAATTGCGTGTAAGTTGGATGTATTTCAGTTGTATGGACAGACATGTCCGTACATATATTTGCGTTGTGTTAAAACATGGCGATTAAAAAAATAATAATAACGATAAAAAGTAGTCTTTGTATACGCGAAAGATACATTATATTGAATTGACACATGTCGGTGAAAGCGACACGAGGCTCAACACTAATGATGGAAATGTGAAGCTTTTTGTTTGAATACAATGAGCACCAAATCATCGAATATTTCATATTGAGGGCGACAACTTGGCGAAATGCTGCTATAATTTATAGTTAAAAGTTATTCCCACAGAAAGGATTTTTTTCTGTTTAAAAAACAGGAAGGCTCAAGTTTTCGTTGATAGAGGGTGCAGCACGAAAACAAATCAAGATAAATTGGAACTGAGCCTTTCTTCTATCTTTCCTGTGTCTACAACGTTCGTAAAGCTTCAGCCGGCGATTCGTGAATTACATAAAACTTCACCAATAGTGCTTTATCCACAAAATGTCACCGTCACAATGAAAACCTTATGAAGCGCGAGTAGCAGGAAAGTTCAGAAATGAGCTATTAATCGGTCGCCCTGCTTTTTATAGGACTTCGATTTGCATATTTCCAGCCATTTGCTCGTACATAGCGCCCTCTATCGACAAAAAATTTAATTTTTTTCTGTATCAAAAGAAATCCTTCTTCGTGAGATTAACTTTTAGCAAAACTTATCCATCTTTCGATAACGGATAACCATGGGGGTAGAAAATTGTGTCCGTTAACGAAGACTGTTAATGGATAGATAGCAAAATGAGGCCCATCGATGTAAATTGTAAAGAAAAAAAACTGACCGTTATCTGGAGTTGTTCGCTAAAGAGGAGTGTCCGTCAAGGGAGATCTAAAGCAGGGGTTTTCAACCTCTCAGACAGTGCGCGGGATAAGAACAAAATTTTCATGAAGCCTAATGGCCAACAAGTCATAAAACGTGGTAGCTCCATTCACACAGTGGCGTCTTAACTGGTGGATCCAAAAAGACCACAGGGCTTCGGGTCAAATAAGGAGTCCTACATTATTGGGGAATTTTATTTCTTCTGAAATCATTTTCTATTAAATGAGAATTTTAATTAATTCTTAAATTATTTCCTTAACAAATATGAATTTCATTAATTCTGAGAAATAGCCCCACTAATCACGTGGGGCGTGTTTCCAACGTTGGGAAACGGGGACTAGAGTTTTTCCTATTTGTGTGTGAGGGAATGTTGATACTTCCGAGTTTTCGTCGTGAGCGTTTTCACAAGAAATAAAATTCTTATCCATTTTTGTGACACACATTGACCCAATATACAATGTAAAATGGTTCCCCCCCCCCCCCCCCAAAGAAAAGGAGTTGAATGCATGTTGTTGACAAGAGACGAGATCACAATTTACCATAATTCTCGATGCGTGATTCACAGCGAGTATGCTCAGAGTATGTCTGTCGCAACGGATGCCTGCTTCGCAATCGTAATGGCAAGCAGTCTTTATTACTTCCTCGGAGACTAGCAAAAAAAAAAAAGCACTAGAAACAAAAGCTCTGTGAAAATGGGATTCCCCGCGGTATATTATATTGTAGCTCATTCTTCTTAATCGCCGCACCATATAAGAGCATTTCCTTTCGACCTTATACTGAGACTCGCCCATGTTGGAGTCCAAGTAGGGTCAAAGAACCGACTTCATAATGCTTTCAATGAAGTTACATAAATTGTTGCTACCGTGAATACTCGTCAAAATACTAGAAGAAATCTATAAAAATTTGGTATTCTATAATTCATTATTGCGTACCCAAGATGGGTCTAATTTGGCTTTACAGTGTAGTATTTTTGCATTTAACACTTTTTTTTTAGCAAAATAAGGTTCCAAATAATCTTTCTTAATCTTCTTTTAACGGTATTTATAATTTTGAAAAAATTCTACTACGGTTTTCCGTTTTCGAAAATTTTTGTGAAGTGATGCAAATGATATTCAAGTGCCATTCTTATCGTTTGTCGGTAATATTTCGGTGGAATATTGCTGACTCTAAAATGCTATGTAAAAATAGATACAATTTTTCCAAAGCGGCCAAGCCCTACGTGGCAATGTACTTAAACTGCCGACAGAGCCAGGCCATGTTCGCTAAGTAAGTAAGTACGTCTGTGATGCTTTTATGATGTAGAATTTTACGTTTAAAAGCAGAATTTTATCTGAAGAATATGCTCAAATTGCTTTCTTTGAACTATTTTCTTTGTTTTTACTAAACTTGCATAATTGTATTAATTGTGATTTTAATTCATCATAAATATTAAAAAAAATGATTTTTTTATATTAATCATATGGACTATATTATCATTACTTGCATTTAGTTTTAGTATTGTCAATGTTTCAGTCTGTGTGTGTGTGTTAAATGCAAGAAAAATTTACTAAAAGTTAAAATAACTCATTCTCGGTATTTTACGAAATTTTTTGATTTAAATAGGTTTGATTTGATTAATCAATGAGATTAATTATATAAAAAAGTTAATAAGTATTTGAACATTTGCTGTATATATTTTATGGATTTCAAACAGGTATGGGTCAGCTGGGCTGGGAAGCAGGCTTAGGGTAATGGTCGAATCACACCGCTGTTCTACAGCTCTTTTCCCAACTTCCAACTGATCAATTTTCCCTTCAAATTTATTGAAGGGTTTTGAAAGTAGTGTAAGTGACCTTCGTTCCACCAAACCGTTAGCGTACATGCAATCTTCACCACAATGGACTAAGTGCGGTGGTTCTCAAAGTGTTCTTCGTGGCTCTTAAGGGCGCCACATAAAGATTGCCGAGCCGAGAAAATTGATGAGTTTTAGTTTATAAGTAGGCCTATTTAAACTATTATCATCCGAAATTCCCCAGAAGAATTTTTACGTGGTGTGTGTGTACAATGTAGTAGTCAAGTCGGCGACTAGGGGGCGGGAAGCAGGCGGAACTGATGCCCCGGGCGCCGGACCAGAGGAAGCCACAAATTTCATCTATTAACCTCTCCTTCAACATTACAAGGGGGCTTTCCTCAGCTGACCAATCAACTAGTTGTAGCCCTGATAGTAGTAGTTATATTATTATATGATAAGGGGCAGGTGACAAAAGTTTGAGAATCAGTAGCCTCATAATAAATGCATCGTAACAGAGGAATTCTACCTGGGCAACTGATTTAGGCTCCTCGGTATAAAATGAATATGTAGAGATGAAAATATATAATTAATAAAAAAAACTGTAGAGATTCAATTTTCCCACGGTACTTTAATGTCAGTACAATAAGAAAATGAGCAACCCATTCATTCTTGCTTAGTGACTGATGATGCATTATTATAATCCTTCATCAAAAACATCATCTTCATCGCATTAAAGTATCGTGCTCTCGTCAGTCGTGCCAAGTACATCAGCTCTATTAAAATGCAGGGAATAGTATTCCGCATCGTCGTCATCTCCGTCAACTTAATACTATTTAAATACGTATGTGAATAATAATAATAATAATATAGACATATTCTTCACCATACATCCGAAGGCGTTCCGCCTATCATTCAAAAGTGTACTCGGGCATTTTGCCATCGCATAGTTGGCTGGATGTCTGTACTAAAACACTGTACTAAGGTAGTAAGAAGAAGGGGTATCTTTTTAGTTTTGAGACTCGTTTTTTGCCCCCTTTTTCCGTAAACTTACTAGTACTCATAACACGTTCTTGTAGTTAAGATGACAGCCAATCTCCTCGCCCGATAAGGGGATTCTTAGCCATCATAAATATTTTTTCACGTAACAATGCATTCATTATTCGCTGAGAAAGATAAATTGGTCTATCTAATATAAACAACAGTGAAAGAAGAGGTTAAAAAAAAAAATGAATGAAAAAAAGAAAACATAAGCGATGCCAAATTTTGCAGTTTTGCTCATTTACATGTACGTGCTGGGAAGCACGGATGGCTGTAGGTTTGTTAGGACTGACTAGAAAATGCAAGAGGGGTGAACGGGTGAAGAAAAGAAGGTCGTCGCAAAGTTCCTAACGATATCTTGGCAGTTGTGGCGTTAACATGGGACATTGGGTGGAACAGAGATGAAAGTGCTTGTCGTTCATAAAGGACACGATGATGAAAATGAATTAAGAGAGATGCAAACGATTAAGGAAGCATGAAATCAAGCCACAAAATGTCCGCACGCATACACATACACACAAGCTAGCGAGCGCTCCCTTTACTTTACAAGATACATTTCATTTACCGAGTGTTTAGGTAAACGCACTAAAGCAAGCATAATTGTGTGTGTGTATCTCTCTCATCAAAAGCAATTCGTATTTTCAAAAAATTAAAAACAAAATTCTTGCATGTATTTTCATTGAAAAAAATCAAATCCTGTTCATTTGGTAATAATACTATAATTGCGCCAAGATAATTCGTGAATTTACTTCTGAATATTATTTCACTATAATGACTTTCTAAACAACGGTTAGTAAACGGACAAAAAGGTCTCTTAAAAAAAGTGTAAAACCTTAATTTAATTCATAATTTACACAGAGTAGGTCTATCACACAGATTTATACTATAGTAGTGAATATTTCAGTTATGAAGCAAAAAGAGGTCATACCGAAAGTTCATAACTATATTTTAACAGTTCTGGCCTGGCGTTAACATGTGGTACCGGAATAGATAGAACTTCTTGTATCAGAAAACATTACTATTGAAAAATATGGTGAATACATATGGGGGAAAAATGGCAAAACCACTTATATCAATGAAGAAATACGTGTTTCAGAGTGGGGAAAAAATTTCCCAGAAAAAAAGAAAAAAATAATTTCAGAAACCTGAAAAAGAGAGCAAAAAGACCAATTTTCCGAAACGTAGGAGCACGCTTGACATGACATCAAAAAGTAGGATGGATAGTAACCTTCTTGCTGGTGCTGCCGTCTGCCTCTCATATTTAGGAGTGAAGATGGAAATGCTTAAATTTTCATTGTCATGTAAGTATTATATTGTAGGTCTGCATGCTCTCTGCGGAGAGGCTCTTTTGGAAACAGATAGTGTAAAGAATAAATTCAAGCATTCGGGACACACTTTCACCAATTACGTCAAGGATGAGAATTGCTCCCATGAAGAAGTTGTTTCGAGATGAAAATTTTGAAAAACAAATTGAGTAAATTACTACGATTGAAAAAAAAAATTGGTCTAAATAATTTTTTGATAAAAAAATCATCCCTTTATTAACTCTTCACCTACTGACTGCACTTTAAAGTACCAGGTTAAATAATTTGTTACGTACTAACTAATTGTAAGAAAAACAGAATCTGTTTTTTTTAATCTTTGATTACAACTAAAATGAAAAAAAAATTAATCAAATAATTCACATAATGTGATTGCTTATAATTATCATTATATTTATACATATATTTATTATATATTTCTTCTTATTCTACTTTTCATAATCAGGTAGAAAAGGGTTAAACAATTAATCCGATAGAAGTAAGAACAAATTGCAGCCTGGCAGTCCAGTGGTTAGGGAGCTAGCCTCTGACTGTGCAGATCTGGATTCGAATCCCGGTTTGGGCACAAACGTGCATGTCTACTAACACTAACAATGTACCTGTACAGACCTTACCGATCTTTTGGGAATACGTGAGGATCACATTAAAAATAAATAAATGAAACCATAAATTCTTATTTGCTCTTTCTCCGTTGTACTTATTGTTCAACAATTCAGTCGAGAAAATCTATAAAAAATAATTTCTTTGAAACAAAGTTAAAATTGTACATTCAAAATTTAAATTAATTCAATTTGTTTATCAATTTTAAATTTCTTTTGAAACTGAAATGAAAAGAAGCTCTCAGATATTAGAATCAATAGCGGCACAGATATCAGTTTTATTTTTTGGCATCAATCCAGAAATTAGATTTAATAGAAACACCGGACCTTGATCAAAAGATCAATGAGTCCCATATTACGACAAACAATTTATAAAGTTGTTTCGAAACATGCGTTCGTTAGAACGGATGTCCGCAATCGAACACGTGACCACCACTGCCACCACCACCACCAGTACAGTCTTATACCGTGACAAAAGTCCAGTAGCAAAATGAAATTAGTAAGTGACCCATGGACGGACTACTCCTCCCCTGCCTTGAATTAACCAAACTCAGGAAATTATTTCGAGACGGCAGCGGAGTGGATGGGCAGTAGCCAAACGGAAACATGGGTGTAGGTCCGAGCGTGCGTGCCTGCGAGCAGGTTATCGTAATAGCATTAGAGAACAATTGTACACATGCACCGAGAGAAGAGGAAATTGCTTCTGGTAGTGGGAGGGGTGGCAGTGGCGGGCCCTCATTTGCATGCAGAGCGACAGAACGGATAGTGAATTAGATCAATCTACATCCGATTAGAATAAGCTTCATATCAGAAGTTTATGTATAATGCAGTCTAATTGTGAAATAGTCCAAACTATGTTTAATGAACAAAGGCATTTTCGACTACTGGAAACATACATAGCTTACTGTACTGACCGGTACCAGCCGAGACAGAACCAGAAGGGGGAAAATATTGATAATAGTTATCTATACACACTGCCAGAGATAAACTTATATTAACTACTATGTAAATGAGATAATATATTATAGGCGAAGCATATCTTCAATAACAATATATAACAATGATGGCTTATAAACTTGAATGAATTCTGATATTTTCTTGCTATCTTGGAAGAAAAAGAACCGTATTTTAGTCACGCAATAAATACAATATGGTAATTTGGGAAAATTACTCGTACGCGAGGATCTCGTTATTATTGAAAAAAAAAGAAGTTTCATTGTTCTACAAAATTTCATTGTCCTTTCATGTCGTGATGTGACATTGCAACGTTAAAAACGTGTCTGTATAAATTTGAAATATTCATTATAAATTATTGAGATGATTTTTTTTATCAATTTTAATTTATTCGAAATTTGTGAAGTTTTGCCGGGTGATGGCTAACTTGAGGAACGTGAGTGTGTCCAAAGAAATTTGAAGATTATTTGGAAAATAAAGATTTTCAAACATTGTTTTGTCACATTGACATATCCTATGCAATGAATACACTCATCCATGTAAAGTTTAGCTCCACTTAATCTGCACAATTTACATAAAATTTGAGAATTTGAGAGAGAGAGCTCACATTGAATTATAAAGTTTATTTGAAACCATTTAAATTATGGCTGTATCGATTCTCGAGCGGACGGCTTATCAATGCAAGCAAAGCGTTTTAACCTGAGGAGCTGCCTTTTTTTATATAATTTCATTTTTTTTAAATTTAAGATTCTGTTCAAAAAATAAAGACAAGTTCCTTTTACCCGAAAAAGCTAAAACATTTTTAAACATCATTTAGCTTTAACAGTTTCAAAAACCTCATAACCCTGTTGTTCCGCTGTATCAAAACTAAATTTGGAGAAAGCGTGCTGGGAAAATGATAAATGCTTCTTTAAAAATTTAGGTTAAAGAAATTTAAATTTTAGTTAATAATTTCACACAGTTGCGTGCACTGTTCGTAAGTTAAATTAAAATCTAATCCACAGATTTACATGGAATTTATCAAACTGATCTAAATTATTATAAAAAGTAAAACGATGAGAAAAATATTTCTGATACAGTCAGTCTGCCTTAATCGGGTAACGGAGAAATTAACAATGGTAACCGAACATAGGAACTTGCACTATAACTGTAAATACATGTTAACCAATATGAATTTTATTTTTTATCAGATAATACATTAAAAAATTAACGTTACAAATCAAAATTTATAAGAAACCTAGATTTAAGGGCTTCCTATTGCCGAATCTGGTTCCTGTACATTTGATTATTATTATTTTTTGCTTTTGTTCTCTATTTCGATCATAGGTGGCGCAAACTTTTTTCGATGGGAGTGAAAATCTGCACAACGACATGGCTTCATATACAGTTTTATTCAAATAAAATAAAAACAAATTCTCTCATTTCATTTTTGATGCTTGATTTATTCCAGAAGCTTTATTAATGTTGATCATTCATCAGCTCCCAACACACGAACCGAACCTCACTAACGATGTGAGACAGCAATTTCATTGTTACCGGACAATCGAATACCCCGATTAGTAGGATATTGTGTGATGGAACCGTCGATATCCGTTTTTGCGGTATGTCTTTCATGTTTTTCATTAATAAAATTTTCAATTGAACTTTTCCTGAATTTTTTGAAAATTTGATTTCAAATTCAACTTCGAAGATGATGTAAAAAACTATTTTGTTTTGTTTGTCTCATTTTAATTGCACATACCAGTACCAGATTGCAGAAACTCTTGCTATCTCGCGAAACAGATTTAAGGTTATCCTGCGCACAGTACGCCCACATATAACTATGAAATAATGTCTCAAAATTGAAATAAGAATAAAAACAAGTTTTGCTAAAAAAATCTCTCAATTACTATAACAAAAAAGGGATAATCAACTGAATCATATATATGTTAGACTTATAATAAGTCGATTGATAATAAGTATGGTTATTTCCAGCTCAATTACATTATTGTTCATCAGCATTTTCTGACCTGCTAAAAATTATGAGACCCTTCAGCAGTTGAATAGAAATGTTTTGAAAACAAGAAGAACATGAACAAAAAATTTCACATGAGACCAAAAAAATAAATTTTTTGTGTCTTATATCCCGTTTTGACATCCATAGACATTAAATATTTAAATTATATATATATATTTTGGAAAATTGTTCCTAAGTTGAAAGTGAGTTGTTGCCTGACGTTATAATGGTCTTTGCTAAAATAAATAAAAATAAAATAGAATAAAACCACATCGCTCACCCGAGCGGAAGCCGTCTCGGTGAGTGGTCTTGTATGAGAGGAGAAAAACATTTAAACAAAAAATATGAAAAAAAAGAGTGGTTTTCTCTAGTGGATCTCATTGTCCAAAAAAGTACAAATCGCTATTCACTCAATTATGACATCAAAACGTCATACGAGACTAAAGAAGGAAAAAATAAAATGAAAAAAGTCAGAAAAGAATGAAATGCTAGGGAATAGAAAACGTATTATGGTGATGATGATGCAGTGATGACTATTTCAGCGAGCAAAAACCCATTAAACCATTATTGTTATTCTGTCTGCGAGTTTCCATTTTATATATATATATATATATATATATATTCTTTTACCACATATCGTCTCGATTGACCCCCACGTGGCCCAACCCCTAAAAAAATCATCTCTTGTCCTCTCAGACCAGTTTCTAAAGGGTTATACATACGTACATATCTATGTAATTTTTTTTTTTTTTTGTATCTTCTTTGCTGTCGTCATCTGAAAATACATCATTCGGACAATAACTCATACCTAGAAAAATGGTCATTAGACCATGCAACGAATGCCATTTTATTTCATGATTTTTGTACGTGAGTGTGTGACCTTCATGAATGACGCGACAACTGCCTTTAGTCACGGTACGAATAGTCGAAACTAGATGGAGGATGGGAAATCCCTTTTGGAAAATTAATCATAATAAGATGGTAAAATTTATTCTGAGAACTGAGATCATACACTACCATAACATGGGGCTACTTTGCACCTACAGGGGCTACTTTGTATCAACCCAGAAAAAAAGATTCAATGTTGCCTAGCGGCTATTTTGATGAAAATTTCCAAAGAGTTTTGAGTTTGCCCGACAGGAGATTTCATAGGTCAAATCATGCATTTCAATGCATGTTTGTGGCGCATTCGATATTTTGGACATCGTTTGCTAAACGTATCTGTGCTGCCTGATTTTCTCTAGAATACTATTAAGAAAAAGCTGCACTTTCCTGTCAAAAAACGACTTAATTAGAAAGTAAATGCTGTTTATTCGTATCTAGAAACTAATTATTGTTTAAATAATACCTATGAAGTCGTATAAAACAACCCAAAGTAGTTTTTCACTTGGTTTCATGCTAAATTCAGCTCGCGCGATTGATACAAATAGCCAAATTTGTATCTCGTGTTTCATAATAAAATAATACCGAATTTCACTCATATTAGTTGCTTTTTTCACGTTAAATGAGATCAGTTACATTTTTATGAATTTGAATACAGGACCAAACAAACCCAATTCCTTCCAATTACCCGTAATATTATATCATACAATAAATTTTAAGTAGGTCAGCAGCGCTTCAAAACATTATCTTGCTTAGAAATAATCGTTACACATATTTTGTGGTGCAATGTAACCCATAGAAGAGAGTTACTTTGTGTGCAACAATTTTAAAAAAATTCATAAAAAATTAAAAAAAAAGTCTGTTGGCTTTATGTGGCAACAAAACTGTTCTCACACTATATTAGAATATATCAACATGATTTTCAAAAATCACTTTATATATTTGATATGCATAGCAGGATTTTTTCCTAATGAACTCTTAAAAACGATAAAAAGTAGCCCATTGTTACGGTACTTCTTATTCTTCACGATGAGTCATTTCATAATGTCATGTACAGGGTGTCGTGTAAGTCCTAATTCTCCCTTTATCTCATCAACCGTTCGTCGTAGAGGTATGATTCTAATTTAAGAATTGCTCAACGCATGTTCAAGAATCACTCTTTGCCAGTTTCGAGACTGAAAATACAGTGTCATATTATAAGAAATACAACGGTCCCCTAGCGCTAGAGGCTACACCAACAACAAAAAAAATTCCATGTTCTGAAGTGCATTATTCACTGAGATATTTGATTTCAAAACTCAGAGGAAAAAAGAGGGAAGAACTGCATCAACAAACGGACAACGCTACTTTCCCCCATTTATGCTGTCCTTCCCAACTTTTCTCCGTTTTTTGAATTCAAATATCTGAGCGAATATTGCACTTAAAAACATCGAATTCATTTTGTTGGCTTCAAGAGAGGCAGGGCAACAACTTTATAATTGGAATTGGCAGTTAGAGGACTTGGGGGGGGGGGAAGAAACTATATAAAAATTTAGATTTTTTATTTTATGACACACTGTGTTTTCACTCTCGAAACTGGTACAGAGTGATTGCTGAACACATTTTGAGTGTTTTTTAGGGGCTAGAACCTTATTTCTACGACGAACGATTGATAAGATAAAAGCCGAATTAGGACTTACAGGACACCCTGTATAATAAAATCCATAGTGTATGCAATTTAAAATATATATATAAGTAAATATAAAAAAATAGATGAACACATCATAGACCCATGGGGTATTCCTTTAGACGTACGTGCACGTGCATGCATTAATAAAATCGAACATCTACCGTTAATACAGAAAATGTCAACGACAATTTCCAAAAAACGAAACATGTTTTCCCAATGAAAACATCATCCCCTATTACTTTTTCATAATGTTTTCGTACCAAAATTCTCTTCACACGAGCAATCAGCAGAATAAAGATTGTAATTTATATTCCTAGCACTTTGACAACCAAAATATCAAATTTGAAAAGAGCAAAATAGAAGAAAGCAAAAAATAAAAATAAATTTCTTTCCCGTAACGAGATCCCGTTTTATAATTGTTTGGAAATTTCTCCGGGAAGAGAAACTCTTCTCACATTGACATATCCTATATATTACTAACCCCCTCCCCAACCCCGTAATATATTCCGTCTTTTGACTTCATTTAATTTTTCTTTCTTATATATATATATATATATTTTAAAAAAATATGTAATAATTTTCACCTTTACTCCAATTTTATCGCGAGCGAAACACAATCGAAGGATTCTCTCTCTCTCTCTCTCATTTTGTTAAAAAAAATTTTTTTTTGAATTTCATATAAATTTAAAATAAAAATACTAATTTTTTTTTCCACATTTTTGTGAGGGGAAAAAAGAGGCTCTGCGTGTAATCATCTGGGGGATTAAAAAGGGATTTTTCGTTAAAGGCTGCTGCAAGAAATCACAATGAAACGATGTAACATATTTATTCAAGTCAGTCTATTCAACTTTTACACGCTTCTTGATGAAAAGAAGACCTAGATGAATTACCGACGAATTTTCCTTCCAAAAATTTCATTTTTTTTTTTAAACAGTCCACATCTTTGACGTTGCACTTATTATAATTTTCTTTTTCTTGTCGAATGTTATTTACATTTTCGCGTGATTTTTTTAAAACTTCCAATTTCTTTTCCCGGTGTCACTAAGGAGTATTAAAATTCACAAAAAATACATTTTTTTAAGAAAAACTCTCACTGATCAATTATTTATCTTGTTATCTTTCATAAGAACGTGATACTTTCTCCGACCGTTATTCCAAAAAAAAAAGCGTGGATAAAATATATATCTATACATTATTCGCGGAAAATGTCTCGATTTTCGCTGAATAATAATAATAATTGTTATCATTATTATGGATGTCTTTTCCTTTGCGCTCTCTCTCATCTATGAACGTGTTCTAGGATTTAAAAAAAAGAAAGAGATCAGACGGACAGAGAGAGAGAGAGAGAGGGAATCAGAATATTTTATATCGACTTGGGCTTCAAATGAGAGAAACAGTTAAAATATGCATATTTTCCACGTCATTTATTATCATCGTGGACTGCAGTCATTTCTATAGGAAGAGAAAATTTTTCCTCCATATATTTTAATATTCATAATTTTACTGCAAACTTATAAACCTACCTATTATTTTTCATCGTACGAAATGAATTCTAATGTTCCAATTTTTCGAAAGCTAAATAATTTTTTTTCTTCTTCAAGATCTTCATTAAACATGGAAAAACATGTTTAATGAGATGTTGATTTCTGAGAATTGCATTCATTTCAGTGGAACTCTAATTTCCCACAAAGAATAGGCCTACTTTGCACCACTCATTGAACGGCTGTTTTCAAATTAGTTAGAAATATTACGAACATGTTATAGAAATATTACGTTCAGAGCACAGGAAATAACGATCCCTCTATTACATTCCGGGGTATTATACCTTTTAACATGGTGAATGCCTTTGTAGAAATATCATTCAAAATATTAACCATTGATTTATTTTTACGTAACAGGTTTCAAAATGTTAAATCGTGTTTTTATTTTCAATTGTTATGAAAGAGGATATTTTTCCCCCTTTAAGCTATAATCTTTTTTTTTTAATTTAGAAATTGTAAGAAATTATAGAACAGAACTTTTTAATGTGCGTATTACGGATTATGATGTACGGTTAGTTCCACAGGTTCCTTTGTGAAATTCTTCTGGCCAAGAAACTGTGAATATGGTCAGTTGAAAGAAACTGACCATGAACTGAAGAAAGTTATCTCCCCCCCCCCCACCCCCGCACACGCCTTCCCCATAGGAAAGCCTTGTAAAAGCAGCACTACACAAACATAGATTGTAGCCGCTATTGCTGCCCGATTAGTACATTGCGCGAACTGAGTACGGAAATTTTGGTTAACGAAGGAGCTTTCTTACCTCTTACATAGTCTAGTAGATTGATAGCGATAACTTATTGGAAAAACATGTCTGGTTCAACCCTTAGATTCAACGTATGCAAAAAGAAAAAAAATTGATAACACAAACGGAAGTCCTGATAAATTTTTATGAATTCTTTCCCATATTATGATGTTTCATTCCGTACTTAGTGAAAGTGATAATAATACCAAAATGACAACATTATCTGTGATTTTAATAAGCGGCGTCTACTGTACAGTCAAATGTATGTCTACAAAATTTTAAATAAATCAATCGCTAATATTTTCAGTGATACTTCTGGAAAAGCATGTAGTTTTACTGTGTTGAAATGTATGAGACACCCCTTAAAGCATGGGCGCACACTGCACAACCTTTTCAGTCCGCGGGCCAGATATGCGATATTCTTGCCGCATACAGGCCAGAAACTTGTATATAAAGAGTAACCATATGACTCGTATGTTGCGGAATATTCCCGTAATTCTGACCGTCCCACTTTTTTTAGAAAAAATGTCCCGTTCTTTTCCCTTATTTTCAACAAGGCTTAGTTGAATTTTTAAAATCAAGAATTGAGATTATATATATTTTCCATTCCATTACTTATAAATTACATCATGGTGATTATAACTCTATCATAATTAATTATAGTAAAACTATTCATCCCCCATATTAGTCAAACATATGCGTTTTTTTGGTAAAATACATCTTATGTTGATTTGAAGTACCCATCATTCGCCACAATTGGAAATTTTTCATCAATTTTAGCGATAGTTGGCACTTCTACTCTCCTTTGGCAATTTTTTCGGTTGAAATTGGCAACTTTTACTTGCATTTGAAATTAGATTGATTATCATCACAACTTTACTTGCTTTTGACAATTTTTTTCAAAAGTAACTGGCAACTTTATTTGATTTTAAGGAGATTTTTTTGGCTTTATGGCAACTTCTCTCGTCTTTGACAATTTTCTTCTTTGTAATTGCCAACTTAACTCCACAACTAATTTGACGATATCCCGTATTTTTATGAAAGAAACATGATTAGCCTGGGTATTCATAATGTTGTGTGTATTGATAATTTTCTACCACAACAACTTTCGAGGGCCGGGTGGAAACCCTTGACGGCAGGGGTGTAGCCAGAAATTTCGTTCGTCGGGACCAAACTGATAGAACAATAGATTTGGCCATCTTTTTCCCCTTTTTTTCGGTCATTTTCTCACATTTTGGGGGGGGGGGGGAAACAGCTCCCATAGTCCCCCCCCCCACCCCGTTACGCCCTTGCTTGGCGGGACAGTGGCCAGTGGACCGGAGGTTATGCACCTTTGCCTTAAAGTTTCAGTCACCTTTTTCTTGCTCCCATGAAGACATTTTGTTTTCTTCTCAGGATTCAAACAACCACGTGATGGTTAATCCACGAACCTTTTCATTCTTATTATTTATTGGTTAGACTCTATTATTTCTCTGGTCTTGAGCACAGGAGTCGAACTTTAAAGTCATACTAAACACTTGACCCAAAGACTTACGACGCGACGTGCACTTAACCCGGTACGGGTTGGCGGTTGCGGTTTTAATAGCTCATTTTTCACGGCGGATTAGTGAAGGTAGGCTATCTTCTCACTCTCTGTCTTTATATTTATTTTCATACATATATATTTTTTCCTATGAGATAGAAAGGAAAAAGGAAAAAAGGTACGCGTATGACTCTTTAGGAAAAGTGTCTAACTTGGAAAGCACTAAAAATGTCACAGGTCCTAAATCACGGTTCCTATCTTGTAGCTTGTGGAGCCTGCTATCAGTGACAGCTGCAAGGGCAGAAGTTGCGGAAGATTACGGTACCGTTAGCAGATAATTAAAGGGACTTTCGATGGTCGTATATTCCCGAGGCCATTCACTGAATCTCTATAAAAAAGTCGTTTACGTGCCCGTAAACCTCTTCTCTCTCAGATCTTCCTCTACTCTTCATATACATACATACATACATCTCTTCTTTTTTTTATCAAGTTTCTCAGGTGTTCGTGTGGTTTATTTTTATTACGTATTTTAAACGTATTTTATCATTTCCCACGATCAGTTTTAACAATTTTTTTTCCCACTGGGTAGAGTTATATTGCGTAATAAGGATACTATGAAATCAGTGTGAGGATGTGAGAACTCAAGATTTCAATTACGTTCTTCAACAAAATTTGCACGTTGTAAATCAAAAGCTTGCGCAACTTATGACAAGTATTAAAAAATTTTAAGAATTAAAAATTCAGAGAAAGAGAGAAATTTAAATCGCGTATTTTAAAAGAATGAATAAACATTTTATCTCGTTCTTATGAATCGAAAAGAAAAGAATATAAAATAAAAAATTTGAATCTGCTTTTTTCAAATAAACCTTGAAAACTAACTTATTTTACATTTTTGTTGTGAATTTTTTTTGTTGAAGGAACTCTTGTCGTTCTTATAGCGTGCGTAACTTATAAATGCAATTTTCTTTGTTGCATTATTGAACTCGGCCGTCGATATTTTGTTCTAATATTTATTTTTTCATTCCATAAGCATTTTTTTTTTTTTTTTACTGTAACAGAAAACTGACTACAGTAAAAATTTTGAAATATTTATAACTTTTGAGCTATTGTACATGAGGACTAGACAAATCCCAGCCATCAGGTCATCACGGTGAATAAAAAAATTGCAATTGGCGCCTAGAATTTTCTTTGGGTAGTTTCAAAATTACAGGCTGAGAGCAGCACAAAATGTTTGAAATTTGTAGCAGCATATCTGCCAACATGAAAGAGGATCACTATGCCCTGAAAAATGAAAAAAAAAACAACATTATTTTGGACGTTTTTCTTCGAGTAAAAAAAATTTTGGCGCCTGAAAATTTTTTCTCGTGCATAGATTTTTGTGCGATTTCTCTAGCCTTGTTATGTATAAAGTTCTTATAATTGACTTTAATACTTAGACCAGACATTGTGCACTAAAAACTATTAAATATATTCATGCACTTTTGATACTGTGCATTTTTTAAGATAGTTGTCTGTGCTGTTTCTACATTGCGCTAATTATTTTCTAAATTATTTCAATATTCATGAAACAATTCGCGAATTTCCACAAAAATTCAATATGTGATTTTTAAACAGCTATAATTTGAGAACGTATAGACAAGTTCTTAATTCATAGTACGCAGCTAGTATTATCTGAAAAAATTCATTAAAATATATTTTATACTTTTTGAACAATAAAGTTACGTAAAACATGAATTTCCATAAAAAGCGCGTGCAAATTGTTCATTGCCATTGAAACTGTAAATAACCTTGTTTCTACTTCTCTCATGTACAAGAACAAAACAGCTTTTGATTTTGTGAATAAAATTATTTCAAATATATAATTCAAAAATTATTTTCACATTTTCTAAGAAATTTTATCATTTGAAGGTGTCAGTCGCCATAAATGTAGTTTGAAATGTACCTTAAAAACGCACTGATTTTATATACAGTGGATCCTACTTGTAAAATTTTTCAAAAAAACTCACGTAAAAACATTAGAAGCGGGAAAATGCTTTAAACGGGAAATCTCGATGGACATTAGTAGCCGTTGGGACCACGAAAATAAATCGCACTAAACAGGAAAACATTAAGTGGGAACGTTATAAGTGGTATACACTATGTAACACAAAATTATTAAGAAATATTATTCTATAAGCACTGAAGAACTGAATACAATCAAAATGAAATTAATCTTCAAACTCTAAATTATTTCAATAAAATCAAAGTCCAAAATCCGGGGGGAAAAATTATTTTGATAAAAAAAAATGAATATTTTTCTTCCGAAAAATGCAATACGCCAAGTTTTTTCTGCCATTTTCAAAACCAACGGCACAGGCAGGATGTACGCGTTCGATATCGTACAAATCCGCCAAAACTGTAAGTTCGATAACCTCAAAAACCGTAGAGGACGAAAATGGGTTAAAGGGACGAACTACAAACCTATCTATCCAGAAAAGAACGCCGAATATACCCTTCATAAAATTTATAAAAAAATTTTTTGTTTCACACCCAACATAACCAACCCCTTCAGAAGTCGATCCCAGCAACATCACACACACACATACGCAACCCCATCTTACCAACCCCGTTTCGAGACCTCATCCTGCAAACCCACATAGCAGCAACAGCAAGGGCAAGAGGTTCATGAACTCACCACTCAAACATCTGTTTGATGCTTTTGTGGAAAAATATACATACATTTTTTTTTACTTTAACTTTAACCCTTAAAAAACCGTTGAACACAACCTATTGCTTTATATGAACCAACCCCTTCTTCTTCTTCCTTTACTACAATATTACTGCCTATTTTGGCTTTTTATAACGAGGGAAACGAGGATTTTATATGTATATTTGAATTACGCTTTTTAAAATATTAGCAAAAAAAAAAAGAACTCGATACCCGGCGTTTACAGGAAGTTGAATGACTTCACGTGCCATCCATACATAGATCACGTGAATAGTTCGTATCCGATGGCTTACTTGGAATTCAACGTAAAAGAAAATCAACAATTTAATTTTAAATAGATTAAATTAAAATACTATATGGACATTTAAGGGGAAAATCCTCTTTCAAATATATATGTTGCGGTGAGTGCGATAAATCCTTTATTATGCATAATAACCGGTTATTATGCATATTTAGCAATCGCCTTGGTAAGTTTAATAAATTTATTACTGGCGAATACGCATAATACCCACGCGTCGTTGGTAAATTTGATAAACACTTGAATTTATCGCTTTTATCTGTGATTATGCACAATAGTCGAGTGTAATTGAATTTGATAAATATGAGAAAAATTCCAAATGAGTCTAGTATATGTGATGAATATAGTCGGACTCCGATATAATTATAACATATTCTATGATCGTACCCCCCATATAATGATACAATATATGTAAAAGTGCGATTTATCATACTTTCCAATAACGCGACGCTTGGGTATTATGCATAATCTAAAGTAAATTGATTAATTTAGGGAAACTTCTGAAATTTGCAAACGATGCTGGGGTACTATGAATAATCTACGGTTTATTGTGTGTAATAATACTATAGTATATATGTATATATATATTTTTTCACTTTAATTTTCCCGATATTTTCGATGAAAAAAAAGTGTATATAAGTGTCATTTTATCCGTGTAAAAATCGAATTAAAGGATGGAATAATGTATTTATTCTTAAAGGATGGTATGGATAATTATACAAAAAAGATATTGGTATGAACATTAGATAACAAAATAAAATCAAATAATGAGAGATGGAAATAAAAAGAATTATAAAACTGGGGAGGAAAATTATGTGTAGAATCAGCAGATCATATAGACATATTGAATTGCATATGCATTTGTGAGTAAATATATGTATTTTATATTACTTTGTCACGAGTAAGAAAGAATTTTGAGGGTTTTGCTTGCACCAAATTAATTAGTTGAATTATTGGTATTTATATCTTTTTTATCTCAACAAATTTGGAATTTATCATTTATTTGTATTAATTTTTCATTCTTCACTTGTTTCATTGTGAATTGATAATATTCTTAAAAAAATAGAATAACTGACAGTAAGAGAGTGTACTGTGTGAGATCGTTTTTACTTCTCTGGAATAGGCCTATATATTTCTGCAAAGAAATTAATTTGGCGATGTATGCAGAAAAGATTTCCTACTTAGTGGGTATTAATATATTTCGAAAAGGCTACAGAGATTGAATTTTTTATGAATTGTTATCATGCACACGGAAGTGTTCTTCTAAAATTATAATAAAAATTATTATTATTTTGAAGAAAAAAATAGAGTTTAATGCACACATAACAGTCTAAATGCTGTATCTTTTCAACACTATTGTCAGCACGTAAAGTTGTTAGTGTGATTTCACTAACGATGGATTTTTATATTGTCTAGGGTAATTAGTATGATCCGTCAGAGCTTTAGTCGGTGCTTTTGAATAGAATGAGTAATCTTAAGTGGATAAAACAAACATTTTTTACTTGATAATAACAATAATTAAAAGCCTAACTTGACAATTTTCTTTCTGATTTCACGTTTAATTGCCCCATTTTTATAATCATGAATTAAATGAACATGTGAAAATCAATTTGATTTGTTTGAGAAATTATTCTGAAACTTGCCGAAATCAGTTATTACTTTAAAGCTATGTTTTTTTATGAGTGTTAACCTAAAAAAATTTCTTTTCATCCAGATTCTTTTCCCAACGTTCAAGTTTACTGATTCGGCATAAAAAGTTCACTCAATGAGAAAATTCCATGATATTCAGAAAAGTGCATGAAACTAAAACATTATTCTGCAACAAGTCAAATAATGATGAAATGGTCTCGAAACATCTGTAGTTTGTAAAAAAATTTCAAAAACGTAATTTCCAATCGATGAAATCAGAGCATTAACTTAAGGACCACTCAACTATTATTATTCAATAAAATTTCATAATTTTTGTTAAAATATTCAGCAAACACACAAAAAACTAAGAAATCATATTTTCACCATAGCAATAATAAATTGAAATGATTATTGCAAGTCATGAGTATTGATGCGTAATCGGATTTTCTTAAACCGACATGCGCATTATTATTTTCGCATATGAATTTGAACTGTACGAAGTTATGTAACAATCAAAAATGCATATTATTTTTTTGATGGAAAATAACATAAAATATCAATAATGGCATTCAGTAATTTACGGATATGGCTACAATTAACATATTGTTTATCGACATCATATATTTTAAAATCGCTTGTTGTGGATGCGAAAGTAACTCGCATTTCTCATAAATACTAAAAAGCGCACTCTAGCATCATTATTGCACTGTACCTTTATGACTTCAATCCTCGGATACATTTTGCAGCTGATCTTCGATCAATTAATTA
Source organism: Pholcus phalangioides (assembly GCF_987345545.1). Lineage (NCBI taxonomy): Eukaryota > Metazoa > Arthropoda > Arachnida > Araneae > Pholcidae > Pholcus > Pholcus phalangioides. Next base: position 20,533,325 of record NW_028301594.1, on the reverse strand, counting down.
TAAATTATTAAATAATTACGAATGAATATTGTTATGTATAAATATTATTATATTTTAAATTATTTCAGTTATATAAATGATGGTAGAGTTTAAATCAAAATTTGCGAAATAAAATAGTAGTGTATTCATGAATTTACAATCTATATATAAAACATGTTAAATTCAACAATATGAATTCATGCATTAACAGTTTAAACTTTCACAGAAAAAAAACAAAACAATTTCTTAAATATGAAATATTCTTAACCGATATTTATATCTTAATTTTTTTAAATATCTTATGGGGAATAAAACTTTTTTAATAGTTATGTCTTTTATGTATAATTTTTTGAAAAAATACGACGGCACTTGAGTCTTTTTGTTTCAAATACAAATTTAACTTTAATAAATTAACTTTATTTCTTTGTCTAATAAAAAGAAACGATATTTGAAGAGAAAAAAATGTAGCGATGTTTATCACAAAAAAGAAATCGTATCGAAGTAATTACTTCCATTTCAAGTAATAAAAGGTGAAAAATAGAATAAATAAAGCTTTTAATCTGGTATAATTTTTTAAAATAATACATGGGAAAATCTAATGAGTTGCTTTTTTTAAGTAGTCAATGTGTGTTTGCTTTTCTTTTTTTATACTTCATTAACATATTTTGAAACCATTTATCTCTATTATTCATGAAAGCATGTGGCGAAAGTGATAATGAATATAAAGTGCATACATAATTTACTTTATAATTATTTTTTACAGTGAGAGGAGCTCTCTTATGTTTTTTGAGACTTTCAGTGTTTTTAATTGTTTTATACTGTATTCGTAAACGCATTACGTAAATTGATATGAATATACTTGTGTTTTTTTTCTTTTTCTTCTTCTAATTCAATGTTTGGTCTGAACAAAAATCTCTGTAGCTTTAACTTATTACAACAGAAATGTTTCGTCAATTAATTATATTAATTTGTGTACGTGGGATTATTCATATTCACAGCAGAAAATCCCTGAACAAAAATAGTAACTTGAATTTAATTCTTATCAATTTTGGGAAGAATGCTAAATATAACCAATATTAAATTTTTGATACTGGCATTAGTCGAGCGGTCAGAGTTCTAGACTTTCGCTGCGCAGATCTCAGTACGGAGACTGACATCCTTGTAACAGACTTCAATTTCCTCTTCCCAAATCCTACTTATCTCCCAAATTAACATCAGAAACTTAAATTTAAACAATAATAGTTAAAATTATGATTTTTCAGAGAAAAACATATTTTGGGATGTACAGTGAAACCTCGCTACAAGGATACTAGACATTACAAGAAATTCCTCTACAACAATATATTTTTTCAAATCTTGTTTGGAATTACCTATAGGCTAATGTTATACACGTTATACTCCTCTCGATTCAACGATATCCTTTATTACGATAAATCCCGCTATAACAATATTTTCGAAGAGATTATTTTTTAAATTTCACTCAAAATCCTTTTGAATTCAATGTTAATTTCATTACTTATTTTTGTTCTTCTCGGGGGCAGTGCATTTTGCTGCATTTTATTGATCATGCAACCAATTACAATTTTTTTAAAGCGAATAAACGCTCAAAAGATACTTTTCCTGATGGTATTAACAACGCTGATTCAGAAAAAAAAGATGTCAACAAAAACATAAATGTTTTAGCACATAATGATAATATTATCTCTTGCTATAACGATAATTCCGCTATATCGATAATTTTTCTTACTCCGCAGAGTATAGCTATATTGAGATTTCACAGTACACATGTTCTTAAAATGTTCTGTTAACATGCTTGCAAACCCCTAAGTTATCTTTAAATGCAGAAAATTTTAGGCAATTTGTAGCTGCGTAAAATTATTTTGTATGAAGTTATTCCCATTTTGTTCCCGTTGAAATTATATTTTAGCCGAGAAAACAACCATATCACAAATGGTGTACAGAGGATCCCGCTTATAACTTTCCCACAAAGAACGTTTTCCCATTTAGTACGATCTAACTTTTTATGTTCATCTCTTACTAATCCTAATGAAATGTCCCGTTTAAAGCGTTTTCCCGCTTACAACGTTTTTTCACGATGATTTTTTGAAAACGTTATCAGCTGTACATCGTTATCAAGCTATAGAGTAAGACTACTTAAAACTCACGTGATTAAAAAGCTGTAATTTTCTGATCAGGAAACAGAAATAATAAAAATATTCATGTCAACGATGAAAAAAATATTTAAGAAAAAAGAAACGATCTGTACGTCAAGAATTTGAATTTAAAATAACGCCTGAAGCAACATCTGAAATGATGTAATGTGGACAATTGTCAAAGGTTACACACTATCTCTAAATTATCCAACATGATATAATATTTAGTCGATGATATGGTCTAAATGACCTAATTAAGAACCTAATTAAAATTTGCAAGTGTATGCCGTACTCATGAAATCGAACCTCTCATAGAACTCCCAGATGAATGTAGCACATATGAATAATACACATTGTAACAAACATGTCGAGTACGGTTTCCACACAAGGCTAATAATTAGCATAACAGATAAGTAAGATTCAACAATGACGGAATCTGAAGTTTACTATGTAGGTTTATTAGAATAACTACAGGAATATACATGAATCAAACAACATACTTGTTTAAATCCATTTACGTTAGGCCTTTCAACTATTTGGATAAAGTTTTTTAAAAATGAATAAATTTATAACCTTGACAGTTTAAATTTTCAATGCATCAGGAAAAAAAATTTTTTTTTTCGTGTTAAATCAGTAGAAACTAATAGTGAATTTTGAATTTGAAAACGTAATGAAAAATAGATGGCGAATCACCATAGTACAAACGTGGTTATATGTGGTAAATTTTAAACTATAAAATAAAAATTCATGCGTTGAAGGATTAAAGTATTTGATGAAGCAATCTCTATACATATTTAGGTCATAAAGACTTTTCTTCAATAAGATTTAATACAAGTCAGTCTGTCCATAACCTTCAAATATTATTTCCACCTTATTTCAGATATAAGCTACAACTGCTATTTATGACTTCACTTGTTCATGTGCCAACGATATTACGCATACTACAAAGACGTATACATTTAATTTTTTTTTCCTATTGTCTTTCTTGACTAATTGCATCTAATAGAGTGATTAGCGCTTCTCAAGTCAGGGATCTAATCCCAATGGGAATTACGGAACTACAGATGCTCTAAATTGGCAGATTCCAGCCAGTTACCGCTCTCAGAGAAATGTTTACGAAGTGCATGTACGGTCGAGTAGTAGTAGTAGTCGTAGTAGCCGTCATTTCTCCCGTGTATGAAAATGACAGTGGTAAGAAAAAATGATTAAACTATTTACTAATTACATCTTATGTTCTTATCATCATTTGTTCTTTTATTTGGCATTTATCTCGTATAAGCAACTACTGTATGTTGAACGATTTCCCGTAGAAGAACAGCATTAGAATAGTCAATTTTGAGTAGAAAAATATTCCATAAAATGAATTATTTAAGTTTATTATTCAGAAGTGAAAGCATTTAATTCTCGCAAGGTTGTTCATAGTAATTAAGGTTCGTTTGTAATTGCTAAAACTTTGAGTTTCGTAGCATCTCTGAAAAGTTTTGAAAGGATATAGTTATTTAATTTTGTTGTTTCGAATTTGTTGGTAGATGCCAAAATTAACGGTAACAACTTTTTGCTTGTGTGCGAAAGTGCGATTTGTTAAAATGTTTTGTTTGCATTTCGTTTTTTTTTTATCTCGGAGTTTGCAATCAAAATTTTTTCTCACTTTGAATCACAAAGAAGGTAGTTATATATTAGGAAAGTAATATTGTTCAATACAATTCATTTTGTGCGCAATTTTTGGGGGTCCTGTACGTTCTCTTTAAGGCCCTGTTTTAGCAGTACAATTCGAAATAGATTTTTTTTAATGATTTTTCCGGCTTTCAATACGCATCAGTAACATGGAAAAATTTATCAGCTCGAAAAAAAAAAAATCATGCACATTTAAAAGTTAAATCTAGTTTTCATTGATTGATGTGCAAACTTTGTGCCACCTTCTGGCCATCGCTTTCATTTACTGCCCAGCAATTTGAAATGATGAACAAACTTATATCTAATAAATATATTGCTGCGTAGGTATACTTGATTAAGAATGTTCTCAAATGTTCACATAAGAATGGCAACAAAAATAAAAGATTTAAGCAAGGACTGCTCTCAGAAAAGAAGTTAAAATTATGGATCAGAATTCAAGATATGAAATTGGGTAAATATAAAAAATTGGGTCCAAAAAAATAAAAATTACCAGATCAGGAAAATTTATTTTCATCTGTAACATTCCATTTTATAAATACAGTAGTGCTCAAAAGTCTTTTTACAAGTTAAATAATGTTTGTAGCACCAACTCATTTACATGCACTGCCCAGACGTTGACATATGTAAAGCAGTAGGAATATATTTATCGACAACTGTAGTGAACTTTTCTATTGTCTAATTATTTTTTTCTGGGTGGATCGAAAGTGTTTTGACAAATACAGTTTAATCAAATGTGGCAGTAATTAATTCTTATTTAACATGAATTTATAGTAGGATTATGCAGAACACATAATGAAAACCCTAAAACATAGAACATATTCGGTGGATTTTTTTTCGGTAAAGCGTGAATAACGTCTTTTCAGTAAGTGGTGAAGTCAAGCTCAAGTGTCAAGTAATTTTGGTATTTAAAAGCAGTTCATAATTTTTAGAACCATGTTTAGTATAATCTCAAAAACCTGTAAAAAGTCATTTTCTTTCAATACGACCAAAAAAGACAGCAGATATGTAGGATAGACAGAACAATCAAAATGTAATGAAAGAGAGATTCTCGAAATGTGTCTACTGGGCAAAGAACTTGATGATTTTAATTCGTAACACGGAGTTAATGCAAATTTATCACTAGTAAAACGTTGGCTGAACATAAATATAGCACAAAAGTGTTTAGATATTACCTGAAAGGCAAAAATTAGAGTATTATGAGTGATGAAGTCAGTCAATAACTTGAACGTCATCAAAAATTGAGTGATTGAAACATTGATTGAGTTCGATTGACGAGTCCGAGTCAGAAATGATGTAAATTCGATGGTTTTTTCTTTTGTGTGAAAAGGGAATGGGAAAAAATACCCACTGACCACGGGGCAAGCGCATTGATTCCATGCCAAAGACTTGCCAAGTAGTTTTGCAATCCAAAGGTTTTCCAATGAAGAGTTGATTTATTATACTTCATCGCAATGCCCATTGATATGGTGGATTTGACTATTAGTTGTTTGTTTGTGTCAAAAGACTTCTGACCCATCATTCAAGTGATTAAATTTTTTTTTTTTTTTGACTTTACAAAGTATAAATACGCAATTTTTTGGTCATAATACTTTGTAATGAGTAGAGATCGGAAGTTTAGGCACTAAAAATTATTGAAATAGGCAGGCCAAAAAGCCACTAAAAATGCCTAAAATGGGCACTAAAAACGGCATTTACTATTTTTGGAAGGAAGAAAAAATAACTAAAAACAAAGATATTAAGGGGTCTAAAAGGGGGGGCTTACAAACATTGGTTCAAATTAATCCGTCTATTGCTTTAATTACAGTTTATAATAACTGCATTATATTATTATCGAAATTAAATTGATTTCAAGTCCAAAATGAAATGTTACTAGACCCTCAGGATTAGGCCAATTCCAGGGCCACCATTACCAGACGGTAGAGAAAATGATCTGTGGGGTTAAACGAGCTGCGAATGATTCTCGTTTATTTGTTGTATTATTTGGAATACTCATGATTTCTATAGTTGAAATATGACTATCTTGTTCTATTTTTGTAAAAGGAAAAAATTAATTTTCTTTCATATTACCACGTATGACTCCTTTAAACGCGGGGCCCTGTGTGGCCTCATTTGTCACACACCCCTGAGGGCGACTCTTGCCAATTTAATCGAATACTATATATGCATGTTTAATAAATAGCCATGGTTGTTTGCAGTGCATTTATGGTGAAAAAAAAAATCAAAACAACATGGGCCCCAGAGCCCTGTCTGCTCTTATCCCGCCTTGTGTGAGCTATGATATCAACTGATGACCTCTTAGGACAATCATCGGTCCACTATACACATTCAACGGCAGTCATATTACTGAGCCTGAGCGAGACATATGTGAAGACTGTGGGGGAAACAAATTTCCAACTTTCCTCTGCTTCTCTAACATGGATTGCGTTCATCTGAAACAAAGTCATTCACGTCTAACACCATCCGGTCAAAGCAAAGTTAATGCATTCTAGCACCAATCTCTTAGATCACTTGGTTATGTCTAATTGGGGCTGGAAGGAGGAGGAGGGCTTTCTGATAATTTATACCGAGTGTTGGAAAATTTTAAAAAGCACAATTCTTTTGAAGTTCTCCATGTCCAAAATATCCAAGTTTTACAGATTATGGTCTCTGAAATTCACTAATAGACGTAAAACTATGTTAAAAAAGGCATTTTTGGCACGAAAATTGCAAAAATGGCATTTTTACCAAAAAAGTTTGAAAAGGCAAAAATGACATTTTTTCCAAAAAATTTTGAAAAGGCAAAAATGACATTTTTTCCAAAAAATTTTGAAAAGGCAACAATGGCATTTATGGAATTTTGTCTGAACTGCCGGGCTCTAATAATGAGATTCCGCGTTTGTGTTTCATAGGATAAATTTCATTAAAAAATTCAAATACGAGATTTGCTGACGAATTTGTAGTTGTCAGAAGACTTTTGAGCGCTCTGACGAATTCAAATTAGTAGAAAGTTATTTCACCGTCACTATCCTTGTAAAATTACTGCTGGCTTTCTACCATCAAATATATTGTATATTTGTGGAATGAGTAAAAGTTAAGTCTTTGTGTTAAAAGGAATGTTACATACCTTAAGAATTGTGTTATTTATTGATAGAAAATCTTGGTTGAGTCTCACTGCTAGTGATTTAGGATAATAGAAATTGAACTAATAGAGAAATTGAAAAATATTGAACCAATAAACAAATTGAAAAATATTGAGCTAATAAAAATTGAAAACTAGAAGAAATTGAACTAGTAGAAATTGAATAAATTGAACTAATAGAAATTGAATAAATTGAACTAATAGAAATTGAATAAATCGAACTAATAGAAATTGAATGAATTGAACTAATATAAATTGAATAAATTGAACTAATATAAATTGAATAAATTGAACTAATATAAATTGAATAAATTGAACCAATATAAATTGAATAAATTGAACTAATATAAGTTAAATAAATTGAACAAAAATATAAATTGGAAAATCTAACAAATGAGGTTTAAGCATCAAGATCAAAATACATCTGATCGAATTCAACATCACTTGAATTTGAAACAAGTCTCGTCGAACCGAATCTTATTCAACAAAAATTAAAAAATTAGTATTTATCCAAATCTCTACTCACCGTTATCAACTCTCCTATTATTCACAAAGCAAAATAGTTCTCAACCTGGAAAATAACGAAGTTCTACATGAGAGAGAATCACCATGAAGTCGAACATCATACGAATCACTAATTTCACATCAACTCGAAACTAACTCTTAAACATTATGTATCAGTTCTTTCCCGAGCACGTGCTCTTGGTAGAGATTCAAGTTAGAAATGACACTATTAGCGATGAAATCATGCACGTATAAGGCGCTCTTCGACATCCCCTATTTTTTTTTTTTGACACCCCGGTTTTGGTAAAAAAAAAAGTGATACCTACGAAAGACTTCACTAAAGGATAAATTTGATAGTTACGTTAAAAAAATATGTTACCAATAGTTTTTTATCCTTCTAACCCGTTGCTTGACTCCACCTGGAGCCGTTCACCCCGTGGGTCCGGGAATCCCTTATTATATTAAACGTATTTTTTCACCCCTTTGGTTCCCCCTTCTTTTTTTCACACACATATTATTCCCTTTTTTTCAACCTAACAGGATATAACGCAGTATTTTAGACGTATAATAAAAAAAAAAATTGTAAAAAGGGTTGGTTTTTTAAACTATTTTGAATGGAGACTACTGTAACATTGAAATGACTCGGATATACCGAATTTAGGGTCAATGTTTTTAGACAGGAAATTCCCCCTTCCATATCATCCCTTTCTCGTTTTCAACATTGGTAGCTACTGATCCCGAGTAGCATTTGGGCAATGAGGACACATTGAACTCCAAGTTCAAAACTACTCAAACTAATATCCAATGAATAAATCTCCGAAGAAGAATGATGCCCTTTGCCATGGAGCTCCCGGATGTGCATGTTACGCCTGCTGTTCCTTGATCTTGATACCATTACTCTTTTTTTTTTTTTTTTTTATCGTTGTGTAGTAGGCTTAGTCTCTTAAGGTCTGTATTGACAATGGTATCATACCACCTGGCCGCCTGATGTCCGAAAGGTTAGCGCACCAACCTTCGAATTTCATCTGCAATATTCGTAACCCTTCGATATTTATTTCAAGCTGTACATCAACCGTGTATTGTATCAGACAAATCAATCCGTACAATGCAGTATTGATTCAGTTCCATTGAACTTCAGATTCATAATATTTTATGCCTACAAAGGGTTTATGAACATTTACGTTCTGCGAAATTTTTTTTAAAATATTCATACAGATTATGATTATTACACACAAATACAAAGGCTACAATCGACAAACCATCTAACGAGGTGGGCGAAAAGAAAACGAAAAAATGTTCATATAAATTATGGATGTATTAAAAATTTAGTAACCCAAAATGAAAGTGATTTTCATGAAAAAACTAAAAAATACCAGAAAAATATAATACATTGTTTATAAGAAATTATTTTTGTTTTTGTCTGAATACTGACTATAAATTCCAATGGGTTATTTTTTTTAAATTCAATTGTTCAAAACCATTGAAATATTACTTAGTACCTACTCCAATTAAACTCTTTACGTTCAAAATAGTTTCCAAATTGGCCTCCTGAGATGGATATTACTTGTAAATATGTAACGCTCAATTACGCATGAATAATTATTGTGAATATGTCTTTCCTTATAACGGGTCCGTATGAGTGATACAGTAGAATTTAATTTCAGTTAATTCTAAAATTTCAAAATTTCGTCACTACCCTACTTGGAGAAAGATTATGTTTCAGTAATCACTAAGAAATGCTCAATTTATATACATTCAGTTCAGTGTAGGTATAGTAGTTCCTCTACATAACGTGTATTCCGATATATTTTGAATTTTTTATTGAAACCATTATCAAAATTTTCACTAAAATTGAAACTTATTATACATTAGTCGATCGTTATAACGACCACACGATATTGCGACGGTTTCATTATAACGAATAATTCAAATATTTTTCCTATTCATTCCATGTTATTTTCCACCCAATAAAACGACCTACAAAAATTATTCAATCAAATACAACGTCTGAAATCAGCTCTACCCCGCTTCTTTTTCGCAAAGAAATAGACAAAATCCGTGTATTTTGTTTCCCAGAATTTTTTTTACCTTGACCCTTGATATTTTAGGTGCGTGCATGTAATTAATTATTGCAATTTTATTATTATTTTCTAACCTGATGCATTTTCACTGCAATTGCTTACATTATAATGAAATTATATATTTATTAAAGTTATATATTTATTATATATTTTTTTATTCCGTTCGGATATGAATTATTTTAAGATAATTATTTTGAAACGTTTGATATAACGACAGCTCAATATAACGTGAGTTTTTATTGGAATCGAGGCATCGACTGTATATCATTCTATTTCTTCCGACATGAACATATAACGTAAGGTTACTGAATTCCTTAAAATATATTATGATCCGCTCTCCGGAATAACAGGTGACTGATGACCACTCAGCACCCTATAAAATTCGAATATCAATTTCTAAATATCCAAAAAAAAATTAACTGAATTATAATACTTTAAAATTACAGATATTTCCAAAAAATTTTACCAGAAAAAAAAAAATCGAATTATATTCCCCTGTCCTCCCAACAAATTCCGAATCAAAATTAGGTAGCGGGGGTTATAATACAAAAATCAAAGAGTCGTCCGATATCTTCTTGAGGGATTGCTCAGCCACGGGTGTGATGAGGTCTCCATACATTATAAATAGATTAACATTTTTTTTTTTTTAAAGAATTACGTATAAGGAAAGAAAAAAGAAGTAGAATTAATTTCCTTTGGAAGGAGGGAGGGTTAAGGAGGGAGAAAAAACCTCGATCTGTGGAAAGAGGGTCGAGGAAGAGTAACGAGAAATTGAGAAAAAAAAACCCATACCAAAAAATTTTTAAAAATTAAAAAAAATAAGAAAAAAAAAATGAGGATCACCAGAGTCTGCAAAAGATGATGGTGGTGGTGATGATGATGAGCTTGTTCCAGGAAACACTGGGAGAAGTATAGAAATTTCTTGGATTATGGCCAAAATTAGGACAGATGAGAAGAATTTATATTTAAAAAAAAAAAAAAATTAGAAATATTCAGTGGAGAAAATAGGGAGAGAACGGATGTGATCCTGAGGAAACACGGCCTATCATTTTCCATTTTTGATCAATTTTTTTTTTCCTTCCTTGATTATGGATTAGATGCGGTGTTATAAACTGTTAACATATGCGAAAGCTCCATTACCACGCGAATAAAGTCAATTTACACACTTTTAATCGAAACCCCCAGATCTAATTGTTACACAATAAAATAACTATGCAAATATATCTCGCAAAAAAGAGAATCTTAATTTGATCGTTCGACCTTTCGTTGGTTGTTATTTTTTACACATAATATGATGGAAAATAATGACCTAATTTAATAAAATATTTTTATTTCACTTTTTTGAATATATTAAAGACATTTAGTAATAGTTAATGGTTTTTTTTTTGAATGATTAGATTTTTCTTGAATGCAGTTTTGTTTGAAGTGGGGAAAATGTATTGCAAGCAATGCTATTGTATTGAAATTTATGTGTGACATTGGAAATACAAAATTGTATGAATGAGATATAAATGAATTTAAGATTGTGTTTTTTTTTATTCTATAGGCCTGCTGTTAATTTTACTATTATAGTATTTTCCAATGTTTAATGCATATACATGTTTCATTAATGATGTTTGAGAGGGAATCATGGATAGTTTTTGGTAATGCCTATACACCGTTGTTATTCTGAACATTGTTATATAAGAGTGAGAATTTATGTAAAATTATAATGTAAAATTGTTTTGCAATGTGTAAGAAAATCATAAGAAAATCAAAATAAGAAAGCCTCACGCCGCAGTGCGTGAAGTAAGGAAAGCAGGGTCGTGTCTTCAGTGGTGTAGATGGTAGTATGCTTGCCCGGTATGCGGGAGGGTCTGGGTTCGAGTCACGGCGGAGACAAGATGACTTTTCGTTCCGATTTCACCTAAGCATAATACGCTTCCTTAAAATCATTGCTATTCCATACTTTATGTGGAGGATAGTAATAATATAGATAGGTTATATAAATAATTAAATTTTTTTAATACACAGTTATCAAACATCTTAATATCTCATTAATTCTCTTAATTAGTATCTCATTTTATTAATTCTATTTAGTAATGCATCATCTTACTAATTCGCTTAATTAATATTTTCATCTCTTCAATTTTCTCAGTATTTTTGAAGTATATGACATCCATATTTATTATGGGCATCTTTTTCTCAGCCACCTCATTGGGCATTTTGCCTGTTGTTGCGTTGTATTTGTATTTGTAATTCTCTTAATTAATATCTCATCTAGACCTGGTGGAAGGATTTCGTAAAATTTCAACAGCGCTTATACTAGGGATGGGATGAATAGTGATTTGGCAGAATAACCGAATTCCGAATATTCGGCTAATATTTTGGCTGAATATGAATATCAATTTTCTTAAAATAAATACATCACAATTGTAAGTGAAATTGGTGTTTTTGATTGAAAATAAAATTATTGGTGATTGTACATATATTGTATTATAATATTAATAACAGAATCGATTTTCTCAACGTCTGTTACAATTTTAAATCTGATTAAGAAAATGTCAACCATTTTATTTACTCTCAAAAATGTGCCATAAAAATTTACGACTTATTTTCTTATTTTTCCTCTTTAGCTGTTCTTTGCCTCCACCCCCCTTTTATCTCTCACAGTAGCTTAATACGCATCTTGTCTAGAAACAACCTTCAGTTAGTAAAATTGTGTAATTCAAGCTCACTTCTACCTTATTGCAGCAGGATTCTATTTTCAGATTTTCGTGCTTTCCTTATCCTAGAAACTCGCCCTGGCATAGCCTCTTTCACAGAAAGGGATATACACCACAAAATAGAATATAATCAGTAAATTTTCGATTTATGGAAAAAATAATAAAATTTTTAAAAAATTAGTTTGTTGTGCTTAGATTTACTCAGATATTCGGGCGAATACCTAAGCATTATTCGGCTGAAATGAATATTCTGCAAGAGGACCGAATAGAAGTCCCGAATCCGAATACAGTATTTGTTCTATCTCTATAGCTTACAAAGTGTGATTTTATTTTTCTTTATTTCTCTTTGTTGTGTTGTTCCCATAGTAGTATATAGTTACGTAATAATTACATATTGTTTTGCATTATGTCGTTCAGTGGGGTTTTTGCACTTTTGTCTTATTATGTGTGTTTTGAAATGAAAGAAAAAACAGAATTTTACAGAGTAAAGTTTAGTTGTAACTAAATTATTTTCTATAAGTAGCTCTAAAACATTGTTGAAAAAAAATTTGTTTTTTTTGAACGAAAATTATTTTAGTTTAAAAGGATTTATCTTTTTCAAGAGCATCATTTGTAGTAATTTGCGTTTTGAAATCAAATTATGCAAATCGCACCATCTGAAAATTTTGTGCAAAACTACAAAACTAAAGCATTAGTTGAAAAGACCTAATCATTTCAGCTATGACAGCATAATTCAGCTATGACATTTTGCATAATTAAAATACACTAAAAAGTACCCCAGAAAAATGCACACATGAAATGTATACAAACAAGACACACAAAATAGAATAAAGATAATAAGCAAGATCTATTAAAATTCTAGTAAAAAAAACAAACGTGACAAATTATATATGTGCATAGTTTTATGATGTATGTGAGGAGTGCAATTTTTATATTCTTGTAATATTAACGTGATTGCTTTTAATTTCAGCAAAAAAAATAATCTTGTCAATCTTGACACGAATATAGTTTATTTTCACATTGTTTGCAGTGAACAAATACAAATTGCGAACACCGATTGTTCCCAATTGACTTTGGGGAGCAGTGGAAGTTCAAAACACTTTTACACAAATGTCATTGATTGGAAACAGAATTTAGTATGCAAGTTTGAAACGACAGTACACAACTGCGACATAATTGTAAACATTTTCGTCATACCTGATCAAATATAAAAGGAAGTAGTAGAAACGGAGTAGACAGATCACATTGATTGATTTTAATCAAATCTATTGAATTTTTTATAGATCAAAACTGCTAAGGACAACACTGTAATTAATAACAAACATTAGTAAAAATAAATCGATGCTGATCTAATAGCGTTTGAAGAAGTAAAATGTGATTACATTTCGGTTATGCAAATGTTTTAAATCGAATGATTCTCTAGAATTCAACATTATCCTCGGAAAAGACCGCCGATGCGTGTGATGTTTGATTGGGAAATTCAACTGCAGGTCCATAAAAGTGATATGCGTTTGCGGAATACATATGCATTTTAATCGAATGAAATTCAATCAGAATAGGTTTTCTGAGATTCCGTTTTTTGTTTTATTTGTTTTTAGAATTCTAGATTTCAATTGTAGATTTCGTTTCATGCATTATTCAAGCACGTATGAAGATTCTGGTTTTTCTCAGGCATAAAATTCCCTTTTTTTTCTTCAAGAAAAATAAGAATTTCCCTCTACTTTTTTTTTATATTTTGAACCATTGACGATGATTCTTCTCCCGATACTTTACAACCTCCATTGTATGCAGAAAACAGAGAAATTATCCCTTAAACGTATTCCAGAGAATGGAAGGAAACTAAAACTTCTTGAGAGGAGGAAATATTTCTTGGCTCTAGAAGACGTTTCCTATTTCGATAGAAGTAAGAAAATGAGAGGATAGGAATAAAAAAAGAAAATAATAAAATTTTCTCTTTTTTTTTTTTCAATCTTTTTCTCCCCAGCAGTTTGGCTCTTGCTTCGGTCCAATCAGGCTGAAGACGAATGCTTCCAAGGAACAGACAATTCCCTTCGATTTCACCCCGTCAACCCCTTCTTTTTCAAGATTTTTTTTCTTCTTTTCTTACTATCCTTCCCTCCTTCATACCTCAAGCCTTTCTGCTCTCTTTCTTACTCCTCTTTCACTTCTTTTTCTTTAAAAAAAAATCTTAATTTCAAATCTTTTCCCTTGACTTTAAGGGGAAAAGAAGAAGTAGAAAAAAAAAATTGATCTGGGTTTTGAAGAGAAAAGACCGGAAAGAGAGGCGATGAGGAATGGGAAAAGAGGAAGAAGAAACTAGGGAATAACCAAAGAAAAATTTCTTAGAAGGGAAAGAGAAATGGGAATGAGCAAAGTTGAGGAGGAGGTAGATGAAGCGAAAAGCTATCAGCAAAAGTCGGACCGGAAAAGTTGAAAGCAGTATCAGGAATCAGAGACCGGGAAGTTTTTAGGAGAGAGAAGAAAAAAAAATATATATATATAGAAGAACAAGAGAGGGCAGTTTTAAGTCTCTTACTAATTTTTTTTTTTTTCGTTCCTTTAGATTCTAAATGGTCTTTCGCTATGAAGGAAAGACCTTGCCATTATTACGATACTAGATTCAGGAAGTCAAAAGCCGAAATTTACTACCGAATTTCGAGAGCACTATCAAAGATTAGTTTCAGGAAAACTCTAAACTACGGTATGCATCCGGTAGAAAAAAATTCATAGTTTTATATATTTTCCCCATAAAAATCAACCGAAATTAAGCGATCTTCGTTATCAATTTCATCTACGTTTACGAACAAAAAGAATATTTATTGTATTTGTACTGTATCCGTATAGTAGAGTATAGTATTGCCGATATTATAACATACGATATACAATAATAGAATATAATATACAATATGCAATAACCGAATATAATATAAAATATGCACAATAACAGAATATGATATAAAATATGCACAATAACAGAATATACTATAGAATATGAAATAATAGAGTATAATATACGTATAATACAATATGATATTTAATACTGCGAACCATATTATGGTCCGAAATAATTTTTAGCTTTTAATCTTTTACCGGCCGAATTCAGATTTAGATTAATTTTTATAATTTTTCCATTTTATTTCCCATTATGATCCTTTAGTTTAGACCAGTGGTTCTCTCAACCTTTTTTGACTCGTGGAGCACCTTTCTGGTATACAATTTCTGTTTTTTTTATTTATTCATCAAAGTTACTGATTTATTATTATTATTCAAAAATACTTATAACTATTTTTTCCGAATTTACTGTTTTTTTTTGTACTTTTCTCGAGCTGCCGCGGAGCTCCTGGGGAGTTCACACGGAGCACCGGTTGATAACCGCTGGTTTAGACACATGTACAATATGTTAAATTCATGAAAAAAAATGTTCCTGAGTGTTTTCTGGACTTGCTCATGTCCATAGACTCAGATTATAAAAATATATTTTATTCTTCCTCAAAATGAGATGATTTAAAAAAAAAATAAAATTCATAGCGTATGTGTTGAAGTAATTCAAATTTTTGTTTTCTACATTAAGTTTTGAATCTCAGTTATTCGGGGGAAGGAAATCGAGTGCTTTCATGAACAAAAAACACTTTTTTCCGAATAATAAAACCGATGCTAAAAATCAAACCGTTAAAGGACTGACTCAAAATTTAACCCTTCAATGTATCGTGTCGTTGATGAGCTGCAATAATTCGAAAATGAATTATCCCACTTGATTGACATTAAATATAATGAAAGGAATCATATATTTTAATCGTCAATAATTTCTGTGTTCTACTCCATTGGAAATAATGATGAATTTGAAATTAAATACGTGACGCATACGAGGCTAAACACGGTAAATTTCAAATTAAAAAATAAAAATACAAGCATTAAAAGGGTTAAAACATGGTCTCCATATAGGCCTATTGCAGCAGGGTCTCTACTTTAGGATCTTTGGTCGGCCCCGATCAGATTTTTCATGGGCCCCACTGTAGTGAATCATTGGTAAAAACAATTCCTAATACTTGATTATTTTATACAATACTTTATAATCGATTGTTTTCATTATTTTCAATTTATAATCGAATTTTTTATTTCACTTGAATATAAACCCCAGAATTATACTGTATTCATGGGCAAAACTGATAGAAAAATCTGCTTTAACTAGATTAATAAGAATATGGAAGAAAAAAAACCAAAAAACAAAATTGTTAGCACACTTCTGTTAGATTCATCTGTATTTTAATATATTTTAATCGTGGTAGTAACCTATTATTAAAACCAATTCAATTTTTTTATTCAATCCTAGTCTAATCCGATTAGATTAATAAACTTAAAAAAAGTTATGAATTATCAAGAAATGAATAAAATAATTTTTTTTAGAATTTGCAGAAATAATCCGAATTGAATAGAATCTATTTGAAAATAAAAACATCTGATTCTTAATTGCATGATACGTTACAATGAGTTATTTTCATGCATTAAATAAAATCGATAGAAAATCTAAAAAAACGAGTCATTGATTATTTTAAAATTGTGACATCTGTGGATATACTCAGTTGCTCAGGAATCTGGCCGTTATGCAAAAGTAGCCAGGCATTTCGCAAATGCTAATAAGTACTAAATGGTAAAAAATAGGAATTTTTGCATCATATTTCATTTTCTGAAAATTCCTTCACAAAATTTTAACCTGTAAATTTAATCAATTATCTTTATCGCTAGCATCTGACTCATTCAGACTGCATGAAAATTTCAAATATTCATCTGGAAAATAGTAGTCTAAATGCTACTGTATATCACCGGATTCTTAAATTCGATATAGGATGAAATCTCTAAACACCAAGAATTTACTGTGTTATAGACCCCCCCCAATGAGAGGGTAAAAAAAAAATTCCCATAGGGATACGAAGATGAGAAAGAGGAAATGATCAAGAACATTCCTCAGAATGTATAGGGGAAAAAAGGGCGAGATATACAGAGAAGAATGGGGGGGGGGGGGGTAAGAAAAAGAGCACTGAGAGCGAAAGATGTTGGAAGAGAGGTGGAGTCTCTGAGTTTTAGGGTCATAACCAGATGAAGAGCACGAGCAAGATGATGATGATGATGCTGAAGGGTGGAGAAGGAGAAGGAGATGTAAGATCTTTTCCCGAGGAGGAGATGTATAAAGATTGGATATTCGGGATGAGAATAAGAGAAGCGGAGAGAGAGAAAAGAAAGGTCTTCTATTTCTTTCGAAGAGAAATACGAAAGCAACACAGAAAGAACTATCGACAGGGAAGGGGCGAACGCATTACCAATTCCACAGTCAGGAGAAGAAGATGAAAAGATCAGCAAAAAAAAAAAAAAAAAAAAAAATAATAGTACCAGAATAATTTCAAAAGAAATCGAGGGACTTTCTCTAAATTTAAAAGTTCAACCGGTTTTACACTAATTACTTGTTCGATATAGAACTCTGAAAAGTTATCGAATTGATGAGAAAGAAAAAGTTGAGATTCCATACCTGGGGAAAGTAGTTGATTGGATGAAATTTGATTGACTCTTTTTCTTTAAAAAAAAAAGACAGTATTTACTGTGCATAATCCGAAGATATAATATTCACTATAATGAGAAAAAAATTAATCACATAATCTGCTTATGCAAATTTCATTCACGAATAATAATGAAATATTAGGGAATGTAAGGGGTTACTGAGGTCACATTTCTATGCCTATTTTTCTACTCTCACATTTATAGGCATCTATGTGAATCTTAAAAAAACTAATTTTTAAAATATTTGTTCCTATTTCCTCTCAGAAAAAAAGTTAGAGATAATGTGCAGTGATGTATAATCAGAACTGAGAAATTCAGATTTTTTTAGCATACTATCTGTAGATTACACGCAGGTAATCAGTTTGACGCATAGTGATTAGGAGGTACTCAGGAAAACTATTAAAATGAGTTGTGATTTAGCACCTCTTTTTTTTTTGTATTTTTGTCGAATTTTTGGAAAATTATAATTGGTCATTTATTAAAATAATTTTAATTGTATTTGTGAATGGGGGATACTTGAATTTCTAAAGATCACACACACAGGCCTCTTTTTCATTAAGTTTGATGAGTTCCAGAAAATCAATTTTTTACAAACGAAATTTTGCACTAGATTTTCAACTACATAAATTTAATTGAAAAAGTTATTAAAACAAATAAGGATGCATATTGCATTTATCAGTCGATCAAAGTAATTTAACGGTTATAATACCATTCCGAGCTTGTGTAGGGTATGCATGTATGAAAAAGCAGTGCAAATGTGGGAGTAGAAAAAAATATTTTCAATTTCGTTCGGTTATTTCATAATGAAAGTGATGTACGTGTCGTTTCTTTGGAATTTACCGAAATAGCTGGTTATATCCTTTTTGAAATTTTGTACATTTATTCTTCTATTATTTTACTTGCATGATAACTATTATCAATGGTTTTCATTTTATTCATTCATCCAAAACCATTAGTGAATTACTCTTTCGTAAAATCAATAATTTCAAGAATAATCAAACCATACAGATAATAAGAAAAAAAAAAAAGCGCAAACCTCTATTTTGAAATAAAACACAACACATTTATACAATTCAATTAAATTTTAGTAAATTGAAAATAACAAATGTTTAAAATAATGTACTTTAAGAGTGAATCGTGAATTTTTCCAGGAGATTCGTATTATTTAATTATTGACCTGAAGTTTCAAATAATCATAGAAATTCACCGTAAATGCTCACTATCGACCATGCTTACCCCATATACCTTCAACTGAATCTTCATACTGTACAATGAATTAACTTTATTTCATCCAAAAAAATTGTTGTAGAGGAATAACTTTTAATATTTGTTAAAGAAGGGATAAAATAAATAAAACTTACGGCTTGCATATCTCATCATAGTTAACTTGAAGGAAAAAGTTTAGATTTAGAGATATTATTATTTTGGTGGAATATTATTATGATATACTGCAATTGCTAAATTATGGCTCAAAGATTCGGTAAATACATATTTCTTTATGTGAAGATCGTTATATAGGCTCTATTTTATATATCATTTGGAAATTTAGAAGTAATCAATTGATAATCAAAAAACTTTCATTTGAAATAAACTAAAATTTATTTAAAACTTAATGTAAAATGCTTACTGTTTTTTTAAAATATGATCGAGAATTGCTATGAAAAAAATCACAATCATTGATTTCTTGGAACGTGTCATTCTTTTGCATTTTAAAAATAGTTTAACTTCTATGATACATCACTCCTAAAAATGTAAGCCTACTCAAAAAAAAATTACAATATCGGATGTAAATTGGTGCCGTTAGTATATTTTTAATTGAAACAATACATCAACACAGAAATTTGAATAATTAAAGGAAAAAGAGTTAATCAAGAGTAAATATATACTGATTATTGTAAATATATTTTTTTGTTAATGTTATCTATAAACAGATAAAATCGTGCTTAGTAAAGTCGAATAGTTTTGTCTTGAGTTTTATTTCCAATTCCCTAATTTGGTGCACTTCTATAAGTCTCTGAACCCGTAAAATTTTAGTACCTCTCGAAAAATGATACTGACAAGGGATGAACTCTTTCTACATTAAAAAAAGTTTATTTGTATTTTATACTGAAATGACATTAACAGATGTATGTACCTTCTAAAATTTAAAAAAAATGAGAAAAGTGGTTGGTATAATTGGATTTTTGACCATGAGTTTTTGCTATGTATAATCAAATATACCCGGGACTATAATATATATTCCTGCTCTAATGGGCCAACAAATCCAAATTTCATACGATGCTTATGAGCCACCAATTCATGTAATATGGTGAAATGTTAACAGAAGAAGCCAATGGAGCCCCGACTTAAACAGGGACAAAAATAATTGAAAACATTTATTTATTTTGAAATTATTATTTTTATTTATTATCAGTTTTGATTGGTTCTGAAGTAGTTTTTTCCCCAATTCCGGGAAAGTTTTTGACCATTAATTTTGAATTTTCTCACTTTCGAAATTATTTCTTTCATCAATTCCAAATAAAATTTCATCAATTCTAAAATTATTTTTCATTTATTCTAGAATTATTTTTCATTTATTCTAGAATTATTTCCTTCATTGACATTCTAGAATTATTTCCTTCATTGACATTCTAGAATGATTTCTTTCATTGATTCCGAAATTATCATTTTAATTTTAATTCTAGAAATAATCGTTTTACAATGTCTTCAACCATTTTCTGAAAATAATCGGGGGCCACGAAAGAAAACTCAAAGGGCTGAATGTGGCCCGTGGATCGTGCGTTGAAGACACCTGATAAATAGAATTTATAAATGTAGCATAAAAACTAAAACATATTCTATTAAAATAACAAGAATAGCAATAATAATAGATACCTTCAAAAATATAAAATTTTTACTAAAGAATTTCCCCTCAACTTATTGCAGAGATAGGCACAGACCATAAGTTTTATTTCTTTTATCCCTTCTTTAAGGTACTGCTCCCTCGCTCTCCTGTATCTCCTTCATCACGGAGCAAGAAGCTCCTGTTATCTGTTATTGGGTATACCTCCATAACTCTAGGTTCTCCGTGCTCCTATGTATGTACAGTACCTACGATGTTTTCAACATCATTCGTTTTTTTTTTTTCTCCCTATCTCCCATTTCCCGGAGCTATATGAGAAATATATTTAAAAAAAAAACAATCCAGTCTAATAATCTTGAAACGACATCTGCAGATATCGAAAATGTTTCTTTTCCCTCCTCTCGGTCCCCTCTTTTCTTCCAGTTTTGAAGTTTCTTCGAGTAAGATTTCAGATAGCCGCTTTAAAATTTACTGTTTTAAATTTCGATTAAAAACAAAAAAAAAAAAATAATGCGTGCATATAAAAATTTCGCTTTACCGTTATATATACACACGACATTTTTTTATTTATTTTCATATAATTTTGTTCTGAAAGAGAATACGATGTAATTAAAGAGAAACTGGAACTTTTACACTGATAAAGGAACCAATTTCTTTTATTCATCAGGGAAATAACTAATATTGAGCACACACACAAGGGGAAACATTTTTATTTTATGCATGTACTGGGATATTGGCTACCGAAAACAAACATAAAATACTAAAATATTTCCGAATTAAGTGATTTATAGCTAGCTATATTATTTTTATTAACTACTGGAGTAGAGATTTTTCTGAGTAGGAAGATTCACGAAGAATGTATCTTAAAAAAAGTTCCCAGCAACTGTATCAAAGTAATACAATACAGTAGGCACGCGTGCCTTCTTTTATTGAACAACTTCAAAAGGGAAAGAATAAGAAAATGAGATTTTCAGTTTTGAAAAACTATGAAACTTAATATTAGGAAATAATAATTGAAAATTTTTATTTCAGGCAATTTTTGTTTTGTTTTTTTTCATATCATAATAATCATAACTTTTCATACTTCAGGGGAACAAACTTCAACTTTTCTCTAAGTAGTTTCTCTTAATTAATTGAGCTCTAGTCTCCATGTAACAAAATCGTTTTGTTCCATGAAAAAACTAGTTACATCGAAAATTAGAGGAAAATAATTGTATCAAATTTACAAATTATCGAAAAATAATTTTCAACGAAGAGTAAATTAACATGAACACGGGGGAGTTGGGATAAGCATTTCATTATATATAGACTACACTATTTTCCATCGACATATTTTTCTAATGTTTCAACGTTTAAAAACGTTAATTAAAAACTCATTTTAGTATTTATACATAACTATGCAAGTCAAGTTTCCACGTAATTGGATCACTTACTCTACATAAAAATTAGTTGTCATAAAAAATATTTTTAAAGAGAAATATTTTCAATTTGTAGTAAAATGGCGCATTCTCTAAATATTTTGAAAAATAGAAAGGTTAGATTGGACTCCACTGCATTATCCGAATTTGAGATTTGAAAAAAAAAGGAAATTAATTTGCTGAACTAGACCAGTGTTTCCATAAGTGTTAGATATCGCCCCCTTGGGACGATGGGATGGTTCATGGGGGCGGTAGAAGCTATGGGTTTAGTGTAGGATTCTATGGGTTGGGGGCGATAAGAACAAAAAAATTTGAAGATGGGGGGACAAAGAAACAAGAAGTTTGGGAAACTATGAACTAGCCAAATCAAATGTTCTCATGTTCTCTTCACATGTACATATGTGTACATGGACTTAAATTTCGAGCCTAGATTATCTCACATCTAATGTTATAATTTTTAATAGAAAATTGATATATATATATATATATACATTTTAAATTTTGTATTGTTGTAATGAAAAACTGAACGTCTTTAATCTGTTTTCAAGTAAAAAATTACCACTAGTTTCTACAGACTAAAACACGAATATAAAGGAAATTTTTATCTCATGCCACGTCTCATGCCAAGTGGAAAAATTGATTATTGATTGATTGCATCTTATGGGCTACACAGTGCAGTAAAGAGCTAATTTATTGTAATGAAACGTTGCTTTTTTTCCCCTTCATATGTATTTGTATTCAATGAATAAAAATATAAATATTGTGATTTCGAGACAGACTCACATCGAACATCTAAAAGACAGCCTTCATCTTTTTCTCATCAGGAAACTTCGATTACTTTCGTCAAGTGATAATATGCAAATGCAGAGAATTTTTAACTTTCTTTTTTTTCTGGGACGTCAAATTTTACAATGAAACATTATTTTGGAATAAAGCCACAACCCACCAAAAGAAAAGAAGAAAACCCTCTTCTCGCATTACTTCTCCTGGAAAATTCCATTGAGTGCCCCCTCAGTCCTGCTGGTGGATAGCCTTCTTCAACGCTGTCCAAACTGACGGTGGAAAGGGATAGTCAATTCTTTTTTTTTTTTCACAGGGAGAAGACGTAGGAGAGAGAGAGGGGGGGGGGGCAGGAAAGAAATAAAGAAAGTGCATTATGCAAATGAATGGTCGTCGGAGGGAGGAATGAGAGGAGAAGGAGGAGGATAAACAATCGAACAGAGAAGCAATGGAGCAGCCAACATACCAAGAAACTCCTTTCACCCTCCCTACCACTATCCTTCTTCAAAGTAACGGAAATGTTTCTTCTTTAAAGAAAGTTTTTCTTTCTCCAAAAAAAGAGCAAAAAGAATAAAAAAACGGTTTCTTTGGCTTTTCCTCCTTCTCTTCGGTTTATTGTTTTTCTTAGTCAGGAATGTTTCTGGCATTTTTTGCATAAATTAGGGTTAAAAATGGGACTGCGGTGGAGTAGAGATGTAAATCTTCAATTCCTTCTCCCCTTCCCCACCGTGTGGAAGCCCCTCTTTCCACTACCATTTTTTTTTTTTTAAACTGAACATTCGCCCTCACACGAATGTGAATGACATCCAATGCCACCCCCACCTAAGGCCCCTTCGACCAATAGGCTCTTTCCACCGAACACAATAAAATACGTATCCTCTATTTCCTTCGCCCCCCTATATCCCTTGCTTCACCTATATCTATCTCTTGGTTGAATGCATTTTTTTTTCACCCATGTTCGTGCAACCCAACCAACAACTGGCTTCTTTTCCTTGCCCCTTCACATCGCCTACCAATTTTTTTTTTTCTTTTCCTAATTTAAAACATCCGCATTTCCGATGTATTTTCTATCTGGATTATTTTTCTAGGGGGTTGACTACAAAAGACGGATTTCCCTGAATCGAGATATTTTACGAAATTAGTTTTCTCCCCAATAACTTTTCCGATAGTTAGGGGATCAATGGTATGATATTGATGTATAATATTCATATATATGTATATATTATCAATCAAAAATATCCATTCAGATATTATTCTCTTCAGGGAGAGAGTCAATTGTTTCTTCCAAGTATTTTTGATTAATAACAATTAAATTACAGATTCTATATATTATCAATGTATCATTTCCGCTTTCTTGCACTAATAACGAAAACCCACATTTTATTTGCAATTAGTTGGTTTCCATAATTTTTCATCTTTTTCCTTCACGTTCAAATTTTTTAACACTCATGAGTATATTTTACTTTTTTTTAAAATTCAGTACAATTTACAGCGACAATTAATTGATCCTCTAATGGGAATAAAAAATTATTTTTTATGTATGCAATGGATGTGCGATTAAAGTGTGCCTTTTTCATTTAAGATTCTGTTCTAGCTTCAAAAGCATTGATTAGCAGCATCATATTATGTGATATAACTTTTCCAAAAAGGTCAGTAATAGCAAATCTCACGGTTCAAATTTGTAGTTCAAAAAGGCAACGACTCAGAAAATTGCATTTTTGAGTTATGCACGCCATGAGAACGGTGGATAATGCCTGTACCTATTTCAAAACAGCAACAACTCCTAACTCTGCTTATACGCTTCTCACTGTAATTAAATCTGAGAGTATTCGCATTCAATTCCATACAAAATGAATCTTTTGAAATGCAGATAGCTCAAAACATAGAATATTTTGAGCTTGATGTTATTACGTCTAGATGTTTCCGAAACTTTTTGTTATATTTTTTCTCCTTATTCAGAATTTATTTTCGCATCGTCTCCCAATTCAAGTCACCCGATAGAATCCAACATCATACCCATAGCTTCTAAAGAGTGTAATGGCTTCTCTCTTTTCTCCAAAATGCCTGCTTGCCCCGATTGACCGGTATCTAGTTGCAGCATCCCTGTTGGTATGTTTGGCCTCACCAGGAAGCATCCTATTGCTCTTATAGCAAAATACCGAACACGATTTTTACGAATATGTAAACTAAAAAAAGAAAACGAACCTACAAATTTCTTAGCATTTGCAAGACTAAAAAAATACAAGCAATTACATGCAAAATTTAAAAATACAAATTTGAAATGAAAAATATTTGAGAAAGACCTATTTTTTTAAGAAGGCATCACGGCTTAAAAAATTACTAAATTTTCAATTGAAATTTATTTTTCGAAGCAGCGAAAGCTTCTCAAACAGTATTAGTTCTATTGAGAATATATTTCGACTTATAGAAATATTTAGTCATCTTTCAATAATCATTACAATTTATTGTGCATATTTTAAACTCTTTATATAACCCATAATACTGTATAGTATTTTAGTTCTCTTTAAAAATGAATTTCTAACCTACCGACATGAAGCAGAAAACAAAACAAACCTAACCCATTTCTCTCATAATACTTTACTAAGACTAAATACATATTAAGGAAGCATCAAGGCTTCGATTCAGGAGAGAGAGACAAAAACCGATAAAAAAAATAATGGAAAGCTGGAAGAAAAGAAAAATACTTAGCAAATAAACGTAAAAACTGTTGCCACAAGTTCTCACAAATTCGAAAAAAAAAAAGTCAAACGGAATAACAAAAAAAAGCAGTTTACGAAAAAGAAAAAGAATGTGAAAAATGAAAAAAAAAGAAAGAAAGGGTGAAAGCGAGCGAATAATTTTCAACACCCACAAAAACACTGAAATGAAGTGTTAGATTTCTAACGAAGCATGAAGGCAGAAAAGGGTATTATGGCTTTAAGGTTAATTAAGGGTAACACCAGCTCTACACTACTGCCGCCGCCACCGCCGCCGCCGCCACTACCCACAACTAGTAATCACCTTCGTGTAAAAATTCCCTAGAGTAAAATTAGATTTTCCCGATTAAAAGAAACGCAAAGGAGAAGAAGAAAGCGATGTTTTTCACCCTTCGCCTTTTTTTTGCATTATCTAATTTTTTTCCCCCTCACGGCGTTAATTTCCCCCCTTTTCTTCTTATACTTTTCTTTATTTTTTTTCTGCTTCTTTAATCCTCCAAAGACTTTTCTTTTTTGTTCTAACACTTCTTAAGTGATAAAGGATGAACTTACTCTTAATTGTGGAACGATTCCGACTAACTTTTACAAACGATATCCTAAGAAAAGAAGTGAAGTATCGGAAGGTAAAAACAATGTTTTTTGGATTTTTTTAATCTTCTTCTTCTTCTTTTTTTTTTTAATATAGTTTAATTAACAAGAGTTGTTCCAGTTGTTGACCTTTTGATGATGGAAGAGTAAAGGTTTAATTATAAATCAGGTGTTCGAATGCAAGGAGGAGAGATTCCGGTTCTTCTTCAGATCGATAGAGATAAACCGTGGATTTTTCCCACTTGGACTTTGAATATAATTACTCGATTTTGATTGATTAGCATGTTTTGATTGGTGTTTGAAGTTTTGAAGGGTTGATGTTAATCTCTCCAAGCTAAGAAATGAGTTATACAAAATGATTTCGCCAGATACTAGTCTTTTGTTTTGTTCAGTCATGAGTCTGGTATTGGAAATTTTTTTTTTCTGAATATATGAATCTATGAAAAATAAGAGTGGGGTCGTGAATTTTAACACGATTGACACGTTTGAAAAGAAATACGATAAACATATTGGGATAAATTATCCATATTTAGATGATACAGCCATAACTTTTTATGGGCAGTATATTTATATTTCATTATAATTATAGTTATTGGTTTTTATTGATTTTATGGGGGTTGCTGTATTTTTTATATAGGTTAGATATATATTAGACATCAATATTTTTTATGGGCATCTTTTTTTTTCTGTTACCTCGATGGGCATTTTGTTGGTTGTGGCATTTGTATAAGACAACAAAAAATTTTCCCTGTCCAGCGGAGTCGTTCAAGAAGTCCCAAAACGTAAAGCATATGTTCAATTAAAGGTGTTTTGGGAAGGCAGATTTCAGATCATGGTGTTTGTCGACCAGATTTCAAGGTATTTTCGAACTGCAAGTTGCATAACTCTTGGCATGAGTGCCTTTATGCTTTTATTTTCTTTGCCAGTATTTTGCTATTTCAGTTTTAAAAATTGATTAGTCTCCTCTCGTTCTTCTCCAGAATGTGCAGAAATCAACAAGATGTTTAGCATCTGTTTCTTCTTTGATTTAATGTTTTTTTTTACATTATGAGATTAAGTTTTCCAAATTTGAAACATAAAATGTTCAATTGATATGCAGACAAATCCTGTACTGGAATATTGCATAAACTCTACAACAGTTTTTTCAACACTAAACGGCATTGACGAGATTTATCACCTCCTTAAAAGCCTCTTGTTTTAGCATTGACAAACTTTGATATTTTGTAAAGTTGATTTATCAATGGGGAACGTTTTTCCCTTATACATCCCCTTAGCTCACACCTGCTGAAAATCCGAATATAGCCTTCTTTATTGAAAAAGACATGAGCCTTTATTAAGTGTTTAGTGATTTCTTCTCTGTACCACTTGAAAGGTTGATGTTTTCAGTATAATTATGGGAGCGTAACAATTCATTCATTAAGAAGCTTATTATAATTGAATAGATACTCAATATTTTCTTGAAGTTTTTTGGAGG
The DNA here is from genome assembly GCF_987345545.1 of Pholcus phalangioides. Classification (NCBI taxonomy): domain Eukaryota; kingdom Metazoa; phylum Arthropoda; class Arachnida; order Araneae; family Pholcidae; genus Pholcus; species Pholcus phalangioides. The sequence goes on along the minus strand of NW_028301594.1, from coordinate 20,505,742 downwards.
TGGGGGGGGAAGGCATTTCTCAATATTTATTGAAAACTGATGCACATACAAAGGAACTTTTTCAAGTGTAGGCTATTGTGTACATTTTTTCGAGTATGGGGAAATGCTATGAAACTTATATGTGTGTTGAACAGTATATTTTGCATTTTGAAAACTTCTACATTTACTTTTCTTGACTCCCTCCGTTAGGGTTTTTCTTTTTATTTCTTCTGCAGGGATCACAGAAGCCCCACTGTATGGAATTAGAATGAAATGGCTCCATTATAGATTAAGCCCATAGTAAGAGTTAGTTATAAGGCAGTGGCAATGATAAAAACATACAATGTAGACTATAGCATTTAGATATGGCTACGAAATTCAACGACATAGAACTAACTGCTATTATATACAAACCAATGACCTCTATATCTTCTTTTTACTTTGAGAATCATATAATCTTGTCAATTGGTCATTTCTTTAGTTCAAAATACTGAAGCTCGATTTCTATCCGAATTATGAAAACCATATAAGTATTGGATGACTCTTGGACTGATTACTTGCACTGTCTTATCTAACGTGAAAATTTGATTTCGATTCATTAATTTTATCATAACGATTATGTCACGTCAGCTATGCATATAATTTTCTACTTTGAGAATTTGACTACTACTATAGGCTATTACAAAAAAAAAATTCTTTTTTTTTCTCGATATCTAATGCTATGGGATATGGCAGTGGTTCTCAAACTTTGCTCCCTTGCCCAATTCATGGTTTATCTGCTGCTCTCCAGAATATTTTGGTAGATATTTCCCTGTATAAAATAACCTCTTCAAACCATAAATATTCACACAAATCAATATCGCTCGAAACGACGTCCCTGACAATGGTTGGCGACGCCGTTCGGAGCCACGTCCACACTTTGAGAAACCCTGGGATATGAGATAAGAAAAGCCCATGAAAATCTAGAAAATAGATTCATCCAGTAAATGCTAAAGCTCCCAATTTGTATGGTTTTCATCCATCTTAAGTATAGCCGTAACTATCAATACAATGTTGCTATTTTCAGTGATGTAATAGCTCGTTGCCGCCCACATAATTTGTTCGACCACCGCTGCATGGTCTCCTATACCATATATAGGAGACTTTTTTTTCCTCTATAAAAGAACACGAGGGTTGCTTTTCAATTAACAGGAAACGAAGAATTTCTGTGGCTCTTTGATGGATGGGGGGCCGGCATCGAACCAACACCAAAGGCTCTTCTTCTTCTTGAATAAAAACCCACAGAGATGAAAATGAATGTAATAATAGCAATAATACAGAGAGAGAGAGAGAGAGAGAGAGAGATGCTTCTTCTCTTTGCGTTTTCGGGCCCGTTTCAGCTCGTTGCGCGCCCCGCCTTTTTGGGCTGAACCTGAATCCAGAGAAATTGTATACCTTCGAAGGTGTAGCAGGCATTTCGAGGACATGATTTATTACTTTGTGTGCCTGGTGTATAAAGCAAATGCCCTCGCGTACAATCTTTTTATTTCGATTGTATTGTTCCAGACAATAAGAAAATAAAAAATCAAACCAAAGGAGACGGGTCGTCCGCAAAGTAGGATGGTCAACCCTATGGGTCTAGGAACTCGGTACGCCCCAAGTACGTACACGACGTGTGTAAAAGTCGAGGTGAGGTGGAAACCGTGAAGAACGTGTTTCTAAACGGAGACATCTTTCGTAGGACAATAGTCAGAGTGTATCTGTCGGAAATCGAAATTCTTACATAGAAAATTAACGCGTGTGATTGTGTATGGGCTGGTAAATATTTTTGACTGAAAATGGCTTGAGCTCTGATATTGTCTACAAGCCTACTTTTGATATTGATACTTTTCGTGCTATTTACAGTTACAGTATATACTAATGAAGTGGTTTGAGTATTTTGAGACCGTGGTTCGGTAAATTAAAATCTGGACCAGGGGTATTCAGCTTTTCCCGAGTTGCGAGAACTGCTTATGCTTATTATCAGATGTGAAGAGCACCTCTACGGTTAACGTTGACATACATATACGCTTGAAAGCTGTATAATCGTAACTCATGAATGCAATTTTTATACGGTGTAAAATTGAAGCATTGATCAAGTACTCGTGAACCACGAAATCGGGCATGAGCATTGACTAGCCTACTCTTGGTGCTCGTGAGAAACAGGCTGAAGATGGCTGATCCAGACAATGAATAAATGATCAATAAACAAATCAATTGATATAATAATTACAAACAATTCATGCCAGTATCTCTCCCCAAAGTAGGCAATATAACTCACCAGGGAGTGATGGAATAGTTCACAATAGAATAGAGCTATGGGTTGGATTCAGTTGGGGGAGGTGATGAAAAAAATTATGAGAAAGGGGGGTAATGGTACAAAAAAGATTCTCTGAATTATATGAAGAAACTCTGATTTATATGATTATCAACTAAGATCACATTAATTTAAACACACCCAACTTATTAAAAAAAAAAGCTAATATAGGATCTGTATTATCTTACGGTATGATTATGTCACTGCCCTGTGGTTCAGAAACGCTACACTAGAACATAAGTTTCTTATTAGTGCTCCGCAGAACCCTGGGGTTTAACAAGAGCCTTTTTTTTTGTTCAACGGTAGGCATGTAAAATGCTGTAAAAGTTTTCATTGATACTTCAATAAAAATATATATACAGCACAGTATAAAATCATAATGATTATTTAGGTCTCGAGGAACAATCTCGGAATAATAAAAGGTTTTTAGATGTATTGAAAATGTTGCAAAAAAAAAAAAAACTTGCTTAAACCGTCCTTTTTTTGTAAAAACGTGTTGTTGCCGCTCTATTATTCAAAAAACGATTTTTAAACTGTACCAGGGGTTTTTGATTTTTAAAATTCCACGAACCCTTTCGGCCAATAAGATGAAGGCTGTGGATCCCTTCGTAAAATAATATTCAGCACACGATGATGCAAAAACAATAGGAAAATCGTTATCTCATCCAAGCTCACGAACACATTGAAAAATTTTCAAGGATGCCTGGTTAAGAACCACTGCACTATGTTATTATTCAATAGTAATAATAATATTCACCTACAGAATTGTTTTTAAAGATATATCATGATATTCAAAATATATCATTACTTATAATGTATTCAATACATCATTACTTCAATGAATTCCGAAAAAAAGTTTGAAAAGTAATGTCACTCCTCTTCAAAATTTCAAGAGTTAATTCTATAAAAAAAGGTACTTTTCAATGAAAAAACAGAGAAATAATTCCATCGAAAAGAAACCCCAAAATTTGAAGGAATATTTTAATTCCCCACCGAAATATGGAGAAGTAAAATTAAATTTTTTAATGTGGGAATCACCCATCTGGATGCATATTGGTGAATAGCACTGCTTATAACTGGTTAAGAAACTGTTGTTATACGTTAGCATCTATTTTAGGAAGAATTATTGACGTGGTATATTTGTTTGTAGGTCCTTCAAAAATACATAATTTGCCAATTCAAGAGAATTCCATTCATGAATTGCAAATATTTATACAGGAAATTTTAAACAAATAACTATTTAAAATAACTAAACTTCGTCAGTTATGCTGAATTTTTGAGGAATGAATTGTTTTTCCTCAAAAATTCCCAATCCATTCGTTTCTATGAGATAGGCCTAAGCTATGTGTAAATTTAACTTGGATCAATTTCATGTTGAGCGTTTCGCAAATGTTGCTGAAAATATTGAAACTGCATAATTATTTCACCTATGATCTTTCTTATTCACGGCAGAGAAGAAAGGGCAAAAAGAACCGGATGCGGAGATGAGGCTCCTTTACGGGATTCGGCCCGGTGGCGAAAGGGTGAAAAAAAAACCACATGCGATTGAATAAGAGGGGCACAGACCCCCCTACGTGACCCTCACAAGTTGAACGACCCTATGTTCAGTGATTTGTGGAAAAAATCATAGGAAAATAGAAAAAAAAAAAAGAAAGAATTCTTCCTTTTTTGGAGGAAGGCTGTTGCAGCTGTGCTTTTGGGAATCAATTTGTTACCATTTTCGCTAATAGAATTTATCCTTAAGAATTATCGATTTTTCGATTGATAGAAAATCAAATTAGAAACTTGGAATTTTCGATAAAAATATTTTATTTTTTTTGTCTATTTCTAAGAAAGAATATTTTATTTTTTTCTACCAACCGAATGCTGATTCCTTATTTTGATGGCTGTGTCCTTGTGGCCTAATGGATAAGACGATGGACTCGAGAGAATATATTCGGAATTTTAAACCGAAATCAGATTATATTTGTGAGATCTATTGAAATTAGAGGTTGACAGAATGCCTTATTATAAAAATTACTTTTTATTTGTAGCATTGAAGAAAATCGATTGTCCTTTTTACGCGAGTTCATAAATTGCATCATATATTCGAATTTGAATGCTATAAATTATGAAACGTATATCTGTGTGAATTGATTTTAATTGTGACTAAGAGCGAATATAGTTCCAATGCACCGAGCAAGACGTTAACAAGTGCTTAAAACTACAAACTATGATTTATCAAGTGAAATCATACAGATTATTATGGATCAAGTAGAAAACATGTAAATCACTATGGATCAAGAAGAACACATGTAAATCACTATGGATCAAGAAGAACACATGTAAATCACTATGGATCAAGAACACATGTAAATCATTATGGATCAAGAACACATGTAAATCACTATGGATCAAGAAGAACACATGTAAATCACTATGGATCAAGTAGAAAATATGCAAATCATGATTTATCGAATAGAAGTATGCAAATCCTGAGGGATAAATTACAAAAATAGTCAAATCGATGTACATAATTAAAAATAAATAAGTTCTGGTGTATCTAGCAGAAAAATACAAATCGTGATGTGTTTGGTATAAGAGCGAAAATCATGATGCATCAAGTAGAACTGCACAAATCATGATGTATCAAGTAAAATAATAAAAATCATGATGCATCAATTAAAAGAATAAACATCATTATGTATTGATTTATCACACAAATAAAATAATAAAAATCATTATGTATTGATGTGTCAAATAGAAGTTTATCAAGTAGAACTCTACGAAATTCAGAGTGTATCGAGTAGAGCTATAAAAATCACAATGCATCAAGCAAATAAGGACTGTTTCATCAAGCCAAAGCGTGAGATTGAATGTCTTGTTTGATGCGAAAAAAAACTTGCCTGATAGATCATGATTTGTGAATATTTGCCTGAAATATCAAGATTTTTCCGTTTTTACCTGCTAAATCTTATTGCACTAATCCTTTTCCAACGTATAATGTAGCATTCATGTAATTAAATGTTAAATATATAAATAAGTTTCACGTGAGAAGACGCAATAATCGGTCAATATAGAAGACGCGATTGCATTCGATAGTGCAACGCCCGGATCAAAGTAGGAAAATATAAAAGAAAGAGATAGAGAAGAGATAACTATGGTACTTCTTGTAATGAGAGGCCAGCTTCTCTTCCCCCCTTATCCACATATTACGTGTGCTAAAACACAATAGTGCCATTAATCTCCAGAATGGAAAAAAAGGAAAGGGGCGATTTTTATAGCAACGCAATAAGAGCAGATTAAACCGATCTATTGATGCTGCTGGGAACAATCGATCTTCCGAGCCGACCTTTTTCCTTTTATCAAGCGCAGAGCTTTGAAGGAATTACCACTAGTTTCTACCTTTTACATCACTTTAAAATGCCGGAAATAACTGGTATATAATAAAAAGAAATGCTGCTATTACTTAGTTTCTCCTCTTTTTCTTTCCAGTGTTTCTTCATACGTCAAAATGGGTTCAGGTTACCAATATCTGATATCTAGATATAGACCTCATTTTTTTCTGTTCACAAAGAAAGGGAATCGGCCGAGAGCCATCTGCCGCGTGTGTGCGCGCTTCTTCAAGCTCTAATTAGAGCACAGAAAGAGACAGACGTATATACCGTCATACATGTTAAGGTTACGAAGGACTTTCGATCCAAACGTGGAGTCGATGTCATGACGTATTAATAGAGACTTTCATTAGTGAAAAAATACAAGTTAAAAATTTTAGTTGGTGAGGGCACCATGAGGCGATACAGTCGTACTCGGTTATAACGACATTGAAGATTATACGAAATTCTGTCGTTGTAGCAGAGATGACGTTTTCAAGACCTTTTTGACCAAACGTAATCAGATGCGGAAAACAAGAAAATGTTGTGCATAAAATTGTTATTTCATTATGATTTGGGAGACCATATTTGGTTTTAGGGCAGCGTTTCTCAGCCTGATGATCCGCAGACCAAAGGTGGTTCACGACGATGGCTTACGTAGTCCGCAAAGCAGACATGATTAGTAATTAAATTTTAACTGGAGATTGAAAAATTATTAAAAAAAACAACTGTGATTGATATGACTAATAACGGTATGGGTTGAAATAAAAATTACACTTTCATACTTAGGTTCACCATACATCATCGGGAAAAATACGATCCTAAATACGGGGTATCACTAAATTTTGCCAAAAAATGCAATTTATTACCTTAAATGCAGTTTCAGTTACTATTGCCGAAATTGCTGCAGAAGGGAGGGGGGGGGGAATAAAAGACTGCTACAAACCACAATAAAAAGTATTTGCTAATAAAAATATCTTCATTCAAAATATATTCAAATGCTCCGATGACCATATTTCATCTGAGCAAAATGCGGTAAACTGGGATCTTAAATGGGAGAAAATACGGGACATCACAAATTGTGATCAAATACATTGCCAGAAGTAGGAACAATTACCGATTACCATTAAAATTGCTGAAAAATCGCGGAAAATACCTGAACATGACAAATATCTGAGAGAATATTAATATTTTTTTGCCGTAATTATCATAAAACAATTTATATTTTTTATGAAAACACTTTGTATTCACGACTTTATTAAAATATTAAAAATCCATATGAACTTGAAAAACGTTACAGATATTTAAAGAAATCGAAACAACCAAAATTGCAGGAATGTCCCATAATACGGGACACAAGTGGTCTGTCAATTTGTTTCAGACATTTTACTGGTGCTTGGGCTCTGAAAGATTGAGAAACGCTGGATTGGGGGTTGGGAGGGGGGGGGGGTACGGGAAATTGGGGTCATCGAGAAAACGAGACATCGCCAATTCTTGCCAAAAATTTTGCCAGTGGCAGCGGAAATCATTATTGCTTATAAACGACCCAAGACGAGAAATGTAGTGATACAGCAAATTTACAGTGATTTCAAGTACCTTGCATGCGGGGTAAAAATTGAACATTGAAAATATATGAGGCGAATGTTTACAGTCATATTAATTTTTTCATTCTTTACATACTATGCAAATCAGCTTCGTCCATGATTTTAGTGAAAATTGAGAATTAAAGTGAGCTTCGTTGAGAAAACGGGTAAATTTTATTTAAAAAAAGGTTGGAGAGGTCAAAATTACGAGAAAATACGATAATGTTCCTGTACGGATCGTGTCAATAAGGATCAAGCCAGAGCATCAAATATGTAATAAATACTTTTTTTTAAATAGAACAATCGACAAAAATTGTCTCAGTGTGATGTGCTCTAATAATTCTGGAAATTTCTTGGGGAAAACGCCATTAAAAAAAGGAAACAAACACTGTCAGAAATGTGTCGTTATATCCGAGGTCGTTGTGATTTCATCAACGCCATATAAGCAAGGCTTATTAACAGTGTTATCTATGGGAATCAAAAGTGACTACGAATTATTGGTGATATAGTCGAATTGTCGTTGCAACCGAGTTTGGCCGCATTTAAGAACCACCAAAATGACCAAAATTTCAGAGATCAAATGACCAAACAAAAATCAGAATTTCATTGCCGACAATTGGCAAGCTGACTTTCAAAAATGTCTGTGATGTGATAATATAAAGGGATATCAATAATCTAAATAAATCAATGTCTATAAATGTATATATATAAAAAACTATTGCTACAACTTAATGAATAAATTGTGTACACTATAACACGAATGAATGAACGCCAGGGTCTCCGCAACCGGACTTATCCCGTTGCCGAGATCTCTTCCAGCCCAGCTTCGTGGCAGAGTCTGGAACAAAGTGAGTGCACCTAACAGTCTGAGTGTGTAGCTAGTGTTGTGTATGATATTTCAGTGCTGCCACCTATACTTCAAATTGTGAGTGAAGTGTAATGATTGAATATTTGTAACGTTGTAGGCCTGTTGCTCTCTGTGGCGAGACTTTTTAACGGGGAGATCGGCTTACATTCACGCCTTGAAGTTGGGAACCACAGAAAACCAACTTCAGCCGACCACTGTACACTATAACAGAATAGGACAATTAAAATAAAATACTTTTAGATGAATGCTTTTCTCCGATAACGTCACACAAAAATTAACTAAATTAACCTTTATGAATAGTAAATTTTTAAAAGACAAGTAACATTAAACACACATGAATGATTTCCTACAAAGCAAAATAAATGCTTATAAACGTGAATGTATAAACACTTATAACTGATGAACAGCATAGTAGATTCAATTCACAATTAATATTTGACAATTCTTGTGGGGGAGTGGAATTTTATCCAAAAGCATATACATAAACTATTATGGGCTTTTAGACTAATATAATAGAATGAACTCCAATATATATTATGCGCATTGCGCACAATTCTAGATACGTTCACATTCGAGGAATGCAGGCCGTAAATTCAGTGGAACTGGCAGGGTTACAGCATAAAAGTCAACTCAAGGCTGCTAATAAAAATATCTTCCTTTTACGTTAATTTATAAAGAAGAAAGAAAAAAAAGTTATGCTGCAAAAAAAAAAAGAGGCCTATAACATCTATTCAAGTTTTTACGATTGCAGCTATTTTTTACGATTTTTCTGAGGACATGATGAAGTAGTCCGAAACTTATTCCGGAAAAAGAGTAGGCCTTTAGCTATAATAAATCTCCAACCACATTTATATGGGAGCATGAAAATTATTCGGACTAGGGATTTACTTGTATTATAACCATGGTGACCATTCGGAAGAAAAAATATAAGATTGAAATAAATTTTAAATTATTTTTATAGAAATTCGTCAGCAATGTCATGAATTTACATAATATATCAACGTTTACATATTGGAACCTTTCTTATTACAAATAAGGAAGACACCCATCTTGGGTAAAGAAAATGCCAAACTTCGGTGAATCCCAGACCAGTTATAATACTTGCATTACAATTAGAGATAGGACGAATATTCAGCTGACATTCGATATTAAGCCTATTCGGCCCTTTTGCCGAATATTCGGTTTAGCCGAATAATGCTTAGGTATTCGGCCAAATATCTGTGTAAATATAAGCACAACAATAAACTAATTTTAAAAAATTATATTAATTTGATTTTTCCTATTAATTAAAAATGTATATACCGATTTTATTTTATTGTGTGATGTATATGCTTTTATGTGAAAGAGATTATGTCAGGGTGAATTTCTGGGATAAGGAAAACACATAACTGAATAGCAATAGAATCCTACTGCGATAAAGTGAAAGTGAGCATGAATTACACAAATTCACTAACTGAGGAATTGTATCTGGACAAGCTAAGTATTGAGCTACTGAAAGAGGAAAAAGGGGCAAAGAACAGCTAATGAGGAAAAATAAGGGAACAAGTCATAAAATATTTTAATGATGCATTACTAGTTGAGAGTAAATAATGGTTGATATTTTCTTAATTAGATGTAAAATTTTAACAAGCACTGAAAAAAAGAATGGATTCTGTAAGTAATGTTAAAATACAATATTTAATCGGTTTTGCTTGTCAGTATCATGTTAATAAAAATCTTTCAATTACCAGTTTTTTAATATTTAAATAATAAATTGCATAATTAAAATTCAATATCAATCATTTGAAAAATTACCAATAATTGTATTTTCAATTGAAAAACACAAATTCTATTTATAACTGTTATCAATTTTAAGACAATTGATATTCGCAGCTGAATATTCGGTATTCGGCCAAAACATTAGCCGAATATTCGGTATTCGGTAATTCGACCAAGTCACTATTCTTCCCATCCCTAATCATAATACTATATACGCATTGATATTATAGTAAGTTTTAAAATGAATGGCTCAGCTGAAATTATGGAGAGAAGTTGTTGTTTGACAAAAAAAATCATTAGTTTTGGTATTCATGCAACAAAACTGAACTCCAAAACAAAATTATTCATCTCTCTATTCATCTACCTATATTTTCATCTCTCATCAGCTCTGGATGTCACTGCAAATACTACAAATGAGCTTATATAAATTGAAGGCAAATAAGTAAATAACGTACAAGATGGCAAATAAGGCGCTAAAAATTTTTTTAATTTGTTATATTGATTCATACAATTTTAAGTAAACCAAAATTACATCCTAAATTTTATATGCTGTTTCTTTGGTCATTGAGTATACCTCTCGGCCCACACATTTTTAAGTAGTGCATGTGTAAAAAATTACTTAAATTGGTTCAGACAAAAATTATTATTTAAAAAGTATTAAAATAATATTACTTATATAAATTGCAAGTACTGATGTTTAAAAATTATTTTTAATGTTTATAATTCAAAATAATATTTTTTATAATATTCTATAAAATTTTTAACAATAATAAGAATTATATAGAAAATAAAACAATATAACCATAATGCATAAATAGTAATTAATATAAGTTAATAATTAATATTATTAGGGATGCCACACGTTTGTTATAAATTGCTGACATTTGAAAATATTCAATTGATCTACCAAAAATGTTTGACTAATCGATTAAAATTTTTTGACTAATCAACTAAAAAATTTTGATAAACTAGTTAAACATTTTGATAGATTCCCAGCCTTAATTTTTACAAATAAATCAGCTGAATGTTTTAGAGTACATTTGGAATGAAATAGTCATATTTTTCTCAGCTTAATTAGTTTACATGAGCTCATTTATAACAGTTACATGGTAGGATATCCAGAACTGATGAGCGATAGAAATGTAAAAATTATTTAGTTTTATATACAGTTAAGATTTATTCCATCAGTAGTCTAATATAAACATTATTTTTTTCATATAATTTCAGTCGAATGTATTAATTATTACAATAAACAGTATAAATATTACAAAACCTGACAGTAGGAAGACAAATAGAATTTAAAAAAAATTAAAAAAAAGCTCCAATTTTATTTTATTCATTCCGATAAAATATTCCAGAATTTATTTATAATGCATCTCAGTTCAATATGTAATTTTCACCTTAATGACGGTTTTTTGAAAAACTTTATAAGCGAGATCTATAGTATATATATATATATAAATAGCTAGCATTTGAAAATATTTGATTAAAATCCGATTAATCTGTTAAATTCTTTTTTTTTGATTAGTCGATTAAAAAAATATCTGACCGAAAATTAAAAAAAAATTGACTGACCAATTTAAAAATTATTGTGATTAACCAGTTCAAAATTGTGATAGATTTCTAGCCTTAATTTTAACGTAGGCCTACATAAGCCTATTTATAACAGTTACATGGTATGATATCCAGAGCTGATGAGCGATAGAAATGTTTAAATATACAGTTAAATTTTATTTTCTATCAGTACAAAAAAAAAAACATTAATCTTTTTCTTATAATTTCAGTTCAGTGCATTGAGTAATAATACTAGCCCAACTAACTAATAATACTAGTGCAGTAATATATCACGACACATAGCATTATAACTTCAACAATCTGAATGATATAAACAGAAAACTGACAGCAGAAAGCCAAATGGAGGGGGGAAAAAATAGAAAAATTCCAATTTTATTATTATTTTTTTTCATTCCGATAAAATATTCCAGAATTTATTTGCAATACATTTGCTCTCTTACGCCCTCCCACAATCACCCTCAGCTTTCTCACAGAGTACAGAGGAGAGAAAATCTCTCTCTCTCTCTCTCTGTCTGTCTCTCCTCCCATCTCGTATCTTTCGAGAGTGCTCCTCCACAAACTCATGCATTTTAATATTCACATTTCATTTTTACTACATGTTTTCAACTTGGAATTCATAATAGATTAGAAAAAAAAAAGGTTTACTGTAACATTTCTGAAATATGCGCGCGTGTGTGTAGTTGTCTTGATGGGGGCGCCAGATGAGGCAACTATTCGCCGTTCTATAATGTAACGAAGGTTGGAGTGTGGGGGCGAGGGGAGCACTTCGTTGCCATGGGTGATGGCCAATAGCGTTACCGGTGTTCCACGATGCATACCAAAATAACATTGCTATGGATGTACCGGGGCTGGGGAGAGGGGGGGAGGCTGTTCTCTATCAATATCCAGGGTTTCATGATTCTCTCTCACCCACCCGTTCCCATCTGATATACCGTCTTGGGCGAACCCTTTCATATCTCTTTCACCCCCCCCCCTCCCCCGAAACAACACATCGAGATGAGACACGGGGGGCCGTATTCGAAAATTCCATCACGGATGCCCAGGTTCAAATTATGAAATTCCGTTGTCAAAAAAGAAAATTGATCGTATTACTCGGATAACCAAGTTTGAGAAATTAATAAATGAAAATTAATGATTTTCTTAAAACCACAAAGATTCGATTTGAAAGTTATAATATAAATATTTAGTGTACATCATGTACTCGTGGAAAATTTTCAAAACACAATGAAATTTGAGGGAAAATAAATAAGAATTAAAAAATTGTTACAGTAGCTCCGCGTAATTACCGTATTTTCTGACCGTGGATTATGCTTTTAAAAAAAATACCGGAATTTTTTTTTAAGTTTTCCTCTAAGGGGTTGAAATATAAATTTTAAAGTTAATTTGTATGTAAGGAAGTTTTAAGATGACGTAAGATGTGAATAGAAATATATGTTGGTATTTTTCCCACAAAACTGACGTTCCATTACATTAATTATGATATTTTATTACTGATAAATGAAAATCAGTAGAGTATCGATTCGATTGTCAGGAGATAATTGGGGACTGGGGGGTGTTCGGATAACTGATTTTTCGGATAACCGATCATTCACGGAAAAAAAAATTGTACCAGTGTCATAGGAACAATATGAAACAAAGAAACAGTGATACTAAACACAGAACTGTATACATTTTGTGCACGTCTTACAAATAACATAGACAACTGAATAGCCTAGTTTGACGAGTTCAAAATGGCCATTAAAGTAGGCCTAGAGTTGAGGAAAGTCCAAAATTTTCTTTTGCTTCTGAGCTGAGACTCGTTCTTTCGCCGCTATATCTCGCAAACGTTTCAATATGAAGACAACAATTATTGGACAGCATCACATTTGCCGGCTGAAACGCTTTCGGTTAACCGATGTTCCGGTTGATCGGCATTCGGATAATCGATGCTCTCCTGTTCTTACACGTGAATTATACGCCACTGCAGGCAATATATGATTATTATTATTTTTTAATATTTTTATTAATATCGAAGTAGCGAAATTGGCATCCGTGGATTATACAGGAAATCACGATAACGATTTCCAATAGATGGTCCACGGACACCCATGCTAAGGGATGGTGTGCAAGGGATGTGTTTTAGAAAAAAGAAATCATAGTAATGCTTCCCAAAGTGGGGATATCGCCTTCGGTTGACGTTGGAAAGGACTGGGAGAAGGGACGATAGATAGATCGGATCCTATGAGCTAGCTTTACTGTTGTTATCTTTATTGTTATTATTAGCTTGTTTTTGGTTCATTTACTTATATCACACCATATGGGTTAGTTTTAGTTATAACTTATTGGATACGAGTTAACTTAAGGAAAGGATCGCTGAGAGACAAAATTTTTTTTCTCTCAAAAGGAAAGGGGATGGGTAGGGCAAATAAGTTAAAAAACCTCTGATCTATATAATGCCTGTATCTATTAAAAATTAGAGTGAAAATGTGGAATGCGGTTCTGACGTAGTTCAATGAGTGTTGATTGAAAAAATTGCATAATGAACTTTTATTTACAAAATATTCTTTCATATGTATAATGAAAGTTTTACCGGATGCTCATATTTATTGTAAATTTTTTATGTATTAGAAATTATTTCTATTTAACAAACATTTTTGATGGAAAATATTTGAAGTGAGCTCGTTTCACAAAGATTCGATAGTATTTCGAAAATTCTGATATAAATACTTGTAATTTTTTTTTTTTGAAATAGATTTTGTTATTGTCTTAAAATCTTACTTGAGTTCTCATTTGAAAGAAAAAAAAATTTATATTGTGTGATTTTGGTTTTCTTTTCTCACATTTTCTGTGGTAATTTCAAAAGTGAAGACTATTGCGTGCGAAAAACGTCATTCAATTCCGTGTTCGAGTTAATCCTTTCCTTGTCGACAGACGAATCGAGCCTTGTTGAGCCCTACGCCATCTATAACGATCTACATCCAAACATTCTTCTATTGGTTACCATTATCATCAAAGCTGGCAACTACTGTGGGCCTATCGTAACAGTAGCTGATGAAGCAGCTGGTGCTACTGTTTGCTGTGGAAAGATACGTAAAGAGGAGGATGAATGCCACACACAATGCACGGCACGGAAAGTTCCACTATAACTCGTGCCATTTCTCAAAAAAAGTTTGTTTGTTGAAGGAGTTGCACGAAAAGGCCTTGTTTGGCTTTTGTGAATAACCATGATTAGCCTACTGGTTGAACAATAAGCAGGAATCTTCCCATTGCGTGCTACCGCATACACAAAAAACTTGCTTCAAAATAAATAAATAAATAAATGCACACATATATATATATATATATGTGCATTTATTTATATATATATATATATATATATAAAAGGAAAGGTGTGATGAATCAGAGATTTTATGAAGATAATGACCATGACTTGGTTCCGAGTGTCAAAACAGAGGCCTAATTCTCAAATTGCAATACGTACCAGAATTCCCAAAAGACTCGACCGGAAAGCCACAGAAAATTGCGAAATTTTCATTTAAAAATCCTTTGCATGAAGAAAAAAATATCAGAAGTAATTCGAGAAAATTAAATACAAGATAAAGTGAGATTGATAGAAAAAAGGAATCGAAATCCAAAACTAGCCCTGTGTATGCTTGCATGTTCTCTTTCTATAGGTTATTTTCTTTCTTTAGCTATTTCAGTATCAAGTAAGAAAACAGCATCAAACAAATACACTCCGATAGGTTTAAAATGTGGTAACTCTATCTATTGGTCTTTGGATAGCTCTATTTTCTATCTTTTGAAAATAATTGGAAACAGTAACTTCTAAAAATATAATTATATATTTCAATGAAGAGTAGGATGAATGAATAAATATACATAGTTTACGGTCAAAAGTTTATTTATTTTTCTAAATCATACTCCCGATAATAATTTGCCCATAACATTTTAAACATCATAGTTCGAACATAGAGGGACCGTATAAAAATTTGGAGTTTTTATTTTGTGGCGCATTATATTTTCACTCTCAAAACTGGTACAGGATAATTTTTAAACGATTGTTGAGCATTTTTTAAACTGGAATCATACCTCTACGACGCACGGGTGATGAGGCAGAGGCCGCGCTAGCACTCACAGGACACCCTGTACAGTCAGAACGTGGGAGAAGAAAACATAATGGATGACTATACCCCCCTCTCGTCATACAGAAATCAAGCCAATCCCACCGCTTTCGCAAAGAAGGTGACGTAATTAATCTCCTCGAGGCGATAGAAAGGCTGTGCTCCTTCAAAAATTTCAAACATCAATCAAGAAATAAAAAACAAACAATTTTGAAAACCATAAACAAACACGTATTTCCTAAAAAATGTAAATAAAAACATAGCAAAACACACATTTCTGTTTATAGAAACAACGAGTTCTCTTATCGTAGCTAATTTATAAGGGTTCTTTAATTGCGGTATTAATATCTATTTAAAAATCCAAAATACCATTTCTTCCGCAGGACTAAAAAGAGGAGAAAACAAACACATTCCAACAATCCTTAAAAAAAAAAATTTAAAAAGATCTATATTTTTCTAGCAGTATGTAACCTGTTAATATCAATTTCAGTAATCACGTTGAAAAAAAAAAACAAATTTAAAAATAAAGAGAGATGGGAAGCATAACATGCTCATACCTTGGGAAAGAAAAAAAAACAGTTGTTAAACATTACTGGTCTGTTTTATGTCGAGAGAGAGAGAGAGAAAGCGAGGGAGTGAAAACAAATTAAAATTAAAAGAAAAAATTATGTAAATTGAACTTGCTCCAGTGACCTAGTAAAGATAATGAAGTTAACGACGCTCACGTAAAAATAAAGAATTAAAATTCCCCATTAAAAAAAAAAAGAAGCGGAAATGAAGGGGCGACTAATTAATTTTCTCTGAGCTGAATTCCCCTTTTTCTCACGAGCCTCTCTTTCTCTTGCACCTACTCCCCCCCATGTTCGCTCTTTGCTAATTACTGCCCGTCTGTCTGCAGTAATTTGCGACTACTTGTGGATTTTACGGAAGGATGGGAAAGGAATTTAAAGGCGCGGAAAACACTCGATTCTAAGATGACAGTTAAAGGAAGTGAAATAAAGGACTTGAAATTTTGCTCCTTTTTTGTGTGTGTGTGTTTTAATGAACTTATATTTTTGGAAAGAAAAATTCGCGAGAAAGAGGTAGAAAATGTTATTTCTTAACTAATTAAAAGAAAAAAAGTAGTTTTCATCAAAAATATATTATCTTTCGTTAAGAAATTCTCAAAAGTGAAGTATTCATTCGAGAGTTAAGAAGAGTGCCGTTTGTTTAATTATTTAATTTTTCGTATTATTTTGACGTGCGCGGTGGTTTGTTAATATTGCTAATTTGTTTCATCTTATCATTTGTAATTATGCGTATTGATTTCATACGAGTTTAAAAAAGTGATGAGATTTTTATTTTTGCATGTGTGAAACACTTATAGCGTTAAAACTAGGGAAAAATAGTAGTTTTTTTCTTTCGAATGTTAGAATATATTGACGTGTTTTTTCATGGGGGGAAAGTATTTATAAATCTGTAGGTATATTTCTTAATGAGAAGAAAGTATTATCTTTTCGACGACATTTTCTAGTAAATTTATAAACGGGAACCCAGGGCTGATGAACTCTGTTGGAGTTATGTACCTCATTTATTGAACAAATTGTAATGTAATTGAATTAAATAAAAAGTTCGTGTAATTTTTTTATCTTGGGTTGGAGAACAGTAATAAATGATTTTCTAAGTTTAAAAACACGCAGATTAAAATATTTTACATTCGTAGCAAATCTTGTTCATTTATTATTTGTTCACATTGAAAGAACACTGGTGTTGGGGGATGGAGAGATATGATTGAAGTTTTCAAAATTGCCAAAGGCATATATAGGAAGAACTATGAGTTACACCGTCGTACTATTGATACGTTGTACCATTAATACACCGTCGATCTAGTATTTCGATAAAGATACACTAGTACCGATTTGCTGAGAACAACAGGTTGTGGTATCACTGGAAATTTTTCTCTGAACGGTTGTGAATAAATGGAGTAGTTTACCCCCAGGAGTCAAGAATTCTACCACAATTGGCAAGTTTAAAAGAAATACGATGCTTCAATGGAATGAAACGAGAAACTATCCACGATCCATACTTAGATAGACACCCATAGCTTTTTATGGGCAGTGTGTTTTATTTTATCATATTCGTTAGTTTTTATTACTTTTATTTTAATGTGTATTAGTTTTTTCGTGACAATTGCTCTTATTTCAGGATGCTGTACTTTAGTTTTAATTTCCATATTTTTTATGGACATCTTTTTTCAGCCACCTCGTTGGGCAATTTGTCTGTTGTGGCTTTTGTGTTCGTATTTGCATTCCATTTTCAATTCAATTCGACGCTAATTACAGTCAGCGCACGATTTTATGAACCAACATGTTCGGTCCCAAACATTACCACTCTTCATTGAAGGTTTTTCCTATTTACGAACTTCAAATCCATTCGAGTTCGTAAAAACGAGCGTCGACTGCACTAATTTGGATTGGAAAAAATTTCACAGTCCTTTTAATTATAATATAAATGAACGTTACTAATGCATTTATATAAGTTATTCACAGCACCTTCATAAATATTGCGAACTTGAGTTCTATAAAACTTAAATTTAGTTCCTTTACGTGAGCACGCAATTTGATAACATAACCAAAAAAAAAAAAAAAAATCGACGGAATATAATTTAACCTTAAATAGACGTTGAAAAATGACGCTTTTATGAGCAAACACGGATATAAAAAAAATAGGTTAAAAAAAAAAAACCAGCCAGATTGAATGCGTCAACACAACCACGGTAATGACAAAGTGTAGTGAACACGCAAAGTTGCATAAAATGTTCTTTTCAAAGGAAAAATCTCGAAACAGAAGGTTTTCCAGAGCCAGAGAGAGAGAGAGAGAATCATGCTTATGGTACCGTGTCAAAGATCAAAGAATGTTTCTTCTTCTTCTTCTCGTGGTTGTGGATCAATACTGTCATTTGCAGAGTGTTATTCGTAGGTAACGTACGTATGTGTATATGTGAGTGAGTCGGATGAGTTTTAGGGAGACACACAGAAACACACCAGACTGCACCGGAAAGTGCAGTGGAGGGGAAACTACAAATGGACACGAATGTATGCTTGGAGCATTAGCATATGATTACCTTCCTCACCCACGTCCAGGACAGAGAGTACGTACTATAAACACACACACACATACACATTATACTACTTCTAACACTGAGCAGCAGCAGCAGCACATATACACTTAACTCGTCGTTCTCAGCATGTTCGCTTCGTCAACTCAGTTAGACAAGAACGCACTGATGGCTAGCTGGCAGGCAAGCAAGCAAGCAGCGTGTGGTGCATGATCGAGATCGAGGTGAGGGTGGAGAGGGGGGGGGGAGGATTGTGCGAGCTGTAATAAGACAAAGACCACACCCAAAAATGGGGGAAAACACAGCTGTTTCGGAAGACATGAAGAGTTTCGACTGGCAGCGGGAGAAGAAGAAGCAAAATAAAAATTTTCGACCCGAAAATACGTTATTACCGACCGACTGTGAAAGTGCTAAAACTTCTCTGAAGTAATGATTGCTCCATTCGTGATATTGTGCAATATTAAATTTTCTTGAGGTGGAAGTATTTATGGACACACGATAATGATTTACGTTTTTGTCGGGAAAAAAAGTGAAGATCCAAATAAAACAATGACTCATGAAATTTTTGATAAGGAAATTATATTAGGGCAAGGGGTAGTATAGTAAACTATCCAATATGTCGCTGAATTATAATAGATTCACTCTATTCAATTTAGATCTTACGTAAGTAATAATAATGAAATAATTTCTTCGTATGCATTTTAATAATTTTTAACAATCGAAGCTGACTTACAAGGAAAGGGTCTCAAGGTGACGTCTTCATAAAGTTTTGAAGAAAAAAAAATTACCACTGATTCTACTCATTTACATATGCACAAAAATCCAAAATACTCCGGCGGCATTTTTATGGGTCATTCAAAAAGAATTGTAAATGTCTATATTTTGAACGCCAAGAGGCTAAAAATGAATTAAAAATCCCGCAACCCTAGAGTGTTAGAGTGACGTCATTCAAACAACACATGATCAGGTTTCAGCAATTTTTTACAGACAAAGAAAGAGAAAAATAGAGACAGAAATAACTTGTTTCTTGAACAAAGAACTACGAGGATAGAAAGGATAAAAAAATGAAACGAGGTTTTCTTTAGACATCGCCGAGAAGCGCGAGAGGCGATGAGTAGCAGTTCTTATCATTTCTAATAATTTTTTGCGGCTTTAATAATTGCACTCCGCCGCTAAGATTTTTGTTCTTATGTGTTTCTGAGTGAAATGAATGCTATTTTGAGGACGACGTCTTGGGACCCTTTCCTTGTTAGGCAAGTCGATATAAAATATTCGCATATCAATGCAACGCTTCATACTTCTGAAGTTTTTTTTTCCGGAAGGTGAAAAAAAATTCAAACTTTTAAGGGGATGCTTTTTTCTTTTTCCTTTCAAACTGATCACAACTCTGGCCTATCGCCATGGGCAATTTACAATAACATTACTTTACGCCCAAAGAGTTGTGCCGGACGTGTGCACGTGTAGGCCTACCTAACAGTCTGAGTGTTCATCTAGTATTTTGCCTGCAATTTTTTTATTGCTTCTATTTATTTCGTTTCAAACTATGAGTGAAGTGTAATGATTGAATATTTGTACCATTGTAGGCCTGATGCTCCCTGTGGTGAGACATTCTAACGGAGAGATCGGCTCGTATTCACGTCTCCGAATTGGGAACCACAGAAAACCAACTTTAGCCTGGTTTGAACTCGAGTCCTTACGATGCTAGTCCGTCGCCATCACCACGCGACCACACAACGGTTTTTTCTATTTATTGTACGGATTCTTAACCTTTTGTGCGGAACCATCCCTCGACCAATAAAATGAAGGTCACGGACACCCTTTGCAGAATAATATTCAGCACATAATATTGAAAAAACAATGTTAATTGTTTTCTCTTCCAAGCTCACGGACCCCCTGAAACCTTTCCATGTGCCCCTAATGGGTCTGTACCCTTGGTTAAGAATCACTACTTTATTGGATATTTATCCCCGAGAATAATATCAGTATGCACGTACAGGACCTGTCTCTTATAAGTTTCGGCCCTGGGTAAATATAAATTTTTGGAGGACCCTTATATGTAGTGTTCCTTTCAAGCATAGGCATGGAGGAAAGGAGAGAGACCCGTGTCTATATAATGAAAAAATTGCCAATTTCGCAGCCGTGGGCTCGTGTTTAGTTTGTCCATCGGAGAAACAGGCTCTGTGTAAGTAGGGCTGCTTTGATACAATGTATTTGAGCGCAAAGCAGTGCGAAAGACCCTAAATATGTCAGGTCAACAATCCCGTTAATATGAAACCAGTGACAGCGCCTCAAGCGGCGAATTCACAAACTAGAATTTTTTTTTTTTGCAGCCATTTGACGCTATTTGAAACTCCAAAAAAAATGTTGCAGACTACACGAGTTGCATTCACAGAAAAGAGAAAAGTTTACAAAAAAACGCTGAAATTATTTAAAAATGATGTAAAAATTACTAATTATTAATAGTATTTTGAATTACAGATATATATATATATATATATATATATATATATATATATATATTAAAAAGAATTTAAAAAAAACTACATTATACAAATAACTTTTTATTAATATTTATAAAATGCAAACTAGCCTTTAATCACTTTGCCGTGGAAAAGTGTCACTTCATAGCCGAAAATTAAACTTGAACACCGTAATATTAATTAAAGCGAAAATATATATCTCTAGAGTAAACTTTTCCGGTAAAATGTTTTTATTTTCCACAGGCTTGTCATCATCTCTTTCTTTCATCGATTCATCAAATCAATCTTTGTCTCGTGTGTACATATATTGATTAATCGTTAATAACTGTGCCCACTTGGCCGTATCGGAGAGAAAACACCTCTTTTGAAATTCACTAAACCAATAAATAATTTTCTAGAAGGTAAAAAACACACACACGAAAGTCTATGAAAACCCATCAAATCGTTCACTAAACAAAGATAACACTCTCTCCCCCCCTAATTCCACAAAGCAAGGCGCAAATGGCCGTGACAAGCCGCCTAAAAGGAAGACCCTATTGTATAGAAAGACGTCTATTGGGATAAACACACACATATACAACAATAGTTACGAAAAACCAATAAAAATTGATTGGACGCTCAAGTCACTTTTCGCCCTCTTCCTTCAAGAAAAAGATGAATCTTAGTAACAATAATAAACAAATAAATATCGAAGCCCTCCCCCCTCCTCTTATGGTTCCTTTCCCCCTCCCTCCCGTTTTTTTTTTTTTTTTTGCCTATTCCTGTAACGAGGCCACGCTAGAGTGGTCAACTTCGATTGGTCAACGATAGTGTGAAAAAGCTAACTTTATAAATTATGGATAGGGTCCGCAGAGTATGTACTTTGTCTTGGCCAGGAGGTGGTAGATGTTAGTGGAATACACCATTAGTATTATCTCTGGCTATTATTACGGCACCAGCGAGAGCTATCTTATTGCTATAATAGCGCTTCCGGTACTCGACACGCCCTATCTGTGACGTCATCTGCGGATGGATGGATGGATGAACGTCATCCAGGGTTCCCAAGATATGAATTCCGATTTCCGATACAAAAGGGGCTGTTTACTAAACACGATCTGCATATGTAACCGAGTGTGTTTCAATATTATCAGTAATTAGTAATAAGTTATTTTTCCTTTGTAATAAAGTATG
Organism: Pholcus phalangioides; assembly: GCF_987345545.1. Lineage (NCBI taxonomy): Eukaryota > Metazoa > Arthropoda > Arachnida > Araneae > Pholcidae > Pholcus > Pholcus phalangioides. The sequence goes on along the minus strand of NW_028301594.1, from coordinate 20,483,444 downwards.
TGATAAGAAAAAATATTGTATTGTTTTTTTCTTTATTTAAAGGGGTGATAAATATTCTAGACACATTTTTGGGGGAAAAAACTCCAAAAATTCATGATTTATGAGATTTTCCACATGACGTAACAGAGAAATGCTTTTTCTACTATTTGTAGAAGTCGGTATTTATACTCTCTTTTATTAGTTGATAAATAAAAAATCACTAATTATACATAATCATGATTTATTTACTGATCAAAAAAAAGTGTTGTACTCATGTAGCCAAATTTTGTACCGAAATGACATTGAAAGCTATACAGATGTATTTCTCCTAAAATACCAAAAAATTGAGAAAAGAAATTAGTATAATGGTTTTTTTTTTTTGACCATCTACAGCAGTGATTCCCAACGTGGGCGTTAAGGCCCCCCTTGGGGGCGATGGAAAGTTCCAGGGGGACTGTAGAATCTACGGGTATAACGATGGGAGAAAAAAATTTCTGAAGAAGGGGGCGATGGGTGGGACAAAAAATGTTGGGAAACTATGATCTACAGCATAGTTTTCCAAACTTTGAGTTCCCCCCCCCCATCTCGCCCCCTTCTTCAGAATTTTTTTTCTCTCATAGCCTCCCAAGTCAAGTGTAGGCTCATAGCCCAAGCCCATAGGATCCTATGTTATACCCCCTCTTCTATCGCCTAGAGGGCTTCTATCGCCCTCCTGGACCATTTCATCGCCCACGAGGGGGCGGTATTGCCTACTTTGGGAAAAACTGATCTACAGCATTTACCATATATATTCAAATTTACACGGGACTGTAGAGAGTTAAAAGTATCAGGCTAGATAATTTATTATATACTGGCTTTTTAGAAAACAGCTTCCGTTTTTTTTGTTCCTAATTAGAACCAAAATGACTCACCAGATAATTTTGATGATCATTTTTTATATATTATCATTTATATTTTTATATATATTATCATTTATATTTTTATATATATTATCATTTATATTTTTATATATATTATCATTTATATTTTTATATATACTATCATTTATATTTTTATAGATATTATCATTTATATTTTTATTCATTATCAGTTATATTCTTATTTCACTGTTTCATAATATGGTAGATAAAGGTTTAATATACTACAAATTAAACTGAGTAAACTACGAGATTTATGTCCCTTCGGCTGTGAAGTCATAGTATTACTAAATTAATACCCATCCATTTCGGGATTATTAAATGTACATTTACAATCATGTACGAAGGCAATAGTGCAGTGATTCTCTAAAGATTTGCCATGGTGCTTCACATTGAAGCGGGATTCACCAAAGCTGCCACGAAATATATATATATATAATAATATACATAATATATATATATTAAATTGCAGTATCATTTTAGTGACTATTGGGAATATTAAAAAAAATTGTTCCACCGAGTAAATCAGCATTAAATAGGTTATTTGAACGGAAATTAAATTCCACATGTTTTCATTACACATATATTCACAATGATTTGATTTAAAAATTCATCTTTCATTTTCAAGAGTTTCGCCAATTTTGGGAAAGTTATGTAATCTTGGCTATTGTGTGGGGTAGAGTTGGAAGCGGTGAATGGAATAAACACGGTATCTTAACGTATACGTAAAGTTGTTTCTTTTGCACATTATTAAGCTTTGCGACAAAAATGACTTAAGTACTTCCACTTCATAATCGATAACCGGCTACATGAGGAAATTAATTTATTTTGATAAAGTTTTTTTTCTTCTTTCAATTGTTTTGTGTTAGAATATAACGTCAGACCTGAGTATAACATCTTTTACTTTCTAAGTCACCTGCTTATGTATTCAATTTTATGTCTCCAGAGGTGGCGTTGTATACCATATTATTAGAAATTCATACGTAGGCTACTTTGAAGAAAGAACACTCAGCATGACGAAGTTTATAATCATTGACAGAAAAAGTCATGGTGACGGGCAGAAAAACCCTACCAGTTAACGTGTAAAAAAAGGACTGTGTTTCACCGAGGTAACGTTAACACTAATTTGGGCAAAATATAGATGTTCTGACGGTAGATAAGTATCAATTTTAAGGGGTACACGCTTAAAAATTTATGAAATACTTCGTTCCCTATATTTGGTTCTGAAAAGTTGAATTCTTGCCATTACTTACATCTATGTCTTTTTACATCATGGGCCATCAATGTTGTTTTGAAATTTATGTAAATATTTTTTCTTATTTAGAGCAACAAATATTTCCCGCATCAGTCTAAATATATGTAAATACAATAGGCCTATATGGTATTGTATTTGCTGTACATATTTAACATGCATGTATATTTATCATTATTAGGCAGTTCAATTATGCATTTGGACTATTATGTACATGCATGAATTATCAAAATTACTCGATAGCCGTATTGTCAAAAAGCAATGGATAAAAAAAAGCACCACCTTTCCCAATTATAAGCTTCACCCAAAAAAGGTGAACAAAATTACTTGCCGTAATACTGAACAACATAATATATACTGCATATTAGGGTTTTCTTTGTCTTCAATTCTATGAACAATATAAGTAGCATAAAAAAGAAATCCTACGACGAAATGCCTGTACAGAACTAAGTGTAGGTAACTAACTAATGGAAATTGATGAAATTAAAGTTATTTCTTATGGAAATTTTATTCAAAAGCATCAATAGTCATTACCTAGGTTAGTCAGCGTCAAATGATAAAACCCACTGAATTTATGGATTTTTATCGTGATATAATAAATAACTCAAAGTTATCGAGTAACCTTTAAAACCCATGAGTACGTTTATATATTTTCCGCAGTATTTCTATAAATCACAAATATGAATGGACAATAGATGACCTTCCAGGAAAGAGAAATCGTGTACATTCATTTATATTCAAAATCATAGACCGAATGCCCACGAGTGAATGAGTTTTTTGTTCTAGGGAACACGGGCTATCATTGTAAGAGATTCTTTAGGTGAAGGTCAAAGTAACCTAAAAACGGTACCTTTTCGTATACTGTATTTTTCCTTCATTTAGACTTATTTAACTGTATCTGGTTCCTTGTAATTTCCTTTACCAGTACATTCTAGAAACCCATTAATAAGAAAAATGCAACTAATGGGTAACGGAGAGATTGCAGGCAATAAAGATTACTATTAATGGGACAAATTCCATCGCGTGCAGATTTCTCGACAGTCTTCTCCTAAAAGTCAAGTAGTCCTCTAATTCCACTACTTGTCACGAACATCTAAAATGCTGATATGTACTCTTCTCTAGTCTCCCTCTACCATTACCCCTTGTGCTCTCTCTTTCTCTCCCTGTGTGTGTGTGTGTGTCTCAATGAAAATATATATATATATATGTATCGCAATAATCTTTATCATTTATCTCGTGACATTGATACACGGCTCCCAGGGTTGCTGCGGAACACAGTGCATGACATTGTTGTGCCGAGGAGGTTATAATATATCGACATTATGCTTCTGATCATATCCTAATCGGAATGCTCTCTCGAGTACTATTGGGAGTTTTGCCGTCGCGTGCGTTTGCGACCCCACCCATTCGGGAAGCTGCTGTGTTGCGTTAATTCGCCTGCACAAGACCCCACCCCTTTTGACACGAAACGACCCCTCCCTGAGCACTGCAACGTGTACGGGGGAGTGGGAGAAACTCCATCATAAACCTCTCTCTCTCTCTTATCCGCCTACCCCCCACACTTCTCATGATATATTCGATTTTGCATGAGGGACGAGTACACTGGTGGAAGACGTACCCAGTTATCAACTTGCAAATGATTGATAATTCCGCTGAAACATAATTTTTCAGACCAAAGCAAATACTACACTAAAACACATGATACGTACAAACATATGTATCATAAACTAGTGCTATCGTGCACGCAAAATAAATCTATACATATACATCGACTTCGATTCGTAACATGTCGTTCGATCCAAACAAAATAGTTTTTTTTAATAATCTGAATAATGACTTATAAAGAAGACAAATTGTATTACCGATAACGTATCGTAACATATAACACACAAGAATTTTATTGTTAGACTTATCTCTACCCCACAAAAATTTCTCGCACTTACAAATTATACAGGGCGAACGAGAAGTCCTGGACACATTTTAAAAACAAACACGAAATCCACTAGTTGACATAAAAAAGTACAGTTTGCATTACGATACTTATCATGGCTTAAGAGTTTCTTTTTGAAAATCAAAAACGTTCGAACTTCACTCACAAGGGACGACGCTATAAAACGAAATACTCAACTAAACACATAAAATGCAACACAAACAGTGCATAATTAATGTTTTGACAATTTGCGTTACATGAAACTATCACATATCAATATCAGTGCTCATTTAGTTCGGGCTGCATCTAAACGGGTATGAAAGGGTGCTCATGTTGAAATATAGTAGTTTTATGTAACGCTGTGTTGCATTTTATGAGTTATGTCGAGTTTTTCTTTTCACAGCTCCACCTGTGAGTGAAATTTAAACTTTTTTGATTTACCGAAAAAAGGTCTAGACCAGCGGTTCTCAACCGGTGCTCCGAGAATAATAAAATAAATCAATAAATTTGATAAACAAACAAAAAAAAAGAGGCCTAAAGGGTACCACCATATAAATAATATATTAAAAAGGGCTCCTCGAGTTGAACAGGGCTCCGCCATAGAAATTATACACTGAAAAGGGCTCCGCGAGTCCGAAATGGTTGAGAACCGCTGGTCTAGACCATGATAAGTATTTTAATGCAAACCACACTTTTTTATGTCAAATGCTGATTTTTTTATTAATTATGAAAATGTGTCCAGAACTTTTCTCGTCCACCCTGTATAACTCTGATATACTCATATTTATACCCTGAAAATATAAAAATCCATACGCTTGAATTGGACCCATGGGAACCGAGAGCCCTCGATATTTGGTTCAAGTGACTCCCTCCCCCAATATATCTAAGAACTTTACGCTTATGGCCATTAGCGAAAAGCAGTGGGGAAACTGTAGTTAATGCAAATATCTAACCAACTTTATGAACAAATTCGTTCTAGCAGCGAAAGCAATGAATTGAAATAAGTAAAAATTCCAAAATGAAGTTGCTGATTAATTTTTATAGCAATAGTCTTAGTACTGGCGGAGGGGGGGGGGGAGCAGTTGATGAATAAAAACCGTAACATCTTCAGAAGATAATTTTTGGTTGATTCTTATGTATAAGTAGGCTATATAGATTCATTTGGAAAAACAATAGTACGCATGAAAGATATGGCATGTTTAATGCAATAAAATTGTGTCATGTCAGTTGAAATCGAATAAAAAAGAGTGACTTACCACGCTAGTTCAGAATGGGATAGGTCCTCAACGGCAATTGAACCTAATTGAAATTAAAGACAAACAAAATCTTTAACACAGAATTTTACTTTGCTTGCTGTTTATGCTAAAGCTAATTCAGAAACAAATAAGAGTTCTCTAAAAATCAAATTACCGTATTTCTTGGAGTAGGCCGGCCTACCGTAATTTCCTACGTATAACCTGAGCCGATTTAAAATCTGCAGATGTCAATTTTGTTCCTTAGAGAAAAAAATATCATCATACGGTCCACAGTGGCGTATAATCCACACGTGAAAAGTTGCATTCTTCAATAATGGAATTTTAAGTTTGTCACATTTTTGGAGGAAAAAAAATGCAGACTTTTCTATATATATATATATACACACTCGCATACACCATCTATAAATTACCAAAAGAAATATTTTCTTACAAATTGATTTTTTGAACATTTATACATATTTCAATCTCTCTGGGGAAAAAAAACTGCAAATAGACGCAGCAGTAGAGCCTGTATCATCCTTAATATCATCCTTAATAAAGAATCCAAAAGTTTTTGTTTTTCTTTAGCCCAAACATTTTACCCAAACTTTTTTTGGAATTTTAATTATGATGATTGGTGGATTGTGCCTGCTTCTGACAATGTTTTTGATGAGTTTGATGAATTAGCGATTATTTTATGGATTATTATTTAATATCCCAGTTGACAGAATTTAATTTTTCACAATGGCATATGGCCATCAAATCGCTTGAATATTTCTTTCGGGAAATACATTTTTGTTCTCTACAATTGCAGCAGATTACATTTTATTTCCACACCTTCAGAAATTTTAGTAGTAATTAGCAAATTGCATTTAAAGCAATGGATTGCGATTTTTTTTTTTTTTTTTTTTTTTTTGCAAAATTTAGTGATATCTCGTATTCAGGATCGCAGTTTCCTACATTCTCCTCGATGAACTATGGTGAACCAAGGTAAGAAGATATAATTTTACTTGAACCCATATGGATATCAATTGAAACGGGTGAATAATTTTATCAAGTTTGACTGCGGACCATCTATGCCAGGAATCTTCAAGCCGGTGCTCCTCGAGGTATACCCATAATGCTCGATGCTCGTGTCCGATTTCGTGCTCGCGAGTAACTTGATCAACATTCCAATTAAACACTTTGTACAAATTGCATTCAAGGATTGAAATCATCGTCACATTTTATGCCTTCGTAAGAAAACTTGTTCTAAACTTGCCTAAGAGCGCTTTTATTTTGATGATGGATACAGGCAGCGCTCGCGACTTGAAAAAGGTTGAAGATCTCTGATCTATGCCATCGTCGCGGACCATAGGTTGAGAAATGCTGCCACAGATGTTCATAATAAATTAGTTTTGAAGGATTAACTAAAAACACAATCAGTGTGTTTTTTGAGATAAAAACCAACTCTTTAAGCACCCTAATCCTCTCTTCTTTTTTTTAATGTAGTCATATTTTTATGCACTGTGTGTGGGCTATTATGTATTATATTTCCAATCAGTGGTACAAAAGAAGTAGGCCCTATTGCATTCATAAAAGAAGTTGACTGTCTGCTCAGAAAAGACTGTTGACCTTTATTATGAATAACAAGTTCAACAACCATATTTAGTTTTCCTTCAAAGCTCTTCTTGTATCATTGACGATGATTCACTGACAAAACAAATGCTATTAAATCCTTTCTTTACATGCAGAAACTATAAATCAAATCATGCATTTCATACACAAACAGAAAAAAAAAGAACTTTCACTCAAAGACGCAGTTTTATTATGAACAAATCGATCTTCCCGGTCATTATAAACAAGGTCCGAAATTATCTCCATAAGACGTTGATTGATATTTCCTTCATTAATTCTGTTTTCCACGTCTTTATCTTCTTTGCGCACGCGCAACCGACTGATTCTAAGAACAATGTAACAGTCGCGTTAAAGTGTACCTACCAAATAGCTCAAGCAAGAAAAGAATATTTTAAGAACCGGCTTTTTTTTTTGTTCTGGTTAATCCGTCATGGCTCGAACTCATACAATGTTTCCCTAGATTTTTATTCTTTTCCTCATGTTCATCAGCACACAAAGTCTTTTCAGTGGGTGTCATTATCAATCACTTCTTACACCTTGAGATACGATGCCCTCATTTCTTTTTCTCCATCCTCTCTCTCTTTTTCACCAAAGGAGAAACATTAATTCCTCTATTCTCTTAAACACGTATTACATCCATGTTTTTTCTTATAATCAAACAATAGAAAAAAAATGAAAGCTGCGGCTTCATAACGTCTACACACACGCACTTACTTACACTCATCTTTTTTGTTTTTGAATGAAAGCATATGCTTTCATCTCCACCACCTGGATGGACAGAAGACTTATGATTCTTATATCACTTTCTCGATGATTACACTTCCATCTTAAAACATAATATTTCTCTCTATTTTTTTCAAAGGAATGAATGCGGCCATGACGCAAGTTGTATGAAGAAACACTCTTTCTCTCCCTGAATCTGATAATATCGGAAAAAAGCAGATGAAAATGTTTTTTTTTTCTTTTTTTCAGAGATATCCTCCGTTTTCCAGACGCTTTCCTATACTAACATTTTTACTCATCATGGCTGGAAAAAAGCGACGGAAGAGAAAAAAAAAATTAAATTAAGTTGAAGGAGGCTCGAATAAGGGAGTTATTGTATAATAACGAAGAAGAAAGAGACGACGTTCAGTTCTGAATTAACAATAATTATGAGTTGATCACACACATACATTTCTATAAGGTAAATTAAAAAAAGGAAATCACCTGCCAGAAAGGGAACCTCTCTTCTTCTGAAGAGATAGATGGACAATGGGAAAAAATGTTGAATGTTCTAGATAAGAATTTTTCCTCTAGAAAACGAACTACAACTAAGTGGCTTTAATGAAACTCTTTTTTCCTCTTTTCCGAGTAATTAAAAATACAAGTAGGAACATAGAAGACCATCTTTTCCTTTCTTTCATTCATCATTCTGTTGAGCATAAATTTTCGTTGAATCGCATCAATGCAGCAGAAAGCAAGCCGAAAAGAGTTTGAATCTAGATAGCGGGGATATTAAAAGAAAACGTTTTTTTCTTTTTTCTAATGTGAATTTAAAGCATATCATTTAAAGTATGTCTATTGATTTCTAAGAGCTGCAACTATAGGAAAACTCGCATAGGCCTATAGAAGCAAATTTTCTCATTTAGAATAGGCTAATGGACATCCCCATAGTTGCACGCTTTCAAAATATATACTCATATATAAGAATCAACTAGAATAGCACTTTACAATGTATTCTTTGTAGAACAGCAGGCTTGCAAGTTTGATACAATGTACAATATAGTGTAGCATAGCTGTCAACTTTGAATTGTTCGAAGCACTCCAACTTTACTATGTTTTATAACGTTTTCTTGGACTTAATATTTCTTTTTCCGTAATTTGGATTAGGATTAATCACAACTTGCAATACTCGTATGTTAGAGCAACACTGTAAATATCAATTTATGACATGACTTTAATTTTATAGTATTATGCGTAGTGCTTTATATATGCAGGTGAAAACGATGAAATGTGTTATTTCATTCTTCTTTTTTTTCAGGGTTATTCACTCTTTTAAAGCTTTGTAACGTGTCTTAATTGATTTAATTCTATTTTCACCATAAAATCGCTAAGGCAAATCCCAAATCAAACCATAATATCGTTAATAGAATGGCATTATATGACATCAATGGCAAGATTCAGCTAATGTAAAATGTATTGAAAAAAAAAGAACCTATGTTTTCAGAGCACGCGTTCCTTCAGTGCAAGGCTCTTCGCATCAAACTGAATAGTCTGGACATTCCTAAAGCTTTTTTTCCATCTGCATTTAACATAGACAGAAATGAGCTGACAAAATCACGAATGGATGGGGGACACCTACGAATTCGATTGGGTTGTGTCAACACCAGCTTAGTCTTTCAATTTCTTCTTCTTTTTAATTCTTCTACAGCTGGTGTACACATTAGTGTAAAATTGTGTATATTGGTGTAACATTGTGTATATTAGCGTAAAAAGCTATTCAGTTTCTCTCATCTTTCTGTAGTTTTTCATTTATCCAATTTTGAAGCTGTTTATTTTAACCATCAGTCAGTTTTTGTCTTATTTATTGCAGCTCTTGGTGTTTCGAAAAGCTTTATTTTTGAGCAGAAATTGGAACGAATCAGATGATTTTCCATAAAAACCTATAGAAAATCACGTTTTGGTTAACGAACGTGAGTCTGTAACGAATCATATTCGTTAGCCGAGGTATTATTGTGTGATGTTCTATCTTGTTCCTTGAAGTTTGTGTCAGTTTCAAAATATTTTAGATTAGATGGAGCATAACCACGTGTGATGAATAATGAATAAAGGCCTACTACCCAATAATTACAGTCGATCCCACTTAGAACGTTTTCCCGCTTAGTACGGCTAATTTTTGAGAATTTAACTTTTTTCCTTTATTGATAATGTTGACTTTTCCTGGATACAACATTTGAATTCTTTGCTATTCCAGCTTACAACGTTCGAAAAGTTCACATCGGCCTTTTTCCTCCCTTGAAAACAGCGTACTTTTTCGCCTTTTTCACAGGTAAAGAAACTAAAATGGTGGTTATTTGTGTGCTAGCGATTAACTATTATGTGAAAACTAGAGGTGGGACTTTTCTTTTATGGCTCTTTGGAAGCCGGTTATTTTTTTCGGCATGAAGAATTGACTGAAAGTACGTTTCATTCTTTTTTTTTTAAGGGCTAGACATAATAATTTTAATATTTCTTTTTTTTCTTTTTCTCTCACTTTGTCCAACAATAGTGTGCAGAACATAAACTGCCCTTACCACTGTTCACTTACACCAGGGTGATCGAAGCTATGCCACTGAATAGGGAGACTAACACATAAGAACTAGAAAAATGTTCTCAGAAGAGGTCAATTTTTTTCCTTTGCGGTCTTATTCAAATTCGCTTCATTAGATCGATTCCAAAAAAAAAAGGATTCTTCCAGAAAACTAATCTTCTCATAGTGGTGTTATAGACGATTGCATGCAACAAAGGAATGAAACGGTGGGTCTTCTCATCCACCTCTGAATCTATTGATAGATAACCAGCATCAAGTAACATTAGAAGGCGGCTTTTTCAGGTAAGCAAAATCGGATTTCCCAACTGTACTTCTTCGAATTTAATTCTTCACAGAACAGCCAATATGATGCTTTCATGACCTTTGGAATTTCGGAAAATGAAGCAGTAACATCGTAAGATTTTTCGAGTCAGAATGCGTCAGAGCAAATTAAAAAGAAAAGCTCTAAGTGCAAGGGGATTAAATAAAAATTCTTAAATTTCCAGATGATAACCCTTTGCTTTCGAGAGTTACAACAGCAGAAAAAAAAATTCAATTTACCTCCCAGCACGTCAAACACCATCCTTGGTTCAAAGATGCATTATACATCAATATCAAAATGTAAGATTTTTTTTCTATATATAGTTTTTGTTTTTTCCCTACGAACTACATGCCGTATAATGCACATTAATATTTAATGGAATAACAAATACATAATTTCTTCCTATTAAATCTCTATATGAACCGTAATGTTTGCAAATAAATTTAAAAAACAAAAACAGCATAAAACAGCTATGGTCGGTGAAAAACTGTCTTACAATTTTTATAGATATTTCCCACTTATAACGTTTCTAGCAGCGATTTTTGAAAAACGTTATAAGCGGGATCACCATTTTCATTTGCATAAAACAAAATAAAGAATTAAAGTAATTAAAACTTGTGTCACTAATCAATGATTGGAAAAAATGAGTCATAAATGATTACGTCAACATTAGAAGAAATGATAACGAATAAATATTTATTTTTCCAATTTATTTTCTCTTATTTCCAAAAATGAAAAAGAATCGACCAAAGCGAATCACAAACCCCTTATACAAAAGTTGATGAGAAAAAAAATCTTAATAGTAACCACCATATTGATCATCTTCGATTTATAATTATGGAAAAAGAATTCAATTCGATGTGACAGAAGAGCGGGAGAAGAACGTTAATGGAGGGAGGGGGGGGGGGCAATGCATTAATCAACAAGAATTGCACATTATTTTGTAATTTCGCGGCTGCTGCGACATTAAAAGCCTTCTGTTAATAAGAAATTTTTTTATCGGAATGTTTCATAATGATCAAAACTGGATTTTCTGATTAATGTTAAATTGCTTCATTTGATCAGAAAGGATCAATGGTAATGTAGAAACTAATTACATTCTCACGACCATTTCTAAAACAACTGATAAGATTCACCTATACCAGAAGTCTTCGACCCATGGCTCGGGGCCCAAATGTGGCCTTCGGAGTTTTTTGCGTGGCCCGCCGAGTTTTTACGAAAGTAGATACTTTACATAGAAGAACGGTTAAATTATGAAAAAAAAAAATTCGTTGAATCGTGCTGACCACTCAAACCTGTACTGCCTTTGGCATTGTAGGATGTACTCTACAGATTGATTACTAATTCTGTGCGTTCGATGCATTAAATTTGAATTCGTAACGAATTCAGGGGAACACTGAGGTAGAATACTTTTTTCGAACCTACGATTTCATATAATTATTTCGAGAAGCAAAGGTCAGCATCCAAAAGGTATGTACGTAAGAATTTGAAAAAATGCTGAAAACACCTCAGTGAAAGAAGCAATTTCGTAACTGATGAAAAGATTTAATTAATGAAAAACATATTTACAGAATTACTGAGAGAAATGCCATATTTGCCGAACTACCTACACAAATAATTTCAGGATTATTGAGAGCAATTTCAGAATTCATAAAAGAAATAATTTACAAAAAAAAAAAAAAAAAATCACAATCATTAAAAAGTTTTTCCAAAATAAATAAAAATTGAAATTTAGTAAAAAAAATAATTTCTCATTAAATTAAAAAATTATAATTTGGTCAACAATGTTTAATAACCTCGGTATGACTTGGTGGTCTGCGGGATAAGTGGAAAGTTTAAATTTGGCGCACAATGTTCGAGAGATTGAAGAACTCTGACTTGCACACTTGAAATTTTAAAATCATTCTTCATTTTCTCTTTCGTAAATCAATGTTAAATGAATCTTGGAATTAGATTAAATGGAATATGATCCAGGAAGCTTTCCTTTTGCGAAAAAAATTAGAGAAATATGGCTATACTGAAAAAAGATTCATTAACAGTAAGAGAAGTTTTAAATTTTGATGGGAAATAAACGAAATTTAGCATATTTTCACCAAATTTTAATTACTGCAAAACAGAAATGGTGTAAAATGTTTAGAGTAACTGATTGCTCGTATTGTACAGTGATTGAAAAATCAACTAAAAATTAATTCTATAAGGTTCATTTTCCATTGTATGGTAATTTAATATCGTGCCTTGAGATGGGACGGGACCTCCAATTATGGCACTGATTTCGAACAGCTGAGAACAGCCAGCAATGCCCCGGTAAGGATTCGAATCCACACATGCACCGCTACAGATATTGGTGTATAATACATACGACTGCTAGGAGTTCGTTTTATTAGGATAACCAAAAATGTGTCACATGACATGCTACATATATATATTATCTCGAATGACGGTTCTACGTCCATTTTGTTTTATTTAACATGGAAATAAAGGTCTATATTCCGATTCACCTTCTGTTTTATGGGTGAACCGAAAAAATTTCAAATCCTATTAAATCTCGGTTTGACACAAATCTCTTCTTTGCATGTTCAAGTCCACGAATCACGTCATGCACACGTGCGCAACTAAATCAGGATCATACAATATATAAAGGGTTCCCAAAAGGAAGTTCACTAAACTTTCTATAGGTCGATCACCACGAGGGAAGATACTCTTGTTCGGTCTGGGGTGAAGCCATTCCAATGGAAGGCGAATAGTTCCATTGTCATACAACACACAGATGCTAAAAAGTGTCTAAAGGCTTCCGTTGTGGGTTAGACCAGAGACATGGTACCCTAGCAATAATAATAATCATAATAATGGCTCTGGTACCCAAATAGTAACTTTACGGGGGTGAAACCCCCGTGTCTGACACGTGGCTTCCCACCCAAAAGAAGGGGTTACACAAGCGCGCATAGGTACAAAACCCTCAACACCCCATAAAAAAATTCAACCCCGTTCTTGCATCGGAACTTGATCAGCAGCAGCATCCTCCTGGCAGGAAAGGGGTTAGCAAAAATCCTATTTCCCCCTCCTCTTTTTATTGAAACGAGTCTACATCGGAGGCTAGGGTTATTAACCTGGTTTTTCTACACCCATACAATAAGAAAGGGTGCTTGTCATGTAAAGAGTTGTATAATAAAACTCCAAGGATATGTTTTACCGCCTGTGGTTTAAATGTTTAGATAGCAATAGACTTTTTAGGTCCTGGGTCGGAGCCGATGTTGTAGTTAGAATATTCGAAATTGATTTCTGAACAAGAAAAGATAGTGGTCATATATTATTTAACCTAGAAAGACTGCTTACTGATAGCCTACACCATACTTTTTTGAGGTTTTAGACCGAACCAGGTTCTATTACTAGCGTTCTTTAGTGATAGTTTGTATACATTTCATATAAATTGGTGTTTCACAATCGAGAGACCGTGGCCCGGTACCAGACCCGAGCATCGGTCAAACCGGACCACTAGCGATTTGATTTTGATTCAAGGGTTTTTCTAATTTATCTCCAAATTCCCCAGGTTATGAATAATTTAGTCGCTTATATCAACTCACAAAAAAAAAAAAAAAAAAAAAATAAATAATAATCGGACCATTAACTGATAGTTCTATAATTCGAATCAAATTTATTCGTTGCAATGAAAAATAAAAACCAAAACGAATTGTGGAAAAACTAATGAATTCTCTGCAGACGATAAAATGGCTCAAGTTATATAACGGAATGTCAATTGAAAATATAAAGTGAAAAAAACCATGAAAACACACACATACACGCGAGCCAAACTTTTCTGAATTCTACATAATAGGTGGTAGCAAAGCAATGATTTTGCTTTAAGGGAAGCAATTTTTTGCTGCCCTTAAAGCAAGCAAAATTGTCTACGTCATATAATAAAATTAATAATTTGAATGATGCTGTAATTTAAATGTATTTATGAGGGCATTTTCTGTATTTTCCGCGATAATGAACTGTAAAATTTCGGCTGTGAGTGATTAAAATATTTACAAAAAAAAATTTTCCCCAAAAATTAAAAATACAACAAATTTTACGAGGTCTTCTCTCGGATATATTATCTCTTAAATGGCATAATTGAAAACGGAAGAAAGCATACCGATAAATTCACCTACAATCCACCTGAAAAAAATTTGCAGGTCCATATTTAAGGTCTCTTCAGTCAACGCAATCTCAACACTCAAACCCTAAACCAAAATGATTTTTAATAAATGAAATTTTCCATGGCTATTTTTATTACTTTAAGTGCCACTCGTCAGGTTTCGCTGGTCTGTGCAGCGCGTTTCTCATGCCTAAAAACAGGCGGGGGGGGGGGGAATTTGTATTACTTTTTTTTTCAAAGGAGTTTTCAATTTTTTCAAATGAAAATGCTCAAAAAAAAATTTCCACCCACATCGAAAATGATAGTCCCATCCGTAGCTGTTGGCATTATTCGTAATTACACAAGATATACAGAAAAATTAAGTACCTAAATCAAGTAATAAATATATCAACTTTCAAAATTAATTATTCTAAATATATCTAGAAAATTAAAATTTCAATATTTATCAAACAAAAAAAAAAAAATACAATTCAAAATCACTATTATTAATTCAAAATTATCAATTAATTTCATCAGTATTTGATTAAAAATTGCATTGTAGAGCGGAGATTAAACATTAATTATCATTTAAAATCAATTTTGAAAAAAAAAAATTTGAAGATTAAAATATTTATATACAGTATTAGTTTTTTTTTTTAAATAGATTTGATGATTTCATGGCAACTCTGACTAGATGCTCAATAAAATGAGTCATGAATAATGAAGAAGAATATAATGAGAAGATCCTAGGTTGTTATGAGGGAAAAAAGAAAACTCTTTCTAAAAAGGATTCATAAAGGAATAAAGGAAAAAAAAAATGTTTTTCTTGTTTGTTATGCCTCGAGGTACAGGTGCAAAGATTCAATTTTTTTCCCTTCCTACTAGGGATTTATTAATGCTTTCATTCAATAACTCAATTAACCAAGTCGAGTTAATTGTTTCTGTTCCTCTTATTTTTTTGTTAATGAAAGGGGATAAGAGGGGGAATGAATTGTGGAGTCAGTTGGCTATTTACGTCCCCGCGGGGCATCGTATAAATTTTATTACAGCAATGAAAATCTTGATGTTTTCTTTCTTCCTGGGAAGTATGTATTCTAATTAAATTTTCTTTTTTTGTATTTACCCCCAGTGTTCTTGTGTTTCGTATGTAACTATACAAATATACTGTAATTTGTTCCTTTCCTGTTCTGACTATACTTGCTGTTTTATTTACTTGAACTGATTCTAATCAATTTTATTTCATATTTTTATACGAACTAATTTTTTTTTTTTTTTTTTTTTGTTTTCGGTATACTGTTTTTTTAATG